>NC_140997.1:160719079-161191645 GCF_052327205.1 Somniosus microcephalus | reverse complement strand
CGCCTTATGACGTAAGGTGGGACCGCTGTGAAACGAATGTGCGCACCCCCTTGAATGACTCCAATGTTCTCTACCCTGTATACCGGCGCGGGTCGGGCTGTCCTACCCATGACCGGCATCCTAACTACTACTCCCATGATTGTGTGGTTGGGCTGTCCACAATCCACGGGGACTGTGTAGGCCTCAGAGGCTAGCCGGATTTGGCACGGGCTTAATGCATTCTCAAACGGGTGGAGGGCTGCGAGGTGCTCGTTGCTAATCCAGGAGGGGACTAAAGCCTGTTTTAAATCCTCCAGATTGCTGCGGCCTTCGCCCAGTAACCACGCCCCATATAGCACGCACACCTCATTCTGCGCAGCCTGGCCAGAAGCATTTCTGTCCTCCCTTATGAGAGCATTTACTGTCTTTGCGTGCTTTTCCAACTCCGCTGTGATTTATTTTAAATGGACCATCATGGCCTGGTCCTCATGCAACTCCGAGCCCACTACCTGATTCTCATCCAGTAATATCTTCTTAAACTGTGTTTTTAAACCATTTATCTGGGTCTGCAGCTCTATGTCATCTAAACTGTTGATGACAGAGGACGCAGCATTAATCACAGTATAAACATCATTCCATACTCCCCTTCTTTGTCTCCCTGCGTTACCCAAAAATTCTCGGTTTGTGGTCTATCGTTCGGTTTTAGTCCACATGGGTGAAATCGAACTGATAAAACTTCCTGAACATGTCCATTAATAGGGCTTGGTATAGCTGCTCTGTTTCTTTGGGACACCACTCCGGTAAATGTACCTTGGTGAGATTTAAAATCATGGAGGCTACTGCGTAGTGTACCCCCTGGTACAGCACCTGATCCGTAGGGACTAGTACCAACCCATTCCCTGGTCCCTTGGTGGTGGTGGGGCAACCTTCCCTGTGTATCCTCGCTGGCTGCGCTGTGGGCGGGGCTTACGGGGGCGGGTTACAAGCTCAGTGGCGTTGACTGGGATCGGGGAGAATGGGACTGCGCACACCTTCCGGCTGGCATCCCACCTCATCCCCTTCCTGGTGTCGTGCCACTGCCGGTGGAAAACGATGGCTATGCCTGTGGGGCAGAACTTCTCTGACCCCCACATACAGATATAAATCCCTTGGTCCGGTTCCCACCACTTGTCCCAACACACACTTAATCCTCCCTGTAATCGTCCGGTGGGTGTTGTTCCCCAACCGTTCCCACTCGACTTCGGGGTTCCTTATATCTTTGCTCAGCTTTCTGAGCCACCACCACCTCTCCAGAGGAATGTGTCGTTTACACGTTAAACATATACGCTTTCCAATGGTGACGCTGACCCTCGTGGTAATGACCCGTACCCAGGGCACAGGAGGGAGGTCTTCCCGTATGTGAATCGGTTTGGCTGGAGTACTGAGACCCCAGCCATCCTGGCCACCTTCCCTCGTGGACGTAGACGGCGGTCTCCTCCGCATCACGTTCAGTGCTTCCATCAGTCGCTATGGGCGCCTTGTCTCCGAAGCACCCGTAGATGTGGGAATCCTGTACATCGCCCCGCCTCCCGACGCCCATCCCAATCAGGGCGAATAGGATTATGATCCCCTTCATCCTGAAAGACTTTCTGCAAAAAGATACAAAAACATGCAGCCAGGTCCCCAAGAGATTCTCTGGCTTGGTGAAGCACGGTCTGGTCCCGCGACCTCGACCCAAATATACACTCTTAGCAGGTTACTTACTTAAAACTACCCAGCACCTTGCTTAACTTAAGCTAAAACACCCAAACTTAAGCTTAAATACATAAACTGCTAAAAACCTAACTCAACAAAACCAAAACTTAAACTAAAACTATGTACATCCGCCGCCCGTCTCTGGGCGGCCAGGCTAATTCCTGGTTGGACTGCGGCTCAGCGCCACCCCCGGCATGACCGCATCGTCCTGCACTGTTGGTCCCTCGCAGCCCGTGGCTGTTGGCTGAGGACCTCTGTCCTTGGACCTCTCCCTGACTCGAGGGGCGGCCCTTGGTAACTGGAGGGCTGGTGACAATGGCTTACTCGGCTGGGGCGTCCGTGGGGACCTTCTGGGGGCCTTGGCGGGAGGGGCTTTCTTGGCTGGTGGGCCTTTAACCCGAACCGCTGCTCCCTCAGGCTTGACCTCTCCCGAACCTGGGCTAGGGGCACGTAACTCTTCACAGCCTGCTGCTGTGAGCTGAGAGTCTCCGCTCCCAGGTCCCATGGCTGGGTCCGGGGCGTGGTTTTCGGCCTCAGGTCCCTCCCCCACTACACCTGGGTTAGGGGCGGGGTTTTCGCCCTCAGGTCCGTCCTCCTCGTCTGGATCCCAGAAGAGTGGGGGAGTGTCCCAATCGATGGGCGGGATGGCCCCTCCCTTGAAGCAAGCCATAGCGCCTGCCTGTGCAGTCTGTGAACTTGATCCTGCTGCAGGCTGTGGATCTTTATCCCCAAACCTTACCCCAACTGGCTGTTTTCATCTTTCAGGTTTAAATAGCTTACACTGGTTGATATGAAACCATTTTGTACGCCGGGGCATCTTAACGGCGTATACCATGTGGCTGGCTTTATCTACAATGCTGTAGGGCCCCATGTACAATGGTTCCAAACTTCCTACTTGGGCATAATTTCTGACCATAACCTGATCTCCTACCTCCCACTCGTGGTGCTTTCTCGGTTCGAGCAGCAATCGGTTACTCCGATGCTGCCTTTCCATGTTTCCAGCCGCCTGCCCATGGACCTGCTTCAGGTGCTCAAAGAGGTTTTGGGCGAACCTGTCCCGGTTTACCTCCCTGAGCTGACCCTCCATGAGCACCGGGGCTAGTACATGGGTGGGGGTCCGCATAACCCTGCCAGTCATCAGCTCGTACGGGGAGTACCCCGTGCTTTTAGACTGGCTGGCCCGGATCCCCATCAAAACCAACGGTAGGACCTCGGCCCATTTACGGGGTGAGTCCACCGTCTCCTTCCTCAACCTTTCCTTTAGGGTCCGGTTCATACGTTCCACAATCCCTGATCTGATGACTACAGGTTGTGGGCCACGTGCCATTTCCCCTCAATGCCTAACAGCATAAGGGCTTTCTGTATCAGCTGTCCGGTGAAGTGACTCCCTTGGTCGGACTCCACAAACTGTGGTAGCCCCACCGCGAGAACACTTCCCGGACCAGAATCCTGGCAGTACCCAAAGCTGTGGCTGTTCTGCAGGGGAAGGCCTCTACCCATTTGGTGAACACATCCACCAGGACTAGGCAGTACTTATAGCCTCCCTGGGCGGTGGGCAGGGGCCTGAAGTAGTCGGCTTGTATCGACTGCCATGGTCCCTCTACCCTCCGGAGGTGTCCCATAGGTACCTTCCTTTTGTGGGGGTCAGGGTTATTAGCAGCGCACAAAAAACAGCCCGCACAGAACTCGCAGACATCATCCCTAAGTCCCGGCCACAATCCCACCTGTTCCACCTGCTGCCAGGTGGTCTCAGGCCCGGGGTGTCCCACTCCTGGACCCTCATGGGCCAGTTGAAGGAATTCCCTCCAGTGCTGCTGCGGCACAACCCACTGTTCCCCCCGGAACAGCATGCCCTCTTTTACGGAGAGGGTTGCTGTGCCGTACGGACCCTCTATCCCTTTTCCCTCAGTTACTGCGCTGAGGACTGCTTTGAGGAAGGGGTCTTGGGCTTGGGCCATCTTAAGGTCCAGGGCTAACACTACCCCTGCACTCCCTTGGGTCCCGTCCCTACCTCTGACCGCCGCCATGGGTCTGGACCCATACGGGTCCCAGAAAATGCCTGTGTGGACACCCTCCTTGGCGAGCATGTCAGCCTGCTGGTTGCCTTGGCTGCAGGGTTCTGTGGAGGAATGGGCTTTCACCTTGTGAATGAAAACCTCCCCGTCCTCCCCCACTGCTGCTAGGATCTTTTCCAGCAGGGGTTTTACTGTGAGGGGTCTCCCGTCGGCGGAGGTGTATCCGCAGCGGGACCAGATGGCCAGGTACTCCATACATGAATTGCACTTCAACATGCTGTCCGAGCAAATCGTGTATGGGGTGGGGAACATTTCAGGGTGTGTAACAACGTACACCACCACGGATAGTTCAGCCTGCTGGGCGCTTATGGTGCTGGGGAGCTTAATCGCCAGGGCAATGTTTGCCGCTGGGTCGTAAACTCCACACCCCGTGAGACGCTCGCCAGCAGATACCGTGCTGGAACCGTCTACATAGATCTCGCGGCCTGTGGGATGTATCCTGGCCCATAAACCTATGTTCACGTCCCAAACCCCTTCAATGGAACACTGGTGGGCTGTTCCAGGATATACCAGGTTGCCTGCAAGCTTTGGCTCACAGAGAGACTTCACCCTAAGATCCATCTGTGAGAGGAGCAAGGTCCAGCTCACTGCTCAGTGGGCACTGCTCACTGTTCCATCCTTGATCCTCCCATCCAGAAGCATCTGGGTGGGTGTGTGATGGGTGAGGAGGGTTATAGGAGAGGTGCCTGTGAAGATCAGTGATCTCTCCACAGCCCAATGTGTGGCCAAGAGTTGCCGCACACAGTTGGAATAGGTCCTCTCCACATCCGCGAGTATCCTGGAGGAGTAGACCACCGGCCGCAGCCGGCCGTGCCGCTCTTGGAGCAGCACGGCAATCAGGCTGTCCCCGCTGGCCGCTAACTCCAGGAAAAACTCCTTCCCCCTATCTATGGCCCTTAGAGCTGGTGCGGTCTGCAAGTCTTTCTTGAACCGGACAAATGTTGCCTGGCAACCCTCATCCCAAAGCCACACCACTCCCTTGTGTAGGAGTCAGAGCAGAGGGGCTGCAGTGGCTGCATAGTCCTCAATAAAGTCTCTACAGTACCCGGTTAGCACTAGAAACAACCTCACACCCGTTACTGTGTTGGGGACCGGTAGTTCTTGTACCGTTTCTCTCCTAGCCTTACCTATGGCCCTTTCTCCAGCGCGCACGGTCAGGCCGAGGAATTTCACCTCCTGCTGGCCGATCTGCGCTTTCTTGGGGTTTACCTTAAAACCCTTCTGCCCTAGCAGCTCCAGCAGTTCGGCCAATAGTGGGCCATGCTCCTCTTTCGAATCGGTGAACAGGAGCAGGTCATCCACATATTGAACCAACTGTCTGGGCTGGCTGAAATCCTTTAAACTGTTTGCCATGCACTGATGAAAAATGCTGGGGCTGCTGTGGAAGCCCTGAGGCAAGCAGTTCCACGTGTACTGTTGCCCTTTAAACGTAAAGGCAAACTTGTACTGATCCTCCCTCCTTAAAGGGATGGACCAAAACCCGTTGGAAATATCCAGCACCGTGAAAGTGGTCGCGGATGCTGGAATACTTCCTATCAGGTCGGCAACTGCTGCTACTGTGGGTGCACAGGCTGGGATGTTACTATTGAGCACTCGATAGTCCACTGTGGCCCTCCAGGAATTGTCCGGCTTTCTGACCAGCCTTAATGGAGAATTCACGTGAGTAGCTATCGGTCTCCGGACTCCCTGCTGTACTAATGAGGACATGGTTGCTTCCATGTCTGGCTCTGCTTCCCTGGGGAAGTTATACTGTTTCTGTGGTCGGGCCATGGGGTCCCCATCTACGCTGCCCTCAAACCCGTTGACCTTCCCGCAGTCGTGTTTGTGAGTGGCAAATGTGGCCAGATGGGCCTGCACAAATGCCTGGAACTCCTGTGGGGTGTTACTGATCATAAGCTTGAGGTTATAATCCTCTTTGGGCTTCAAGTTTCATAGGGTCCCCTTCCCTTCCTTTCCTGGGATCACTACGATCTCACCGTTCTTTACTTTACCTGCCCCCCATAAGCAATGATTCCTCAAATCCACTAGGATCCCGTGGCCTAAAATAAAGTCGGCCCCCAGGACCCCTCTTCCACCCTCCACTTCCCATTTCATCAGGACACAGGTCCACTTGGAGTGGAGTGGCCCTAACCGAATGGCGAGCGGGATGGAAAACAAGCCAGCCTGTTCTTTACCTGTGAACCCCGATAGACTGTATGGGACCCCATTAGAGAGAGGTGAGGCGGTGGGGTTATCTGAGTAGACCATGGTGCATGATGCCCCCGTGTCTAACAGATAGGTCCCCGTCACCTTTTCTACCTCCATCTGCAAAAGGGGTCTCTTCCATTCATCACACCGGAGAGAACACAGGTAAACAGGCTGCGCTGGCTCTAGTCAGGGCTGTGGGTTGGATGGGGCTGATGGGGTCAGAGCACCGGTGGCGGCTGATACTCTCCCCCGGCCAGTCAATAAGGACCTCATGGTGTCCAAAAGTGACTCGACCTCTGCGGAAGGGATTCCTGTCCCCACCTTTTGGGCTGGGGCTGTGGAATTCTTTCCCTTGTTATCTTTCCATGGGTTTTTGCACTCCTTCCGCCAGTGACCATCCTTCCTGCACCCGTAACAATTGGTCTTGGTGTTGGGGGGGTTACTCCCTTCCTGGTGCCACTCTTTCCTACCCGGTCTGGGTTTTACCTCATGCACCTTTCCCTTGGGCGGGTGTGCATCGGCTCCCCTACCGTTTTTATAGGCCAGAGTGAGCTGCCTAATCACCGTAAGTTCGGTGGTCTGGGGATTTTTGGGGTCGAACCAGACTTCAGCCTTGACCCGGACCTGTGGCAAGCTGTTCGCCACCAGGCAATGGAGCCAACGGGCCAGGAGATCCCCGTTGAGGAACCCCCGGTTCGGCGTCCCTGGACAGGCCCTCTGGTACACCGGCCACAGCCGGTCCACGAAAGCCTGCGGGTTTCCCCTGGGAGCTGGACCGTCTTCTCCACGCGGGAGAAAGGACTTCCCTCATTCATCCCCATGAACTCCAGAACCGCATCTCTAAGCTCCTCTTACCCGCTCTGCCCGCTTTTACACTCGTCAGAGAGGGATTGGAGGAGACTACTCTCCAGGGAGAATAGCAGCATCTTGGCCTGCTCAGCGCCATCGCAGTCGTTGACGCTGGCTGCCTGCTCTATGTCCCTGAAGTGGATCGAGGGGTCTCCCTTTTCGGAGAGATTTGGGATGTGGTTGACCATAGCCCTAAGCTGTTGGGTGTTAAAGGGTAATACGAACTGGTTTTGGAGGTGTCCCTCATCATCGCCATTGGCGGGTTGGCCGAACCTCCGATGTCGTGCTGGTCACATCGGTCCCGGCTCCGACTTCTCTGGCGGGGGTTGCTCTACCTCCACTTCCACCTCTGCCTCCACCCCTGGCTCCACCCCCCCTTGCTGCCAAACCTCGCTGAAACTTGGCACTATGGGTGGTGGTCGTGAGATCTCCTCTCTCTCAACCGGGTTGTCCCTGGGCACTACCAGTGACGTTGGAACTGTCCTCCCCTCGTTCCCCATAAAATCCGCCTGACCTGCCTTTGGGCTTATGAGGCATACCATGCCTTTTGCCTTCCGGAGGGCCCAGCTCAGATTTTCTATCTGCTCTTTACAGGGGCCGTGGTCTGCCTCCTCAAACCCCTGTTCGCTCGCTAGCTTGTAAGCTGCCTTTACCTTCTCTTCCTGTTCCCTAATCCGCCTTGCCAAGCGGGTGTTCTTCTCATGCAACCTTAGCTCATTTCCCTTGGCCTCGGTGACTTGGCACCGTAGGCCTTGTGTTCTCCCATTAAATGAACTCTCTCCTGATTCAGGGCCTGCAAAGCTACTAATAACTTCTCCCCTGCTAGAGCCTTATCCCGTTCGGTTACTATACAAGTCCTGGACTGCCTACTCACTTTCCTCTCACCCCTCTTTTGCGGCCTGGGCGCCCTGGATGACTATGGACTCGAGTCTCGTTCCCTTCCCCCGCGATTGGTATGGTGTAATTGGTTCCTGAAACTCTGCTACGGGGAGTGAGGAGAGAACCCGCCACCAGGCCAGGGCACGAGTACAGGCGGCGGCAGCCCAAGACCAGATGAGAGGTCAGAGTCAAGAGCGCAAGAGTCAAGCATCCAGAGAGTGATTGCTACCCAGGGCCCACAGTTATACTCCTTTCGAAGCCCCTTATCTGCGCGACAAATCAGGTTAGTTCACTGTTCCAATTTTGGCGGGCTGGTTTAAATGATTATAGCAATCTAAACTAACTGCTCTTAGGTGGCCGTTTATCGCACCTAATGGCCTGATGTCCGAGCTGTATTGTTATTAATGCATTCTAATCGGCCTGCCCAGCCTTGACGGCTCCCATAAGCTGTTTCCAAATATTTATGCAGACAACTTGATGGCCTCAAGTATAGGCCGAACTGGTTTTGATCTGTCTGCGATCTGGCGTAATGCATATTCAATGTTTGCTGTCTGTTTTCCAAAATACAAAGTCCTTTTTCACAGAAACTGCATTTTAGGTTTCGATTTCCCCAAAAGCTGCTTGTGCTGCCACAGAGTCCAAGCTTTCAAAATCTTGCAGGCTTTTGGTCACGAGGTGTGGACGCCATATTTTGGGTACCCTTTTTAAAATGTCCATGCAGGGTCCCTTTTATTAATAACCTTGGGGGAATGTGGGAATTTTGTGAATCTTACAGCGCCATTCACAACTCCACAGATAATGAAGCAGTCCATGCCCGCATGCAACCTGGACGACGTTCAGGCTTGGGCTGATAAGTGGCAGGCAACATTCGCGCCACAGAAGTGCCAGGCAATGACTATCTCCAACAAGCGAGAGTCTATCCACCTCCCCTTGACATTCAATGACATTACCATTGCCGAATCCCCCACTATCAACATCCTGGGGGTCACCATTAACCAGAAAGTTAACTGGACCAGCCACATAAATACTGTGGCAACAAGAGCAGGTCAGAGGCTAGGTATTCTGCGGCGAGTGTCTCACCTCCTGACTCCCCAAAGCCTTTCCACCATCTACAAGGCACAAGTAAGGAGTGTGATGGAATACTCTCAACTTGCCTGGATGAGTGCAGCTCCAACAATACTCAGGAAGCTCGACACCATCCAGGACAAAGCAGCCCGCTTGATTGGCACCCCATCCACCACCTTAAACATTCACTCCCTCCACCACCGGTGTACCGTGGCTGCAGTGTGTACCATCTACAAGATGCACTGCAGCAACTCGCCAAGGCTTCTTCGGCAGCACCTCCCAAACCAGCGATCTCTTCCACCTAGAAGGACAGGGGCAGCAGGCGCATGGGAACACCACCACCTCCAAGTTCCCCTCCAAGTCACACACCATCCTGACTTGGAAATATATCGCAGATCCTTCATTGTCGCTGGGTCAAAATTCTGGAACTCCCTACCTAACAGCACTGTGGGAGTACCTTCAGCACATGGACTGCAGCAGTTCAAGAAGGCAGCTCACCACCACCTTCTCAAGGGCAACTAGGGATGGGCAATACATGTTGGCACTGCCAGCGACGCCCTGATCCCACAAACAAATTTTTAAAAAAATGTAAAAAGCAGGCAGTGGTGACTTTATGGGAGAATTAATAAATAAGAAAGGATTTAAGACTGTAGTGGAAGCTGTGTATAGGACCTGTGGTAGCAGCTGTGAAGTGCTAGATTGTATAAATGCACAGATTAGACAAGCATGTAGAAAAGGCAGGCTGGTTTTAATAGGGGATTTTAACTTTCATATAGATTAGTATAATCAAACTAGCATCTGTCAGAAAGGTAGTGAATTTCCTGAGTGTGTCTGGGATAGTTTTCTACAACACTATGGGCTAGAAATTCAGTTAGGGGCGCCCAGCTCGCCTGGGCGCCGGAATTACCGCTGCGCGCGGAGCCACTTGCGCCAGCGGGAAATTCAGTTTCAGCGCCCCAAGTGGAAGCCGGCCGCTAAACAAGGGTTTCAGCGCCCCGCTTGGGGCGCTGAAACTGAATATCGGCGTGTAAAGTGCCGCAGCGCCACCCGCTGCGGCACGGCAGCCTGCGGTACTGCAGGCCTTCCTCTCATTCTTAAGGGGGAGGTGCCTGCAACAGCACGATCCCCGCTCGCGAGTGCCGGCAAATGAGCCCGGCACCAAGGAGAAGTGCCGGGCTCTCTGGAAACAGCCGGCAATGCCGCGGGGGGGTGTGTAGGAGGCCGGGGAAGGAGGTGCGGGCAGGCGGTGCCGAAAAAGCGGCCGGCCGCACCTCCACCTTAACTCGCCCCAGTACCGGCACAGGTAGGCCCCGTGTACCGGTCGCTGTTTGCGGCCGGCGCGGGCGAGGTGGCAGCAACCAAATATGGCCAGCGGGGCGATAGCGGGGCACTGCGCACATCAATGACGTCATCGGTGGCGGCGCAGCGCTAATGGCTAACGCCGCCATTAGCGCCCCACTAAATATCGCGGTAGGTTTGCACAGTGGCGCAAAAGCCCTCTTTGGGCGCAAACTGGTGGGGCAGGCCACTGAATTTCTAGGCCTATGTCCTTGAGGCAACAAGGTTTAGTAATGAGTAATGAGCCAGATTTAGGTAACAGCCTAACTGTGCGTGAACATTTATCCAATAGTGATCATAACATGATCGAGTTCAATGTATCATTTGAAAGGGAGAAATGAGAAACAGCTACAAAGATTCTAGATTTAGGTAAGGCCAACTTCAATGGGATGAGGCAGAGACTGTCCACAGTAAACTGGGCAAATATGTTAATGGGTAATACGACAGAAGATCAGTGGGAGATGTTCAAAAGGGATTTAATGTGATACAGAACCAGTTTATGCCCTTGAGGGGTAAGAGCTCTATTTGCCAAAAGAAACAGCCATGGATGACTAAAGAGGTAAGGGACAGCATAAACTAAAAGAAAAAGCATACAAAAATGCAAAAGATAGCACAGATCCTGGCAAATGGGAAAGATACAAAGAACAGCAAAGGGTCACAAAACAGATAGTAAGAGCTACAAAAAGGGAGTATGAAAAGAAAATTGCAATGGATATCAAAATCAATACAAAAATATTTTACAATTAAATTAGGAAAAAGAGGGTAGTCAGAAGCAATGTTGGCCCCTTAAAAACTGAAAGCAGAGATATTGTCAATGATAATAAGGAAATGGCGGGCATGTTGAATACATACTTTGCATCAGTATTTACAGTAGAGGACGAGGATAGCATGCCGGAAATCCTAAGGAAACTAATATTGAATCGGGGACAGGGACTCAATAAAATTAACGTAAGTAAAATGACAGTAATGAAGAAAATAATGGCACTAAAGAGTGACAAATCCACAGGACCAGATGGTTTCCATTCCGGGGCTTTAACGGAAGTAGGTGAGCACATTGTAGATGCCCTGACTATAATTTTCCAAGGTTCTCTTGATTCAGGAACCACTCCTTTACATTGGAAAATTGCGTATGTCACTCTGCTATTTAAGAATGGCGAGAGAGGGAAATGAGGGAATTATAGACCAGTTAGCTCTAACATCTGTTGTCAGGAAATTGCTAGAGTCTATAATTAAGGATAGGATGACTGAACACATCCTAAATTTTCAGTTGATCTGAGAGAGCCAGCATGGATTTGTGAAAAGTAGATCATGGCTGACAATGCTGATTGAATTTTTTGAGGGGATGACTAAAGTAGTGGACAGGGGAATATCTAGGGATGTCATTTATATGGAAGGCATTTGATAAAGTCCCACATAAGAGACTGTTATCTAAGGTAGAAGCCCACGGAATTGAGGACAAATTATTGACCTGGTTAGGAAATTGGCTGAGCGGCAGGAGACATAGAGCAGGGATAATGGATAGGTACTCAAATTGGCAGGATGTGACTAGTGGTGTCCCGCAGGGATCTGTGTTGGGGCTTCAACTATTCACAGTATTTATTAATGACTTAGATGATGGCATAGAAAGTCATATATCCAAATTTGCTAATGACACAAAGATAGGCAGCATTGTAGGCAATATAGATGAAAGCATAAAATTACAAAAGGATATTGAAAGATTAAGTGCATTGGCAAAACTGTGGCAAATGGATTTCAATGTAGGCAAATGTGAGGTCATCCACTTTGGACCTAAAAAGGATAGAACAGTGTACTTTCTAAATGATGAAAAGCTAAAAACAGTGGAGGTCCAAAGAGACTTGGGGGCCCAGGTACATAGATTATTAAAATGTCATGAACAGGTACAGAAAATAATCAAATAGGCTAATGGAATGCTGGCCTTTATACTAGAGGACTAGAATACAAATGGTAGAAGTTATGCTGCAGTTATACGAAGCCCTGGGTAGACCACACCTGGAGTACCGTGAGCAGTTCTGGCCACCACACCTTAGGAGTGATATATTGGCCTTGGAGGGAGTGCAGCGTAGGTTTACCAGAATGATACCTGGACTTCAAGGGTTAAGTTACGAGGAGAGATTACACAAATTAGGGTTGCATTCCATAGAATTTAGAAGGTTAAGGGGTGATCTGATCGAAGTTTTCAAGATATTAAGGGGAACAGATAGGGTTATTAGAGAGAAACAATTTATGCTGGTTGGGGATTCTAGGACTAGGGGGCATAGTCTAAAAATTAAAGCCAGACCTTTCAGGAGTGAAATTAAGAAACACAAAGGGTGGTACAAGTTTGGAACTCTCTTCTGCAAACAGCAATTGATGCTAGATCAATTGTTAATTTTAAATTGAGATTGATAGTTATTTGTTAACCAAAGGTATTAAGGGATAAGGGCCAAAGGCGGGTATATGGAGTTAGGTCGCAGATCAGCCATGATCTCATTGAATGGTGGAACAGGCTCGAGGGGCTGAATGGCCTACTCCTGTTCCTATGTTCCTATGTACCTATTAATAATTAATCACATGAAGTGATATTCTTGCAGGAATCTATTTATATGAATTTATAGGAAAAGTGTGAGTTACAAATTGAAAGAAATCAAGTTACCTCCTGACAACATCGACCATTTTCTGGCTGTGTGATATAAATTCCCATGGTATAGGGAGACATACAGTCAAATTAGCTAGGGTTGATATAAGTGAATAACCCATCATTTAAAACCTTTTAACCAAGTGCCCCACCTATCAAGATGCTTCCCATAGTCCATTATAAGTGTACTTTATCTTTCAGTAGAAGTAGGGAACTCTTTCCAGCAGATAACTTCAAACCCTGCAACATTCTCTTTCTCACTGCAGACTTCATCTGTACCTGGGTCTCAGAATGGGTCAGTAGGGCAGAAGGAACACAAAATCACCAGGTAATTACAGAAAGCCATTTAGCCATAGGGAGCTGTGCCAGAGGACTGGAGGATTGCAAGTGTCACAGCCCTGTTCAAAACTGACTAGCCTGTAGTTGCCGGATTTATCCCTCTCCCCTTTTTAGAATAATATAGAATCATACAAGTTTACTGCACAGAAGGAGGCCATTCAGCCCATCATGTCTGTGCTGGCTGAGAAAGAGCTATCCAGCCTAATCCCACTTTCCAGTTCTTGGTCTGTAGCCTAAAAGTGGGATTAGGCTGGATAGCTCTTTTTAGGCCAGCATAGGCACGATGGGCCAAATGGCCTCCTTCTGTGCCATAAACTTCTATGCACAGGCACGATGGGCTGAAGGGCCTCTTTTGGTGCTGTATAACTCTATGACTCTATGACTCTATAACATACAGGAACCTTGGCTTTATAAACAGAGGCATGGAGTACAAAAGCAAGGAAGTTATGCTAAACCGTTATAAATCACTGGCTAGGCCTCAGTTGGAGGATTGTGTCCAATTCTAGGCACCACACTTTAGGATGGATGTCAAGGCCTAAGAGAGGGTGCAGAGGAGATTTACTGGAATGATACCAGGGATGTGGGACTTCAGTTACAAGGAGAGACTAGAGAAGCAGAAGTTGTTCTCCTTAGAGCAGAGGAGGTTAAGGGGAGATTTAATAGAGGTGTTCAAAATCATGAAAGGTTTCCATAGAGTAAATAATGAGAAAACGTTTCTACTGGCCGAATGGTTGGTAACCAGAGGACACAGATTTAAGATAATTGGTTAAAGAACCAGAGGCGAGATGAGGAGAATTTATTTTACGCAGCGTGTTGTTGTGATCTGGAATGCTCTGCCTGAAAGGGTGGTGGAAGCTGATTCAATAATAACTTCTAAAAGGGAATTGGATAATACCAACACCACATCTGGCTGTTTCTTAAACAATTCCAGAGATTTTACTTCCATTACCAAACACTGGTGACTCCTATGGGTCAGAACAGCAACATCTCCAACACCAACCCTGTGGGGAAATGTGCACCAGATGTCGGTAAGAAGACCAGTCTGTGATCCTAGTATTTAATTACATTTGAATGGGTAGAAAAGTGGAAAATTGCCCAGGTATGTCCTGTCCACTAAAAGCAGGACAAGTTCGATCCAGTCAGTTACCGTCCCATCAGTCTACTCCCAATCATCAGCAAAGTGATGGAAGTCATCGACAGTGCTATCAAGCTCGGGCGGGAAAGTGGAGTTGAGGTCGAAGATCAGCCATGATCTTATTGCATGGTGGAGCAGGCTCAAAGGGCCATATGGCCTACTCCTGCTCCGAACACCCTAAACACTCACTCCCTCCACCACTGGCGTATCGTGGCTGCAGTGTGTATCATCTACTAGATGCACTGCAGAAACCCGCCAAGGCTTCTTCGACAGCACCTCCCAAACCCGAGACTTCTACCACCGAGAAGGACAAGGGCAACAGGTGCATGGGAACACCACCACCTCCAAGTTCCCCTCCAAGTCACACACCATCCTGATTGGAAATATATCACCGATCCTTCATTGCCGCTGGGTCAAAATCCTGGAACTCCCTTCCTAACAGCACTGTGGGATGACCTTCACCACACGGACTGCAGCGGTTCAAGAAGGTGGCCCACCACCACCTTTTCAAGAGCAATTAGGGATGGGCAATAAATGCTGGCCTTGCCAGAGACACCCACATCCCATGAACGAATTAAAAAAAATTCCACGGGGATTCTCCGATCGTAACTCCGTTTACACTGTTGCTCCAGGGATTCTGCTAAAGTTTATTACCTTTACTCTTCCAGGACACAACAAACATATTGGAACCTTTTTAAGAATTATTACTTTAACCTATCCTCAGATTAGTTGAGGCACTGAAAATAGTTTCGAAGTACACTAAGGGCTCGAATTTCATCGTGCCGTTGAGGCGGGATTGGAGGCGTGTGGGGGGTTAAAATCGTGAAATCGGGGGGCACGAACCCATCCCGCCCCCAACCCATCTCCATGCCCATTTCACAGGAGGCGGGTACCCGACCTGTGCTGGGAGCCGCCACCCCGAGGCGGGAAGGGGATTAGTGCCAATTAACTGCCTGTTAACAGGTAACTAACAGGCAGTTTTTAGCCTAATCCCTATTTTTATCCCTGAAGTGTGGGCTTCCCGACAGCTCCAAACCACGCCAAGTTAGCAAGGCGAACCGTCGGGCTGAAGGACTTGGAGGGTTCGAGATGTCCGGTATTCAGGTGAGTGATGGGTGCATGAGTGCAGAGATAAGTGTGTTTGGTGTATGTAAAGTGTTTAAATAAGTTTTACTTACCTTTTCTTACTAATGCAGCCTTCCTTCCTTCAAGTCTCAGGAGTCCCTCATCTCATCGGCACAGAAAACAGAATGGCTGCGAGCTGTCAAAATCTGCAGCATTCTGCTTTCTGTTCTGGAGAGATCTCTAAATCAGCCTGAGAGGAAGGAATTAACTTAGAGTACAGATTGTCAGTGTTTGACAGCTTCAAAGAGCTGTCAAACACTGATATTTCATCTGTCAAAAGCTCTTAACAGATGAAATGTCAATCTATGATATCACCTGTTGCCGGGTGGCCCTTAATTGGCCTGCTGAGCCCACTGGGCGGGTTCAACAAGGTCAATCAAGTGAAAATCGAGTGGGTTGGCCACAACTCGATGGCGGCGGGACTACAACCCCAAAAGTTGTAGACCCGCCTCCAACACGCCTCCATTGATAAAATCCAGCCCTGGGGGCGATTTTGCCAATGGGGGCTGCTGCTTGTCGGGTTTTAGTCCCATCTCCATTGACTTGTGGCCAACCCATGCTATTTTACCTTGATTGACCTTGTTAAGCCTGCCCAGCGGGCTTAGCAGGCCAATTAAAGGGAAGCTGGTTACAGAGAACGTTAGCGTATGACGTTTCATCTGTCAAAAACTTTTGTGAAGCTGTCAAACACTGACATTCTATGTTGTTTGATGAGTCCTTGTATTCAAACTCATCAAACCTCTTTTGTGAGCAGAAATTAGATGGCTGTTGCATCGGAGAATGCAGCAGCCATCTGTCATCTCTGCTGGTGAGATGCGAGACTCTCCTCATCCCCAACTGTTGAAGCCTGCAGGAAGAAAAAAAGGTAAGTAAACATTTTCTATCACTTTCCACTCACCTCACATGCTTACCTCCCCACACTTGCACCCATCACTTACCTTCACAGTGCAATTTTGCACCCCGCAGACCCCCGCAGACCCACTGTTTGCCTCGGTGACCCTGGCGGGGTTTCCCAACATCGGGAAGCCCGCGTCTCTGTTGGAAAAATGGGGATAATCCTCTTAACTGCCTGTTAACTACCTGTCGGCTACCCGCCTCCTGGGAAGATGGCACGGAGGCATGTTAGATGCGGGATGGGCACCCACCCCCAGATTCTGCCATTTTGCCGGCAGTCCCGCCTCCAAGCCTGCCTCCCCAAGGCTGGCAAGATCACGCCCGATATGTTTGACATCAAACACACATTTTCCCCATGTCTACAGAGTACTATCCTGTAGGGGGTGGTGTGGTTGGCGCGTGCGCCCAGTCAGTTATGCCCCTGACTGTTTGTGAGCAGTTCGAATCGCTCCCATGCCCCTGGGTTCTAGACACCGGACTTAGGTACAGGCGGCGATACAGAAAAGACTCGAGTAGACAGGTGGTTTGGATGTAAGAAAACCAGGATTTTATTAAAGTAGAAATTAACACAATCGTATGAAAAGTTACTAGTATAAAATTACAGGCAAATACACAATAACTATACTTATACAGCGAATGGGGAACACACGGAACATCGAGGGAAAATAAACTATCTTAACAATCCCCTTATCCTTATCCCACCCCTTATACCTAACTAGATTAAGCTATGAGGAGCCAGAATTCATGCTCACCAATCCAAGATAAAGCCAACTGTTAATGAGTGCGAGTTTTGAAGTCTGGTTGCTGGTCCTTCTAGGTACCCCGTCGCCATGTGGTCTTCAGGGGCGCAGTGCTGGGTCTGCTACAGCGACACACCTTCTCCCCTCCGCTGCCGTCGTCGTCTCGTTGTGATGGGTTGTCCTCTTCTTCTCCCTTGGGCGGTCGGCGGCGGCACCGTTGTGCCTACAGGGCAGTTGGCAGTTTTAACTGCCTAGATTTTCCTACCTAAGTTTAAGAACGCCAGTCTATTCGTCGTGGCGTGGCCACCTGCATTTTTGCAGTGTTCAATGAGGAATGTTCGTCTTCCCAAGCGCCAGCTTATAACTAGGCGTTTGGTTTTCTTATCGATACGTTTTTCGCTGTCCTGCTCTGCCCTTATCGAGTTATTATCATCTTCTTCGTCTCTACTCGTCTCGTCTCATCGGACTACTATACAAGTCCTGGGCTACCTGCTCGACTTCATCTCGCCCCTTTCTGCGGCCTGGGCGTCCTGGATGGCTATGGACTTGGGTCTCGTTCCCCTCCCCTGCGATTGGTATGGTGTAACTGACTACTGAAAATCTGCTACAGGGAGAGAACCCGCCATGAGGCCAGGGCACGAGTACAAGCGACAGCTCAAGAGGCCGGAGCCATGAGAGCAGAGCAAGAGCCACGAAGAGCAGAGAGCAGAGAGAGATTGCTAACCGGGGCCTGCAGTTATACTCCTTATGATAGCCCCTTATCTGCACGCCAAATCAGGTTAGTTCATTGTTCCAATCTTGGCGGGCTAGTTTAAAAAGTTGTAGCAATCTAAACTAACTGGTTTTAGATGGCCGGTGATTGCACCTACTGGCCTGGTGTCTGAGCTGTATTGTTATTAATGCATCTTAATCGGCCTGTCCAGCCTCGATGGCTTCCTTAAGCTGTTTCCGATTATTTATGCAAACAACTTGATGGCCTCAAGTATAGGCCTAACTGGTTTTGGTCTGTCTACGATTTGGCTTAATGCATATTCAGAGTCCTGCTGTCTGCCTTTCGAAATACAAAAGTCCTTCTTCACAGAAACTGCATTTTAGGTTTCGATTTCCCCAAAAGCTGCTTGTGCCACAGAGTCCAAGCTTTTAAAATCTTGCAGGCTTTTGGCCACAAGGTGCGGACGCCATCTTTGGGTACGCTTTTTCTTAAAATGTCCATGCAGGGTCCCTTTTATTATTAATAACCTTTGGGGAAATGTTGAAATTTTGTGAATCTTACACTCCCCCCTGTGATATTAAAACTTGTTTGAAGTATCATTCTTACAAGGTGAGCAACATTTTTCTGACCCTCCATAGTCAACCTTCCCCTGTAATTACCTATCTAATATACACACAACACATGCACTTCCTATTCCGCGAAAATGTAGTGTACATCAGCATACAGAGAGTGAATTACAGACTATTACACATGTCCAAGCATGGAGGAGGTCCGACGCCCCTGCACCACTTGGTACACATACATCTTTATTAAACGTGTCAGAAAAAACAAAACAACAGAAAAAACCTTTATTAAAAATAACAAACACAAAAAAACCCAACAATCTTTAATCAGAATACAAGGAAAAGGACTTAAACAGGCGTATCTCCCTCCACCTTCACATAATGTTCCTTCCAGATCTTCTGGTTTCGGAACTCTAACAACTGACCTTTTCCCTTACATTGAATACAAACTAGGTACAACACTATCCCTAACTGGCAAACCACGAGAATGTGGGAAGCCAGTCTGATCCACGAAGGGACCGCTATGTTATTTAAAATTTCCCACCAGGGTGGAATCACAATATCCAATATCTTAGTCCCTATCTCTACTGTTTTCTGCTCTAGAGTGTAAAAATGTTTCTGTGAAACTATAATGGCTTTGACTATTTTGGTAAGGTATTCAGGGAGAGGGGGAATTTCGTAGCCAAAGTGCGCTATGTACTTTTGCAAATTCATAAGATTCTCCTTCACAGTGAGGTGAACAGTTGCGGGTTCAAGAATGGGGACAATTCGCTCCTGGGCCACTTGAACTTCTGCCTCGGGTTTAAAACAGAAACTGCTGTCACTAACCGGACACCAGCTATGCTGTCCATGCTGGTAGTGGGACACGCTGGTGGTGACACAATGGCCTAGAAATTCACTATGGCCCCGCCAGCTGGCTAGCACCCAAAAGTTAGCGCTGGGCGGGAAGCCTATAGCGATCGCCAGATATTCATTGTTAGCGCCCCAATTCAGAAGCGGACGCTATACCAGGGTGTGCCCGCCTCCGCTTGGTGCGCTAACACTGAATATCACCGCTCTTGGCGCCGCTGCGCCAGGCGCTGCGCAGCGGCAGGCTGCGGTACTGCAGGCCTCCTCCTTCTCTTAAGGGGTAGCTGCCTGCAACGGGGAGATCGCCGCTGGATAGTGCCGGCAAATGAGCCCGGCACCACGGAGAAGTGCTGGGCTCGCGGAAAGCAGCCGGCAATGCCGCGGGGGGGGTGGAGGAGGCCGGGGAAGGAGGTGCAGGCAGGCTGCCGCTGCAAAAGCGGCCGGCTGCACCTTCCGCTTTAAAGCGCCCCACTACGGCAGCAGGACGGCCCCGTTTTCTGGTCGCTGTTTGCGGCCGCTTCGGAGGAGGCGGCCGCAACTAAATATGGGGATCGGCGCGGTTTCGGGGTGGAACCGGGGCACTGCGCACACCGATGATGTCATCGGTGCCGGCGCAGCGCTAACGGCTACCGCCGCCAATACCGCTGCGCTGAATATTTGCGCAAACTCATTTTTGGCACAAACTCACCCTTTAGGCGTTAACTAGGCGCAAAGCTGGCAGCGCCTTAATGAATTTCTAGGCCAATATGTCCCACCGCCTATATATGCTACCTGCGGGGGAACATGGCATTGTGCCATTGCCTCCATGGTACAATTTATAGGCTTCGCGCCAGCAGCTCTGAACCCACACTGTGGTTTTGAATAGGCATTCAAGTGCTGGGGACACAGGATTATGTGTGCTCCCCAGCTCCGTCACCCTGAGAGGTCAGTACTTGTCATAGCGTGCTCCCACTTTATGACGTAAGGTGGGACTGCTGTGAAACGAATGTGCGCACCCCCTTGAATGACTCCAATGTTCTCTACCCTGTATACCGGCACGGGTCGGGCTGTCCTACCCATGACCGGCATCCTAACTACTACTCCCATGATTGTGTGGTTGGGCTGTCCACAATCCACGGGGACTGGGTAGGCCTCAGAGGCTAGCCGGATTTGGCATGGGCTTAATGCATTCTCAAACGGGTGGAGGGCTGCGAGGTGCTTGTTGCTAATCCAGGAGGGGACTAAAGCCTGTTTTAAATCCTCCAGATTACTGCGGCCTTCGCCCAGTAACCACGCCCCATATAGCACGCACACCTCATTCTGCGCAGCCTGGTCAGAAGCATTTCTGTCCTCCCTTATGAGAGCATTTACTGTCTTTGCGTGCTTTTGCAACTCCGCTATGATTTATTTTAAATGGACCATCATGGCCTGGTCCTCATGCAACTCCGAGCCCACTACCTGATTCTCATCCAGTAATATCTTCTTTAACTGTGTTTTTAAACCGTTTATCTGGGTCTGCAGCTCTATGTCATCTAAACTGTTGATGACAGAGGACGCAGCATTAATCGCAGTATAAACATCATTCCATACTCCCCTTCTTTGTCTCCCTGCGTTACCCAAAAACTCTCGGTTTGTGGTGTACTGTTCAGTTTTAGTCCACATGGGCGAAATCGAACTCATAAAACTTCCTGAACATGTCCATTAATAGGGCCTGGTATAGCTGCTCTGTTTCTTTGGGACACCACTCCGGTAAATGTACCTCGGTGAGATTTAAAATCATGGAGGCTACCGCGTAGTGTACCCCCTGGTACAGCACCTGATCCGTAGGGACTAGTACCAACCCATTCCCTGGTCCCTTGGTGGTGGTGGGGCAACCTTCCCTGTGTATCCTCGCCGGCTGCGCCCTGGGCGGGGGCTTACGGGGGCGGGTTACAAGCTCAGTGGCGTTGACTGGGATCGGGGAGAATGGGACTGCGCACACATTCCGGCTGGCATCCCACCTCATCCCCTTCCTGGTGTCGTGCCACTGCCGGTGGAAAACGATGGATATGTCTGCGGGGCAGAACTTCTCTGACCCCCACATACAGATATAAATCCCTTGGTCCGGTTCCCACCACTTGTCCCAACACACACTTAATCCTCCCTGCAATCGTCCGGTGGGTGTTGTTCCCCAACCGTTACCACTCGACTTCGGGGTTCCTTATATCTTTGCTCAGCTTTCTGAGCCACCACCACCTATCCAGAGGAATGTGTCCTTTACACGTTAAACATATACGCTTTCCAACGGTGACTCTGACCCTCGTGGTAATGACCCGTACCCAGCGGCGCAGGAGGGAGGTCTTCCCGTACATGAATCCGGTTTGGCTGGAGTACTGAGACGAATTGGACCCCAGCCACCCTGGCCACCTTCCCTCGTGGACGTAGATGGCGGACTCCTCCGCATCACGTTCAGTGCTTCCGTCAGTCGCTATGGGCGCCTTGTCTCCCAAGCACCTGTAGTTGTGGGAATCCTGTACATCGCCTCGCCTCCCGACGCCCATCCCAATCAGGGCGAATAGGATTATGATCCCCTTCATCCTGAAGGACTTTCTGCAAAAAGATGCAAAAACATGCAGCCAGGTCCCCAAGAGATTCTCTGGCTTGGTGAAGCATGGTCTGGTCCCGCGACCTCGACCCAAATATACACTCTTAGCAGGTTACTTACTTAAAACTACCCAGCACCTTGCTTAACTTAAGCTAAAACACCCAAACTTAAGCTTAAATACATAAACTGCTAAAAGCCTAACTCAACAAAACCAAAACTTAAACTAAAACTATATACATCCGCCGCCCGTCTCTGGGCGGCCAGGCTAATTCCTGGTTGGACTGCGGCTCAGCGCCACCCCCGGCATGACCGCATCGTCCTGCACTGTTGGTCCCTCGCAGCCCGTGGCTGTTGGCTGAGGACCTCTGTCCTTGGACCTCTCCCTGACTCGAGGGGCGGCCCTTGGTAACTGGAGGGCTGGTGACAATGGCTTGCTCGGCTGGGGCGTCCGTGGGGACCTTCTGGGGGCCTTGGCGGGTGGGGCTTTCTTGGCTGGTGGGCCTTTAACCCGAACCGCTGCTCCCTCAGGCTTGACCTCTCCCAAACCTGGGCTAGGGGAAGGTAACTCTTCGCAGCCTGCTGCTGCGAGCTGAGAGTCTCCACCCCCAGGTCCCATGGCTGGGTCCGGGGCGGGGTTTACGACCTCAGGTCCCTCCCCCTCTACACCTGGGTTAGGGGCGGGGTTTTCTCCCTCAGGTCCCTCCCCCTCGTCTGGATCCCAGAAGAGTGGGGGAGTGTCCCAATCGATGGGCGGGATGGCCCCTCCCTTCAAGCAAGCCACAGCGCCTGCCTGTGCTGTCTGTGAACTCGCTCCTGCTGCAGGCTGAGGATCTTTATCCTCAGACCTATCTCCAACTGGCTAATTTCCCCTTTCAGGTGTAAACAGCTTACACTGGTTGATATGGAACCATTTTGTACACCAGGGCATCTTCACGGCGTATACCATGGGGCTGGCTTTATCTACAATGCTGTAGGGCCCCATGTACAATGGCTCCAAACTTCCTACTCAGGCAAAGTTTCTTACCATGACCTGATCTCCTACCTCCCACTCATGGTGCTTTCTCGGTTTGAGCAACAATCAGTTACTCCAATGCTGCCGTCCCATGTTCCCAGCCGCCCGCTCATGGACTTACTTCAGGTGCTCAAAGAGGTTTTGGGCGAACCTGTCCCGGTTGACCCCCCTGAGCTGACCCTCCGTGAGCACCGGGGCTAGTACATGGGTGCGGGTCCGCATAACCCTGCCGGTCATTAGCTCATACGGGGAGTACCCCGTGCTTTTAGACTGGTTGGCCCGGATCCCCATCAAAACCAATGGTAGGACTTTGACCCATTTACGGGGTGAGTCCACCATCTCCTTCCTCAACCTTTCTTTTAGGGTCCGGTTCATACGTTCCACAATCCCTGATGACTGGGGGTTGTGGGCCACGTGCCATTTCCCTTCAATGCCGAACAGCATAAGGGTGTTCTGCATCACCTGTCCGGTGAAGTGACTCCCCTGGTCGGACTCCACATACTGTGGTAGTCCCCACCACGAGAACACTTCCCGGACCAGGATCCTGGCAGTACCCAGAGCTGTGGCTGTTCTGCAGGGAAAGGCCTCTACTCATTTGGTAAACACGTCCACCAGGACTAGGCAGTATTATAGCCACTCTGGGCGGTGGGCTGGGGCCTGATGTAGTCGATCTGTATCGACTGCCATGGTCCCTCTACCCTCCTGACGTGTCCCATAGGTACCTTCCTTTTGTGGGGGTCGGGGTTATTCGCAGCGCACACAAGACAGCCTGCACAGAACTCGCGGACATTTTCCCTGAGTCCCGGCCACCATCCCGCCTGTTCCACCCGTTGCCAGGTGGTCTCAGGCCCGGGGTGTCCCGCTCCTGGACCCTCATGGGCCAGTTGAAGGAATTCCCTCCGGTGCTGCTGCGGCACAACCCACTGTTACCCCTGGAACAGCATACCCTCTTTAACGGAGAGGGTTGCTGTGCCGTACGAACCCTCTACTCCCTTTCCCTCAGCTACAGCGCTGAGGACAGCTTTGAGGACGGGGTCTTGGCGTTGTACCGTCTTAAGGTCCGGAGCTAATGCTACCCCTACACTCCCTTGGGTCCCGTCCCTACCTCTGACCGCCGCCATGCGTCTGGACGCAAATGGGTCCCATAAAGTGCCTGCGCGAGCACCCTCCTTGGCGAGCATGTCAGCCTGCTGGTTGCCTTGGCCGCGGGGTTGTGTGGAGAACTGAGCTGTGAGGGGTCTCGCGTTAGCGGAGGTGTATCCGCGGCGGGACCAGATGGCCAGGTACTCCGTGCATGAATTGCACGTGAACATGCTGTCCGAGCAAATCATGTAGGGGGTGCGGAAGATTTCAGGGTGTGTAACAACGTACACCACCGCGGACAGTTCAGCCTGTTGGGCGCTCATGGTGCTGGGGAGCTTAATCGCCAGGGCAATGTTTGCCGCTGGGTTGTAAACTCCACACCCCGTGAGACGCTCGCCAGCAAATACCGTGCTGGAACCGTCTACATAGATCTCGCGGCCTGTGGGATGTATCCTGGCCCGTAAACCTATGTTTACTTCCCAAACCCCTTCGATGGAACACCGGTGGGTTGTTCCAGGATATACCAGGTTGGCTGCGAGCTTTGGCTCACAGAGACCCTTCACCTTCAGATCCATCTGTGAGAGGAGCAAGGTCCAGCGGGCAATGCGGGCACTGCTCACTGTTCCATCCTTGATCCTCCTGTCCAGAAGCATCTGGGTGGGTGTGTGATGGGTGAGCAGGGTGATAGGAGAGGTGACTATGAATATCAGTGATCTTTTCACAGCCCAATGTGTGGCCAAAAGGTGCCGCTCACAGTTAGAGTAGCTCCTATCCACATCCATGAGTATCCTGGAGGAGTAGACCACCGGCCGCAGCCGGCCGTGCCGCTCTTGGAGCAGCACAGCACTCAGGCTGTCCCCGCTGGCTGCTACCTCCAGGAAAAACTCTTGCCCCCCATCTATGGCCCCTAGAGCTGGTGCGATCTGCAAATCCTTCTTGAGCGTGACAAATGCTGCCTGGCAACCCTCATCCCAAAGCCACACCACTTCCTTGTGTAGGAGTCGGAGCAGAGGGGCTGCTGTGGCTGCATAGTCCTCAATAAAATCCCTGCAGTACCCGGTCAGCCCTAGAAACGACCTCACACCCATTACTGTGTTGGGGACCGGTAGTTCTTGTACCGCTTCTCTCCTAGCCTTATCTATGGCCTTTTCTCCAGCGTGCACGGTCAGGCCGAGGAATTTCACCTCCTGCTGGCCGATCTGCGCTTTCTTGGGGTTTACCTTGAAACCCTTCTGCCCTAGCAGATCTAGCAGTTCGGCCAATAGTGGGCCATGCTCCTCTTTCAAATCAGTGAACAGGAGC
The DNA here is from genome assembly GCF_052327205.1 of Somniosus microcephalus. Taxonomy (NCBI): domain Eukaryota; kingdom Metazoa; phylum Chordata; class Chondrichthyes; order Squaliformes; family Somniosidae; genus Somniosus; species Somniosus microcephalus. The sequence goes on along the minus strand of NC_140997.1, from coordinate 161,166,587 downwards.
AGGTCATCCACATATTGGAGCAACTGTCTGGGCTGGCTAAAGTCCTTCAAACTGTTTGCCATGCTCTGATGGAAAATGCTGGGACTGTTGTGGAAGCCCTGTGGCAAACAGTTCCACGTGTACTGTTGCCCTTTAAATGTAAAGGCAAACTTGTGCTGATCCTCCCTCCTTAAAGGGATGGACCAAAACCCATTGGAAATATCCAGCACCGTGAAAGAGGTCGCGGATGCTGGAATACTCCCTATGACGTCGGCAACTGCTGCTACTGTGGGTGCACAGGCTGGGATGTTACTATTGAGCACCCGATACACCGTGGCCCTCCAGGAATTGTCTGGCATTCTGACCAGCCATAATGGAGAGTTCACGTGGGTGGCTATCGGCCTCAGAACTCCCTGCTGCACTAACGAGGACATGGCTGCTTCCATGTCTGGCTCTGCTTCCCTGGGGAAGTTATACTGTTTCTCTGGTCGGGCCATGGGGTCCCCATCTACGTTGACCTCAAATCCTGTGACCCTCCCGCAGTCATGTTTGTGAGTGGCAAATGTGGCTAGGTGGGCCTGCACAAATGCCTAGAACTCCTGTGGGGTGTTGCTGACCATGAGCCTGAGGTTATAATCCTCTTTGGGCTTCATGGAGCAGAGGGTCCCCTTCCCTTCCTTTCCTGGGATCACTACTATCTCTCCGTTCTTCACTTTACCTGCCCCCCATAAGCAATGATTCCTCAAATCCACTAGGATCCCGTGGCCTAAAATAAAGTCGGCCCCCAGGACCCCTCTCCACCCTCCTCTTCTCATTTCATCAGGGCACAGGTCCACTTGGAGCGGAGCGGTCCTAACCGAATGGCGAGCAGGATGGAAAACGAGCCAGCCCGTTCTTTACCTGTGAACCCCGACAGACTGTATGGGACCCCTTTAGAGAAAGGCGAGGTGGTGGGGTTAGCTGAGTAGACCACGGTGCATGATGCCCCCGTGTCTAACAGATAGATCCCCGTCACCATTTCTACCTCCATCTCCAAGAGGGGTCTTTTCCACTCATCATACCAGAGAGAACACAGGTAAACAGGCTGCGCTGGCTCTAGTCATGGCTGTGGGTTGGATGGGGCTGATGCGGTGAGAGCACCGGTGGCGGCTGCTACTCTCCCCTGGCCAGTCAATAAGGACCTCATGGTGTCCAAAAGTGACTCGACCTCTGTGGAAGGAATCCCTGCCCCCGCCTTTTGGGCTGGGGCTGTGGGATGCTTTCCCTTGTTATCTTTCCAAGGGTTTTTGCACTCCTTCCGCCAGTGACCATCCTTCCCACACCCGTAACAATTGGTCTTGGTGTTGGGGGGGTTACTCCCTTCCTGGTGCCACTCTTTCCTACCTGGTCCAGGCTTTATCTCATGCACCTTTCCCTTGGGTGGGTTGCATCGGCTCCCCTACCGTTTTTATAGGCCAGAGTGAGCTGCCTAATTACCGTAAGTTTGGTGGTCTGGGGATTTTTGGGGTCGAACCAGGCTTCTGCCTTGGCCCGGTCCTGTGGCAAGCTGTTCACCACCAGGCAACGGAGCCAATGGGCCAGGAGGTCCCCGTTCAGGAACATTCGGTCTGGCGTCCCCGGACAGGCCCTCCGGTACACCGGCCACAGCCGGTCCGCAAAAGCCTGCGGGGTTTCCCCTGGGAGCTGGATCATCTTCTCCACACGGGAGAAAGGATGTAGGATTTCACAATAATTTTGAAATTTCCTACAGTTCTGAAGATTAATTTTTGATTAAAGAATCCCTGGGTGATTTACCTTTAAGAAAAATCCAGGGATCAAAATGGCTGTCAGGCCGCATGGCCGAAGACAAAAGGACTTGGAAAACAGCTTGTGTATATGTGTCTGTGAAAAAGGTTCAATGGAGCTGCCAATCAAAGGGAAGGCCCCAACCCCCTGCCGCAGACAATCAATATGTTTACAGAAACTGCTACAAGATGTTTGCACAAAGGATTAACCACTTGACTGCGGTTTCAGCCTGACCACAAGAACAATGGCTAACAATGGCTTCTGTTTACACTAGCCTCCCAAGCTGTTTACATAGTAATCACAGAAAGACATGTTTTTTTCAAACCAGGACAGCTCCATTCAAAACCCATCAATCATGAATGGAAATACATTCAAAGCTCAGCACAGACAATTGAAGAGACATTTAAACTGAGAAAAGGAACAGTTTAAAATGAATGGGTGATTCATCCAAACCCATTACTGGACAATGGGGCAGTTGGATCCCTTTTGTTTTAGCCCAGAAACATCCGGACCTGGGCAGGCCCCAAATGGGGGTATAAAAGATAGCTTCCCAGAAGCTCTCTCTCTCTCTGGCCTCGCCTCCGTGTGCCTCTACAGTGTGGGAGCCTGCCTGAGGAGAACACCAGCAGTTTACTTTTAAAACACTGGGGTGTTTCTTACTTCGAGGCATTGAAGATCTAAGTTCACAGGGCACGTAGCAGGCATTTCCAGTGGTGAGCATATATTTTTCTGGCCTTCCACAAGGCAACTTAGGATAGGTATAGGGGTCGGAATTAAAGGGAATTTTGTTAAGAACTGTGATTTTAGTCGATCTTCCCTCGTTGTGTCCGTTTCTCCTCCTCTACTTAAGTAAGACAGTGTTGCACCTAGCAGAGAAGTGCTATAGTGAACACGGAATTCAGTATTTAAAACTGTATTAAAAAGGAATAGCTGTTTCAAAGTACTGTATTTAAATCTGTATTAAAAGGAGTGTTGCACCAAACAAAGAAGTGCTGTGGTGAATGCTGTTAGCTGCTTATTTATGTAACTGTATTTAAAGTGCTGCTTTTAAGTAAAAGCCACTAAGCTAAGGTGCTGTAGTGAGCAAAGTGTTTCTATATTAAAAGTGTTGTTAAAAGGAGTGTTACGCTAAGCAGAGAAGTGCTTCAGTGAACACTTTACAGCTGTATTAAAGTGCTGTTTTTAAGTAAAAGCCACTAAGCTAAGGTGCTGTAGTGAGCAAAGGGGTTTTTAAGCAAAAGGTGCTAGATTTAAAATAAAGTAGCGTTGCACTGAGCAAGGAGCGCTCTAGTGGACACTGAGGGTATTGTGTTAAGCAAAAGTGTTGTACCAGGCATAAGAGCTATATCAATTTTTCTAAGTTGTTTCTTTCTTTTGTTTTCAATAAATACTGGTCTGTTTTGCACCCAAACCACGAGTCATGTTTTTTTTTCTGTCTACATCGCTACCGAATAAGTCCGGCGGACAGAACCAGGAGGAATAGGGGAGCGCTTCGAAACCACAAGGGGGTCCCTGGAGCAGCTCAGAGGCTTCTGACTGGCCAGAGACAAATAACCCCAACCCCGCTAGCGTGTGCTAATTCCTTACAAGGACTTCCCTCATTCATCCCCATGGCCTCCAGAACTGCATCTCTAAGCTCCTCATACCCGCTCTGGCCCCTTTTACACTCGTCAGAGAGGGATTGGAGGAGACTACTCTCCAGGAAGAAAAGCAGCATCTTGGCCTTCTCAGCGTCATCACAGTCGTTGACACTGGCTGCCTGCTCTACTTCCCTGAAGTGGATCGAGGGGTCTCCCTTTTTGGAGAGCCTCGGGATATGGTTGACCATAGCCCTAAGCTGTTGGGTGTTAAAGGGTAATACGAACTGGTTTTGGAGGGGTCCCTCATTGTCGCCATTGGCGGGTGGGCCAAACCTCCGATGCCGTGCTGGGCACATCGGTCCCGGTTCCGACCTCTCGGGCGGGGGTTGCTCTACCTCCGCCTCCACCTCTGGCTCCACCCCCCTTGCTGCCAAACCTCGCTGAAACTTGGCGCTATGGGTGGTGGTCATGAGATCTCCTCTCTCTCAACCCGGTCGTCCCTAGGCACTACTGGTGACGGTGGAACTGTCCTCCCCTCATTCCCCATAAAATCTGCCTGGCCTGCCTTTGGGCTTATGAGGCATACCATGCCTTTTGCCTTCCGGAGGGCCCGGCTCAGAGTTTCTATCCTCTCTTTGCAGGGGCCGTGGTCTGCCTCCTCAAACCCCTGCTCGCTTGCTAGCTTATACGCTGCCTTTACCTCCTGTACTTTCTCTTCCTGTTCCCTAATCTGCCTTGCCAAGCGGGCGTTCATCACCCGCAACCTTAACTCATTTCCCTTGGCCTCAGTGACTTGGCACCATAGGTATTACAACTGGGCCTTGTGTTCTCCCATTAAATGCACTCTCTCCTGATTCAAGGCCTGCAAAGCTACTAATAACTTCTCCCCTGCCAGAGCCTTATCCTGGATCTCCAGGGCTGACTCCCTTAACTCGAATGCCTGTGCTGCACAGAGCCTGTCCAAAAGCTGGGCCGGCTTTTTGAAACACATCAGCCAAACTGCATTCTCTAAGGACTTCTTGTGTTCCTTTCTCTCTGTCTACTTAGATGCTGCATCTACTAGATGCTCAGCCTTTAACAGAGCGGTGATCCACTTCTTAGTGATATTCACCTTGCTAAACACATAATCAGAAATCCTTTCCTCCATCATGGTTTGCTCATCCGAACCATTGTCTACTGTATCGCAACCCTGTTGCTGGTGTACTGCCACGGTCGCCATTTCTGCAGGGGGTGGTGTGGTTGGTGTGGTGTATTTAACCTGTTCCACCTTAAGAGAACTACCTTAAGAGAAGTACTACTTTCTCTTGGCTGCTGTATACTGTAATACCGGTGGTGACCACACCGGTATATAAGTGTTGTGTAGGGATTTGCTGGGCAGTCCAGCCCTGACCTCCGAATAGTAAAGACCTGTTAAAAGTTATTCTTGTTGTCTGTGTCCACTGATTGATCCTAAGCATAACTGGGACACACAGACTCAACAGTGGTGATGAGTCCGCTCTTACCCTGCGGCAGTTTTACATCCAAGGTAGCTTCGTCCTCAGAACGGGCATCGAGAAGAGGCATCCGCCCTCATCATCCTGCTGAGCACCATCGCACGGGAGGCATCGAGAACCCGGGTTAAAAAGAAAAATTCTGACCACGAAGCCCTCCATCAGCGACAGGCAGTGATCATCCCTTCTACCACGGTGGTGGGTAAGCCGATCAGCGACACGAGCAGAAAGTCGGCCACGTTGGCTGTGGAGTAGGGGAGGGAAAACGGAGGAATAAGGGCGGAGAACTCGACCACGGCCGGTAAAAAGGGCCGGGCTGCAATCGAGGCCGAGAGGTGCAGCGACTGGGGCAGCTTAAGGCAAGAGAACCGCGGAGAACTCAAACGCAGCCGGTGTAAAGGACCGGGCTGCAAGCGGGGCTGCGAGGCAAAGCAGCGTCGGGGAATTGAGAACCGCTGGGGAGGCGAGAATGGCAGCAGCACGGCAATCGCCATTGCAGCCAGCGGGGGAAGAAGGCAAACGCGGGAATCCGCCATTGTAGTCGGCGGGGGAAGAAGACGAGCGCGGGAAAGACCGCCAAGCGCGGGAAGCCGCCATTTTAGTAGGCGGGGGAAGAAGACAAGCGCGGGAAGCCACCATTTTGAGAAAAAGAAAAATTAAAAAACTTGCAAGGATGCCTAAACATGGGAACATTAATACCTTTGATAGTGATATCGAAGATTGGACCACGTATGTAGAACGCATGGAAGTTTATTGTAAAGCAAATAAGGTACCAGATGATGAGAAAGCACTAACCTTATTAAGCTCAATGGGTGCGAAGACATACGGGCTATTGAAGCACCTTCTATCACCAAATAAACCGGTGGATCAGACTTTCGCGAATATTGTTACTGTCCTGAAAAATCATTTAAACCCCACGCCGCTGATGATAGCGGAACGATTTAAATTTTACAGAAGAACGCAGCTGAAAGACGAAAGCAACGCTGAATTTTTAATTGAACTGCGTAAGCTATCGAAGTACTGTCAGTTTGGAACAGGACTAGCAGATGCGCTGAGAGATAAATTTGTGTGTGGATTGTTAAAAGAAGGAACACAAAAGTCACTGCTTGAGGAGAATGATCTTACGCTTGATAAAGCTGTCACTATTGCAGCATCGCAAGAAGCCGCAGCGAGAGGCATGGCGGAAATGCAGCTACGGTCACCGGAACTCAGCACCAATCAAATGGTCTTGAGTACAGTAAAATGTTATCGTTGTGGAAAGACAACGCACAATCAGAACCAGTGCTGGTTCAAAAATCAGGAATGCAGAAAATGTGGCAGGCTTGGTCACATAGCTAAAGTATGCCGGTCAGGAAAGAAGACCAGCAACAAAAAGTCACCGCAGGAAAAGTACAGAAAGGTACACAAGGTGACAGAGAACAGTTCGAACGAACAGAAGTCAGATTCAGACTCCAGCAGTAATGAACTGGGTAGTCTAAGAGTACACAATGTTGGTAAGGAAGCAGACCTCCAAACAATTTGGGTCACACTTCAGATAGCAGGAGTCCAAGTGAAGATGGAATTGGACACTGGATCAGCATTGACGGTCATGAATAAGCAAGATTACAAAAGGTTATTCCCACATATTCCCCTACGGGATACGGAGATTGTATTGAAAACATACACGGGGCAAAGAGTATACCCCATCGGGAAGATAGAGGTAAAGGTGGTACACAAGGGCAAAGAAAGCCGAGGAATGGACTTATATGTGCTACCTGAGGGAGGTCCACCACTACTGGGACGGGAGTGGATTAGGAAAATAAATATGGACTGGCATTCCTTAAAAGCACTAACGGTAGATTCCGGTAAAAAAGATGTCAAACCTAAACGATTGTCCAGAATATTGGATGATGCTAAAGAGGTGTTCCAACAGGGACTGGGAACACTGAGAGGAATTACGACAAACATCAAGGTTGAAGAACATGCAAACCCGAAATTTTTCAAAGCCAGACCGGTACCTTATGCGATACGACCTGCTGTGGAAGCTGAGCTGGAAGGGCTAGAACGTTCAGGAGTACTGTCTAAGGTAGACTGGAGTGAGTGGGCTACGCCCATTGTTCCCGTCATGAAGCGTTCATCGAGCAACAAACCGGGGGAACCGGGGAAGGTTCGCATCTGTGGAGATTTCAAGATCACTGTTAATCCGGTGCTTCACACAGTGCAGTATCCGCTTCCGCGGATTGAGGATATCTTCGCTTCGTTGTCTGGCGGGAAACACTTCACCAAGATAGACCTGGCGCAGGCGTACTTACAGATGGAAGTTGAGGAAGAGTCACGCCAGTATCTCACGATCAACACGCATAGAGGCTTGTACCGGTATAATAGACGGGTTTTTGGAGTGGCATCGGCTCCAGCAATTTGGCAGAGGGCCATGGAGCAGGTATTACAGGGAATTCCAGGCACACAATGTTACCTGAACGATATTCTGATTACAGGGGATGATGACGAGGAACACCTTGCAAATTTGGAACTGGTGCTCACCAGATTGAAAGAATATGGACTTCAAGTTAATCGCCAGAAATGTGAGTTCTTTCAGAAGCGGATCTCGTACTGTGGTCATGTCATTGACCAGGAGGGGCTTCATAAGTCTCCTGACAAGATCGAAGCTGTTGTGAAGGCTCCCGCTCCGGATAATGTATCCCAGTTGAGGTCGTTCCTAGGGTTGATTAACTATTACCATAAGTTTCTGCCAAATTTATCCACGGTGCTGCACCCGCTGAACGCTCTTTTGCAGAAGGGAGTACCATGGAAGTGGAGCAAGGACTGTAAGAGGGCCTTTCGCAAAAGCAAGGCATTGATCACCTCAGAGGAAGTGTTGGCTCACTTCAACCCAACGCTGCCTATTCGTTTGGCTTGTGATGCTTCTCCATATTGTATTGGGGCAGTACTCTCACACAAGTTGCCAAATGGCCTGGAGAGGCCAGTCGCGTTCGCATCCAGATCATTGACCTCCACGGAGCGCAACTATGCTCAGATAGATAGGGAGGCTCCCAGCCTTGTGTGGGGAGTAAAGAAGTTTAATCATTACCTGCAGGGCCAAAAGTTTACGCTTCTGACAGACCACCAGCCGTTGGTATCCATTTTTAACCCTAAGAAGGGTGTTTCGGTGATGACAGCACAGAGACTCCAGAGATGGTCCCTTTTCCTAGGGGCACATCAATATCAGATTGAATTCAAAGGTACAAAGCAGCATGGTAATGCTGATGGGCTGTCGCGCCTGCCACTACCTACAGAGGAGGAGGCACCGACGGTTGACCCTGTTGAGTTATTTCACTCGACCATCATCGAATGTTTACCAGTCACCAATGCAAGTATTGAAAGAGAAACCAGGAATGACCCGACACTGTCCCGGGTCTACGAAGTGACAGTGAAGGGATGGCCAGCACATGGTGATCCACTGTTCCCGGCATTCTCAGCAAGACGAGGACAGCTGTCCGTCTGTCAAGGAACATTGATGTATGGAACAAGGGTGATTATTCCTCCTAAGTTAAGAGAGAGAGTTCTAAAGGAACTGCATGAAGGTCATCTGGGGGGAGTCAAGATGAAAAGCCTTGCTAGGGCTTATGTGTGGTGGCCGGGTATCGACCAACAGATAGAGGATCTGACGAAAAGCTGCTCAGGGTGCCAAAAAGTGCAAAATGCACCTCCGATTGCACCGCTGCATCTATGGGAATGGCCTTCAACCCCATGGCAACGTGTACATATTGACTTTGCTGGTCCATTCATGGACTCCATGTTTTTAATTGCGGTGGACGCACATTCTAAATGGCCAGAAGTGATTAAGATGACTACCACTACCTCGGAAAAGACGATCGCGGTGCTAAGAACGATATTTGCAAGAAATGGATTGCCAGAACAAATATGTTCAGACAACGGACCGCAGTTCGTGTCAGAAGAATTCCAGAAATTCATGAAGAAGAATGGGGTGAAACATTATACCTCTGCCCCATATCATCCGGCTACAAACGGGTTGGCCGAGAGATTTGTACAAACGTTCAAAAAAGCAATAAAGGCCATGAGCGAAGATCAGATTCCATTACAACACAAGGTGGACAAATTCCTACTGGCATATCGAAACGCCACTCATGCAGTGACAAACCAAAGTCCTGCCATGATGTTCTATAACAGGAGGTTGCGGTCCAGGTTGGACTTGTTAAAACCAAATGTGCGGAGGGAAGTTGAAAACAAACAGTTCCAGCATATAAATAACAAGACCACTCGGAGTTTCGAAATAGGACAACCAGTGTTAGTCCGGGACGATAAAAACGAGAAATGGCAAGCTGGAACAATTCGGGCCAGACAAGGACCCCTGATGTACACGGTAGATATTGGTGAAAATGTAATACGGCGTCATGCTGACCAACTGGTAGAATCGAGAACAAGGGTCGAACCCATGGTTACGGCAGAGACAACCGTGGAAGAAGTTAGTGAACCTGAAGCATCTACCTCAGAAGTGAATGTACCTGATGATGATGTCCAATCCATAAGAGACCAACTAGGTGAGTCACCCCAGCAACGAGAATCAGAGACCCCTGAAAGGCGTTATCCAACTCGAATCAGGAGGCCTCCTCAGAGACTGAATCTTTGAACTGTTTTGCATGAAGTTGTATATATATATATGTTATTATGTTATGTTAAATGGGGATATAACTGTTAAGCTAAAAAGGGAGGATTGTGGTGTATGTAACCTGTTCCACCTTAAGAGAACTACCTTAAGAGATGTACTACTTTCTCTTGGCTGCTGCATACTGTAATACCGGTGGTGACCACACCGGTATATAAGTGTTGTGTAGGGATTTGCTGGGCAGTCCAGCCCTGACCTCCGAATAGTAAAGACCTGTTAAAAGTTATTCTTGTTGTCTGTGTCCAGTGATTGATCCTAAGCATAACTGGGACACACAGACTCAACAGTTGGCGCGTGCGCCTAGTCAGTTATGCCCCTGGCTGTTTGTGAGCAGTTCAAATCACGCCCACGCCCCTAGGTTCCAGACACCGGACTTAGGTACAGGCGGCGATACAGAAAAGACTCGAGTAGACAGGTGGTTTGGATGTAAGAAAACCAGGATTTTATTAAAGTTGAAATTAACACAATCTTATGAAAAGTTACTAGTATAAAATTACAGGCAAATACAAAATAACTACACTTCTACAGGGAATGGGGAACACACGGCACATCGAGGGAAAACAAACTATCTTAACAATCCCCTTATCCTTATCCCACCCCTTATATCTAACTAGATTAAGCTATGAGGGGCCAGAATTCATGCTCACCAATCCAAAATAAAGCCAACTGTTAATGAGTGCGAGTTTTGAAATCTGGTCTCTGGTCCTTCTCGGTACCCCGTCGCCACGTGGTCTTCAGGAGCGCGGTGCTGGGTCTGCTACTGCGACACACCTTCTCCCCTCTGCTGCCGTCGTCGTCTCGTCGCGATGGGTTGTCCTCTTCCTCTCCCTCGGGCGGTCGGCAGCGGCACCGTTGTGCCTACAGGGCAGTTAGCAGTTTTAACTGCCTAGATTTTCCTACCCAAGCTTAAGAACGCCAGTCTATTTGTCGTTGTTGTGTATGTACCTTTAAGAGAGAACTGCTTTTATACTGTAGTACCGGCAGTGACCACACCTGTATATAAAGCCGTAGCAGGCTTCTGCACTTTCAGTTCCAGAATACCCTCTGTTCAGTAAACACCTGTTATTACCGCTCTCCTGCAGTCCGTGTGTTATTGATACACGGACACTACAGTCGTGGCGTGGCCACCTGCGTTTTCGCAGTGTTCAACGTGGAATGTTCGTCTTCCCAAGCGCCAGCTTATAACTAGGCGCTTGGTTTTCTTATCGATACGTTTTTCGCTGCCCTGCTCTGCCCTTATCGAGTTATTGTTGTCTTCTTTGTCTCTACTCGTCTCGTCTCGTCGGACTACTATACAAGTCCTGGGCTATCTGCTCGACTTCGTCTCACCCCTTTCTTCGGCCTGGGCGTCCTGGATGGCTATGGGCTTGGGTCTCGTTCCCCTCCCCTGCGGTTGGTATGGTGTAACTGACTACTGAAAATCTGCTACGGGGAGAGAACCCACCACGAGGCCAGGGCACGAGTACGAGCGGCAGCCCAAGAGGCCGGAGCCACGAGAGCAGAGCAAGAGCCATGAAGAGCAGAGAGCAGAGGGAGATTGCTACACGGGTCCTGCAGTTATACTCCTATACTCCTTACGAAAGCCCTTACCTGCACGCCAAATTAGGTTAGTTCATTGTTCCAATCTTGGCGGGCTAATTTAAATAATTGTAGCAATCTAAACTAACTGTTTTTAGATGGCCGGTGATTGCACCTACTGGCCTGATGTCTGAGCTGTATTGTTATTAATGCATTTTAATCGGCCTGCCCAGCCTCGATGGCTTCCTTAAGCTGTTTCCGATTATTTATGCAAACAACTTGATGGCCTCAAGTATAGGCCTAACTGGTTTTGGTCTGTCTACGATTTGGCTTAATGCATATTCAGAATCCTGCTGTCTGCTTTTCGAAATACAGAAGTCCTTCTTCACAGAAACTGCATTTTAGGTTTCGATTTCCCCAAAAGCTGCTTGTGCCACAGAGTCCAAGCTTTTAAAATCTTGCAGGCTTTTGGCCACGAGGTGCGGATGCCATCTTTGGGTATCCTTTTTCTTAAAATGTCCATGCAGGGTCCCTTTTATTATTAATAACCTTTGGGGAAATGTGGAAATTTTGCGAATCTTACAATCCTTCCAAATGCAAAAAAAAATGATTTTGTTCAATGACAACATGGATAGCCTGACAAGTGTGTAATTAATCACAACTAGGATATTGGGATATCTATCATGGGTACAAAAGTCTGCTATTTGCTTTCAGTGTTTTAGATTTAATAGGAAGTTTATGAGATGACCAGTCCGCCCAACCGGGCGAGCAAGACTTACGGTGATACAAGCACACAGCATTAATGGACTCCTGCCAGAGAAAGATTAAGGTGGCAGCAACAATGAGGGCCGTTTCAAGGACCAATGTCTTGTGCCCCAAAAATGCCGGAAAGACCCAATTTAGGGTTTTTCAGGCACCCCTGGTGGCCACTTAAAACAGGCGTTCGGCTCCGTACATATGTAAATGAGGAGCCTAACAACTGTATTAGGAAACCTCTGCCATGGGACGAAGCCTTAGCATTCCTACTGCTCTACCTAAAAACAAAGTGCAGGAGTGAAGTGAGGCTCTCCAAGCCCCTTTCCATTGTCTCCTTCATGGCTTGAGGTACTGGCAGCAGTCGGAGCTCCCAGCAAAGCTGGCAGAGCTGCCACCAGAGGCTCCATCACTGTGCGCCCCCCTATGGTGTTCACAGAGATGACCACTCACCCCATGGTTAACTGCAGTGTTGCGATGGCCCTGGCAAGGACTCCACATAGATTGGAGTTGGACCCCTCCATACTCTATGCCAGTGTATGGATGCTCGCTGGGAGGCAACCCAGTGCATCGAGACGTTCCTGGTATAAAGCCATCAGTCTTCTTCTATAGTCTGGGCCATGAAAATCATCAACTGTGCCCTTTTCTACAATGTGCTTATATTTGGAAGGCTGAGTGGTACAGTGGGTTTATGTTTCTCCCCCTCTGCGATCTGTGCTTGAATCCAGTTCAGATCAATAGGATTGAAGTCTCTTTCTGAATTCAAAGAAAATTCCAATTGCTAATTAATGTGAGTCCACAACACCGAATAAGCCATAATTTGGCACAAATTATATAGAATTACATAGAATTTTCAGCACAGAAACAGGCCATTCGGCCCAATTAGCGTATGCCCATGTTTATGCTCCACACGAGCCTCCTCCCACCCTACTTCATCTCAACCTATCAGCATATCCTTCTATTCCTTTCTCCCTCATGTACTTGTCTAGCTTCCCCTTAAATGCATCTATGTTATTCGCCTCAACCACTCCATGCGGTAGCATTTTCCACATTCTCACCACTCTCTGGGAAAAGAAGTTTCTCCTGAATTCCTTATTGGATTTAGTAGTGGTCCATCACACTCATAAAGATGGGTCACGTGAGGGAGGACTCCATTGTTGGAGTTACATCAATGGAACAAAGTGGAGGGCATTTTATCCACATGTCTAACTGATGCTGGCTTGACCTGGAATTGCTTGATGCTAACCCTGGATGTAAATGAGAAAGCTGATTCAGTCCTCAACACTAACATCCCCCACAGAATTCAACCCCAACTTCCATGCTGCAATTTTCTCTCAAACTAGGAAATAGCAAAGGAATTGCACCTATCTTAAAACTCTTTAAAGGGATGTATTATACTTGTTTTTCCTGTAATGTTAACTAATAAAATGCAAAAATGAAAAAAACAAAATTACCATCTGCAATATAATGACTGTACGTTGCTACCTTCTAATATTCCACAGCTCCACATGATTACATACGAATTAATGCTGTTCATACACAGTGTAAAACCTCCACTGGTTTATTACATGTAAAAGATTCCCATAATTCCTTTGTTAAATGTGGGCCTTGCTGTGGTTTCTGCAAGCAGGGACCTTTTTCACCACAGGACTTCTCCTAAAGCAGGAAGGAACAACTGAATTATTTTTTTTCCATTTCAGACTCCGTTGCCAACCATTTGTTTGCATCCGATGCTTTGAGAACACCTCCAGTGATTATGATTACTTTTCCGCTTTGCCTGGCTATATCAGTAATAAAATCAGCAGTGGGACTGCTGACTTGGAATTGAACTCATGGAAACATTTGCTGCTGTTACACTGGTGGCCAATGTTGACAATTTGCCAGAAGCCGAGGTTTGAAGTCACGCTGTCCAGTATGAGTCATTCATATATTACACATAGGTGACTGCCTTTGTTAAAATAGCAGAGAGGGGATATCATAGAAAGGGCATTAATATGGTCATGACTAACTTCACACAGCACCATTTTAATGCAATAATATTGTCCACAAAATAAAGCCTTCTGGTTTAATAGGGACAGTAGGTCAAGATATCTCCACATTAAGATCTGGTAAACATAAGAACATAAGGAATAAGAGCAGGAGTAGGCCATACGGCCCCTCGAGCCTGCTCCGCCATTCAAAAGATCATGGCTGATCATCGACCTCAACTCCACTTTCCCGCCCGATTTCCATATCCCTTGATTCTCCTAGAGACCAAAAATCTATTCTTTTCAGCCTTGAATATAAGACTCAGCATTCACAGCCCTCTGGAGCAGAGAATTCCAAAGATTCACAACCCTCTGAGTGAAGAAATTCCTCCTCATCTCAGTCATAAATGGTCGACTCCTTACCCTGACACTATGCCCCCTAGCTCTAGACTCTCCAGCCAGGGGAAACAATCTCTCCACATCGACCCTGTCATCACCATGCGCAGCGCCCCATTTTCGCCCCTCCTACAAAATTGGCCTGAATCTGAGCTGGGTGATGACAGCGACTGATTCAGGGGCTGATATGATAGAATTCTTCATTAAGATGGACAGTGAATTAGTTGACTCAGAGACTAGGGTCCTGAATTTAAATAAAGGAAACTACGATGGTATGAGGTGCGAGTTGGGTAGGATTGATTGGGGAATGTCACTCAAAGGGTTGACGGTGGCTAGGCAATGGCAAATATTCAAAGATCGCATGGATGAACTACAGAATTTGTTCATCCCAGTTTGGCATAAAAATAAAACAAAAAAGGTGACGCAACCGTGACTAACAAGGGAAATTAGAGATAGCATAAGATCCAAGGAGAGGATGTATAAATTTGCCAGAAAAAGCAGTAAACCTGAGGATTGGGAGCAGTTTAGGATTCAACAAAGGAGGACAAAGGGATTAATTAAGAGGGGGAATATAGAGTATGAGAGTAAGCTTGCAGGGAACATAAAAACTGACTGTAAAAGCTTTTATAGATATGTGAAGAGAAAAAAGATTGGTGAAGTCAAGCGTAGATCCCTTGCAGTCAGAATCAGGGGAATTTATAATGGGGAACAAAGAAATGGCAACCAGTTAAACACATACTTTGGTTCTGTCTTCACAAAGGAGGACACAAATAACCTCCCAGAGATATCGGGGAGCATACGGTCTAATGAAAGGGAGGAACTGATAGAAATCAGTATTTGTAGAGAAATTGACGGGATTGAAGGCCGATAAATCCCCAAGGCCTGATAATCTACATCCTAGGGTACTTAAGGAAGTGGCCCTAGAAATAGTGGATGAATTGCTGGTCATCTTCCAAAATTCGATAGACTCTGGAACAGTACCCATGGATTGGTGGGTAGCTAATGTTATACCACTGTTCAAAATGGTGGTAGAGAAAACGGGGAATTACAGACCGGTAAGCCTGAAATCGGCAGTGAGGAAAATTCTAGAGTCCATTATAAAGGATGTAATAGCAGAGCACGTGGAAAAAAGTGACCGGATCAGACAAAATCAACATGGATTTACAAAAGGTAAATCGTGCTTGACTAATCTACTGCAATTTTTTGAGGATGTAACTGGTAAAATAGATAAGGGAGAACCAGTGGATGTGGTGTATTTGGATTTCCAAAGGCTTTCGATAAGGTCCCGCATAAGAGATTAGGCACATGGGATTGGGGGCAAGGTATTGACTTGGATAGAGAACTGGTTGGCAGACAGAAGCAAGGAGTTGGAATAACGGCTCTTTTTCAAGTGGCAGGCAATTACTAGTGGGATACCGCAGGGATCGGTCGCTGGACCCAGCTATTCACAATATATATTAATGATCTGGATGAGGGAATTAGATGTAATATCTCTAAGTTTGCAGACGACCCAAAGCTGGGTGGGCGTGTGTGCTGTGAGGAGGATGCCGAGAAACTCCAGTATGATTTGGACAGGTTGGGTGATTGGGCAGAAACATGGCAGATGCAATATAACGTGGATAAATGCGAGTTTATCCACTTTGGTTTCAAAAACAAAAGGAAGATTATTATCTGAATGGCAATAGATTGGGAGAAGGGGAAATGCAACGAGACCTGGGCGTCCTTGTGCACCAGTCGCTGAAGGTAAGCATGCAGGTGCAGCAGGCGGTTAAGAAGGCAAATGGTATGTTGGCCTTCGTAGCGAGAAGGTTTGAGTACAGGTACAAGGATGTCTTGCTGCAGTTGTACAGGGCCTTGGTGAGACCACACCTTGAGTATTGTGAGCAGTTTTGTCTACTTATCTGAGGGAGATGTTCTTGCCATGGAAGGAGTGCAGCGAAGATTCACCAGGCTGATACCTGGGATGGCATATGAGGAGAGATTGGGTCGATTGGGCTTGTACTTGCTGGAGTTTAGAAGAATGAGAGGGGATCTCATTGAAACTTATAAAATTCTAACAGGACTAGACAGACTATATGCAGGAAGGATGTTCCAGATGGTCGGGGAGTCCAGAACCAGGGGTCACAATCTAAGGATAAGGGGTAAGCCATTTAGGACAGAGATGAGGAGGAATTTCTTCACCCAGAGATTGGTGAACCTGTGGAATTCTCTACCACAGAAGGCAGTTGAGGCCAATTCATTAAATATATTCAAGAAGGAGTTGGATATATTTCTTAAGGCTAAAGGGATCAAGGGATATGGGGAAAAAGCAGGAACAGGGTACTGAATTTGGATGATCAGCCATGATCGCATTGAATGGCAGAGCAGGCTCGAGGGCCGAATGGCCTATTCCTGCTCCTATCTTCTATGTTTCTATGGCCTAGAAATTCGGTTGGTAGCGCCAGCGATTAGCGCCTAAAGAGCCGAGAATTGGGGCGTTACCCAATTTTCGGGCGGCGCAGTGAATATAGCGCCACCTCCCATATTGAGTATCCTTTTAGCATCGGCACTAACACTTTGCGTGCGCCCGCGGGTGCAGGCAGATCATGACATCATTTCAGTGTGCAACACCTTTTTGGCGCCCCGGACCGGATATTCGGTGGCGCCCGCAACCTTTCCGCCTGGCACTATAAGTGACAGTTGGATGGAGCGTTCCCAGGACCTTCTCGGACTCGGGGGGCGCTATTTAAAGGGGACAGCACTAGTATAAAAACTGCAGCCATTTAGGCTGGCCATTCTGATCGTTGCTGGAGAGAGTTGCTGACCTTCTGTTGGACAGTAATTTTCTCATTGAGCCTTTGGAGGCACTGGCACTGGCAACTTGAGGGCCCGGCTCCTGAGCTGGTGATGCAGCATCTGAAAGCAGGGAGGTTGGAGAGTGGCTTTAGCAACAGGACAGCTTGGCAGCAAGGGATGCCAGATTGCGGCAAGGCTATGACATGGGTCCACAGTGAGAAAGCATGCTGGCGGGGGGAACAAGTGGAAGGAGACAGTTGTAAAAGGTGAGAACCTTACCATTGCTGTCGACAATGGGGTCGGCAGCTGCAGTGGTTACAGGACCACTCAGACATCCTCCAAGAATCTGGTGGACTCTCTCCTCGAGATCCATGAGAGTGACCACTTGTGGAGGTCCTCCACCGGTGCGAAGCTGGACTTTGCGAATCCTCGCCAGCTTGGACTGCAGGGGAAAGGAGGGGAAGTTATGTTACATGATGCCCTGAGTGATCATCTCATGCCCCCCATGGTGGAAGAGCCCTTACATGATGCCCTGAGTGATCATCTCATGCCCCCCATGGTGCAAGAGCCCTTACATGATACCTTGAGTCAAATGTACATGTGTGTGCCCAGAAAGGCCATGGGTGCTTGCTGGCAGATGGCCAATGGGACACAGCCCACCCTGCAGCCATAAAGTCAGGTGCAAATGAAGGGATGCAGAAGTTTGCAGAAACAACACTCACCCTCACGACCCGAGTGAGGTAGTTGAATTTCTTTCTGCATTGGACAGGGCTCCTGGTCACCATGCTGATGGAGTTGACCCTCTGGCATACATCCCTCCAAGCTCATCGGTAGTCCTTATGATTCGGCCTCCTGCCATTGTCTGGGTAGAGAACATCTCGCCGGCGCTCCACTGCGGCCACCAATTGCTCCAGAGCCTCATTGGTGAAGCGCTCTGCTCTCTGTCTCACCTTTTCCATCTGGTCCAAGTTTGTAGCGCCAGAGAAGGGCCTGCGCCGATTCTGAGGCCTACAAGGCGCAGAATGTGGATGCTGAAGCTGACTGACCCACTCCTTTAAGAGCTGGCTGGCGCCTGGAAGTCTCGTGGTCATCGGTAATTGAGAGCACCTGCGCTGCGCCCGTCCGCTCCGATATTGGGTTGCGCCAGAAGTTTAGCGCCTTAGGAGTCCCGTGTAACGCCTGAATTCGCGCCTCAATCACCTTTAGCGGCGATGCAACCCAATATCACGCCAGGTGGCGATAAGTTGCGTCTGGCTATAAACTTTGCGCTGCACCAATTCTAACGCCCCAAGCGGGGCTATACCCAATTTCTAGGCCTATGTTTCTGAAATGGAGCGGCAGGAGGCTCACGGGGCGATAAGTAATGGGGAGGTGGCGGGTGGGGAAATAAAATTGGCCGACTTACTTGTCGCGGCCCATTGTGTCTTTGAACGCGGGGTCCGTGTCGCGATCTGGCAGCCCCGCATTCCTCTTGCGTGCCGGGCTGCTGCCACGGCACCCCGCTCCTCTGTGGTCCAGCTCCAGTCCCACAGAGTTGTGGGCTTGGGCCCTCCCCTTTAATGAAGTGAAGAGCCTTTCCATGCGGCAGCGCTACGTGGCCTAGTGCATAGTGCTGCAGAATGCATGCCCCGATATTTGGGGTTTGCGCTCTAAGAAGGAAGTGGAGCACTTGAATTAGTGCTCCCCCTCCCTCTTGGGCCGCTAAAATGAAATTTACCAATCGGCGGAGCTATTTTTCGCAGAGAACTAAATTTAGCGTCCAGGTGATTTTAGTGACCCAAAATGGTCGCTAGTGAATATTTCCCCCATATTTCAATGAGATCACCTCTCATTTTTCTAAACTCCAGAGAGTATAGGCTCAATCTACTCAATCTCTCTTCATAGGACAAACCCCTCATCCCAGGAATCAATCTAGTGAACCTTCGTTGCACTGCATCTAAGGCAAGTATATCCTTCCTTAAATAAGGAGACCAAAACTGTGCACAGTACTCCAGGTGTGGTCTCACCAGAGCCCTGTACAATTGTAGCAAGACTTCCTTACTCTTGTACTCCAACCCCCTCGCAGTAAAGGCCAACATGCCATTTGCCTTCCTAATTGTTTGCTGTATGCTAACTCTCTTTGGTTCTTGTACGAGGACACCCAAATCTTAATAGTTTCTCACCATTTAAAAATTATTGTTTTTCTATTCTTCCTACCAAATTGAATAACCTCACATTTCTCCACATTATACTCCATAGAAACATAGAAACATAGAAGATAGGAGCAGGAGTAGGCCATTCGGCCCCTCGAGCCTGCTCCGCCATTCAATGGGATCATGGCTGATCATCCAAACTCAGTACCCTGTCCCTGCTTTCTCCCCATATCCCTTGATCCCTTTAGCCTTAAAAAATATATCTAACTCCTTCTTGAGTATATTTAATGAATTGGCCTGAACTGCCTTCTGTGGTAGAGAATTCCACAGGTTCACCACTCTCTGGGTGAAGAAATTCCTCCTCATCTCTGTCCTAAATGGCTTACCCCTTATCTTTAGACTGTGACCCCTGGTTCTGGACTCCCCCGCCATCGGGAACATCCTTCCTGCATCTAGTCTGTCTAGTCCTGTTAGAATTTTATAAGTTTCAATGAGATCCCCTCTCATTCTTCTAAACTCCAGTGAGTATAAGCCCAATCGACCCAATCTCTCCTTATACGTCATTCCTGCCATCCCAGGTATCAGTCTGGTGAATCTTCACTGCACTCCTTCCATGGCAGGAACATCCGTCCTCAGATAAGGCGACCAAAACTGCACACAATACTCAAGGTGTGGTCTCACCAAGGCCCTGTACAACTGCAGCAAGACTGTACCTGTACTCGAATCCTCCCACTATGAAGGCCAACATACCATTTGCCTTCTTAACCGCCTGCTGCACCTGCATGCTTACCTTCAGCGACTGGTGCACAAGGACACCCAGGTCTTGTTGCACTTCCCCTTCTCCCAATCTATTGCTGTTCAGATAATAATCTGCCTTCCTGTTTTTGCCACCAAAGTAGATAACCTCGCATTTATCCACATTATACTGCATCTGCCATGCATCTGCCCAATCACCCAACCTGTCCAAATCATACTGGACCTTATTGCCCACTCACTTAACTGGTCTATATCCCTTTGCAGGCTCTTTGCATCCTCCTCACATCTTACTTTTCCACCTAACTTTGTATCATCAGCAAAACTATATACATTGCACTTTGTTCCTTTATCTAATTCATTAATGTAGATTGTAAATAGCTGAGGCCCAAGCGCTCATCCTTGCGGCACCCCACTAGTTACAGCTTGCCAATCTGAAAATGACCCGTTTATCCCTACTCTCTGTTTTCTGTCTGTTAACCAATCCTTTATCCATGCTAATACATTACCCCCAGCACCATGTGCCCTTATCTTGCTCAACAACCTTTTATGTGGCACCTTATCGAATGCCTTTTGGAAATATATTACATCCACTGGTTCCCCTAAATTTGTCAAACACGATTTACCGTCCATTAAACCATGTTAACTCTGCCTAATCATATTGGGGCAGAAATTCCTCCCCAAACACGTGAGTACGGAAGGGGTACTCACGCGTCTGGCCGGAGGAAATGCCGGTTTTCAGCATGCACAGTGCATGCGCTGAAAACCGGCATTTCCTCTCCTCTCACCCGAGAGTTGAAGAGGCTAGCACGTGCGCTGTAGGGGGCAGCGCGTGCGTCTTGGATTTCCTCTGTTTTGGGGGATTTGCGCATGTGTAAAGGCCTCCGGTCTTTACGCTTGTAAAAAGCACACGTAAGTATTTATTTTTACAGGTAAGTGGTGTTTTAGTGCAATTTAGAATTTTTTTTTCCACAGGTTTATTATTTTAAACAATCTACAATAAGGTAAGTTTAGTTTTAGGCCCTTTTTATTAAAAACTAGCTGAAGTGCCCGGCGGTGCAGAGGGTCTTTTGAGGGCATGTTGTTGTTGGAAGAGAGAGAGAGAGCGACTGGGGGGAAGAGAGAGAGCGACTGGGGGGAAGAGGGGGGGAAGAAGAGGGGGGGAAGATGGAGGGGGGGAGAAGAAGGGGGGGAAGAAGAGGGGGGGAAGAAGAGGGGGGAAGAAGAGGGGGGAAGAGGGGGAGGGGGGAGGGAGGGAGGGGGGAGGGAGGGAGTGGGGAGGAGGGGAGGGGGAGGAGGGAGGAGGGAGGGGGAGGGGGGAGGAGGGAGGAGCAGGGGGGAGGGGGGAGGAGGGGGAGGGGGAAGGGAGGGGGAGGGGGGAGGGGGAAGGGAGGGGGAGGGGGAGGGGGGGAAGGGAGGGGGAAGGGAGGGGGAGGGGGGAGGGGGAGGGGGGAAGGGAGGGGGAGGGGGGAAGGGTAGGGGGGAAGGGGAGGGGGAGGGGGGGAAGGGAAGGGGGGAAGGGGAGGGGAGGGAGGGGGGAGGGAAGGGAGGGGAGGAAGGGGAGGGGAGGGGGGAGGGAAGGGGAGGGGGAGGGGAGGGGGGGAAGGGAGGGGGGAAGGAGGGGAGGGAGGGGGGAGGGGAGTGGGGGAGGGGAGGGGTGAAGGGGGGGTGAAGGGGGGTGTGGGGGGGAGGGGAAGGGGGTGGGGGAGGGAGGGGAAGGGGGGTGGGGGAGGGAGGGGAAGGGGGGTGGGGGAGGGAGGGGAAGGGGGGGTGGGGGAGGGAGGGGAAGGGGGGTGGGGGAGGGAGGGGAAGGGGTGGGGAGGGAGGGGAAGGGGGAGGAGGGGTTGGGGAGGGGGAGGAGGGGGGAAGGGGGTGAATGGGAGGGGGGTGGAAGGGGTGTGGGGTGGAAGGCGGGTGGGGCTTGTGGGGGGAAGGGGGAGGGGGGTGGGGGGGAAGTGGGTGTGGGGGGGGAGGGGGCTGGGGGGGTGGGGGGTGTGGGGGGTGGGGGGAAGGGGGTGTGGGGGGGGGAGGGGGGTGGGTGGTGTGGGGGGGAGGGTGTGGGGGTGTGGGGGCTGGGGGGTGTGGAGGGGGGTGGGGGTGTGGGGGGGTGAAGGGGGGTTGGGGGGTGGAAAGGGAGGGGGGAGATAAACTTAAAGTACAGGAAAATTTGTGCTATCCGGCACCCACTCTTTAGAGTTAATGTTGAGAGATACCGAGATTCTTATCTCTGTATTTAACAACAAACACTGTTGCTTAGCAACAGCTTCTAAACACTCAGGTGTGGCTCTGAAGCTCTGTAGCTAAAGCTGTTGCTATAGCGACAGACCTTGCACAGCTACACAGTCGATTGTCTGTCACAGACACAGATTTGGAGCACAGAAGCCCCACCCACTCTATGTTCCTGTACTAAGATGGCCACGCATGCACTCTGTTACACAGTGAATCAAAATGGCGTCGCGCTGAAACTTTTTGCCCTCCTTGACAAAGATGGCTGCCGTTAATCTGGGGCTGTCTGCAGAAGAAATTTCCTCAGCTGCAAACACAGGATCTTCAGATTATTATTTGGGGCATGTGACCTACCCCAGTTGCTTATGAAGCCTCCCCACCTACTGACCCCGGGAATAGAGCTGAGGCAGCACACCCTCTGCCCTCTGCCAGTGTTTGTCTCTGTCTAGGCCGGGAGCCTGGGTCTAGAGTTGCACTGCTGGCAGTTGGAGAAGCCTGGGCCCCGGGCCTGGAAAAACAGTGAAAGGTAGGAGAATTATAGAGGTTAGAGAAAAGATTTACAAATTAATTAACTTTTATAAAAAACAATTTGTGTTTTAAAAGCAACTTTTTTTTTGCTGGAAATGTATATTTGAAAAGAAAGAAGCAGAAAGCAGGAAAAAGAATGGAAGCAAGATGGCGGCTACTCACCTCGGTTCAGAACGATAAGGCCCGCCCACACATGCACCGATTGGTCGACCATCAGGTGGCCAAAGCGTAGGATTGGTCAATCGTCCCGTCACTCGACCGTAGGAGGGCCCAGCCGCACGCGGCCGCAAGCCGGCGTACGATTGGTCGACCTCGAGGTCAATCTGTCGCTAATGAGTGGATAATGAGATGCTAATGAGCGGAATGTTGAAGGTTTTTCGGATACCGCGGGCGCGATTTTAGCCCGGCCGAAACGTAAATACGCTTAAGACCATTTTGGAAAGGTAAGCTTTCTTTTGACGTAACGCACGCGTAGGTACGCCCTGTAACTTTCGAGCGCATAGCCTGACAGACGCACACGCGATGACAGGCAGAATGACAGACAGACAGAAGGACAGAAGCATCGCTTTACATATATAGACTAGCTGAAGTGCCCGGCGGTGCCGAGGCTCTTTCGAGGGCATGTTGTTGTTGGAAGAGAGAGAGAGAGCGACTGGGGGGGGGAGGGAGGGCCGGGGGGGTGGAGGGGGGGTGGGGGGGAGAAGGGAGGGCGGGGGGGAAGGGAGGGGGGAAAGGGAGGGGGGAAGGGAGGGAGAGGGGGGAAGGAGGGTGGGAAAGGGGGGGAAAAGGAGGGCGGGGGGAAGGGAGGGCGGGGAGGGGGGGTCGGGGCGGGGGGGGGAGGGAGGGGTGGGGAGGGGGGGAGGGAAGGCTGGGGGGGAGGGAGGGGAGGGAGGGCGGGGGGGCCCCCCCGAGGGTCGCGGCCCCCCCGAGCGTCGCGGCCCCCCCCGAGGGTCGCGGCCACCCCCGAGGGTCGCGCCCCCCCCGAGGGTCGCGCCCCCCCCGAGGGTCGCGCCTCCCCCGAGGGTCGCGGCCCCCGCAGAGGGTCGCGCCCCCCCCGAGGGTCGCGGCCCCCGCCGAGGGTCGCGCCCCCCCCCCCGAGGTGAAGACCGCCGATTGCGGCTGTGCGAGACGGCCGGCGGGCCCGGTTGCCAGGGTAACCATTGACGCTCAGCAAGCCCCACCCCCCGGCCGAGCCAGAGAGAGACGCCATGTCTCAACTCCTGCTGCACGCGCACCCTTTAGTAAGGTAGCGGCGCTGGGCTGAGGCCCGCCCCTGCAGCCTTCGAGTAGGGCCGGGAGGTGCCTAGCTCGGGCGTGGGTGCGGAGGAGAAGCCGAGGCTTCGAGGCCTACCTGGAAAAACGGGGAAAGGTAGGAAAATTAATGAGATTAGATAAGTTAATTCATTTCTAAATCATTTTTTTTTAAAACAATATGTGTTTTAAAAGCAACGTTTTTTTTAAAGACGCAGAAAGCGGGAAAAAGAAAGGAAAAGTTTGGAATCAAGATGGCGGCGACTCACCTCGGTTCAGAACGATAAGGCCCGGTCACACACGCACCGATTGGCCCGGCGTACGATTGGTCGAGCTCGAGGTCACTCTGTCGCTAATGAGCGGATAATGAGATGCTAATGAGCAGAATGTTAAGGTTTATCGGATACCGCGGGCGCGATTTTAGCCCGGCCGAAACATAAATACGCTTAAAACCGTCTCGGAAGCGTAAGCTTTCTTTGGAGGTAACGCGCGCGTAGGTACGCCCTGTAACTTTCGAGCGCATAGCCCGCCAGACGCACACGCGATGACAGACAGAATGACAGAATGACAGAATGACAGATAGACAGAATGACAGAATGACAGACAGACAGATCGACCGATTTATATATATAGATTTATTTTTTTCAAAAAAAAAAATTATTGTTTAAATTATTTTTTTTAACTTATTTATACTTAATTTAATGATTGGGATGTTTTTTAAAATTTTATTTAAAGTTTAAGTAGTGTTTTGGGGTGCAGTACTTCTCATGAGTTTGACAGTTCTTACTCTCAAACTTATGAATGAAGTTTCCCCTCCGCTGATTGGCTGAACAGTGCTCACCTGATCCCAGCCGGCACATCGCACTAACTACGCCGCTGGGTCAGGTTAGCACAGCGCGCCGACATCAGAACCTGGCCACTGAAAGGAAATCCACTGCGGGCCAGGTTTCAGATGTCGGCGCGCAGGGTGAGCGCACATCGGGGGCTTGTACGTGCGGCAAGCCCCCGACACCAAGTTCTGGGCCATTATGATTTTCCAAGTACTCTGTTACTACTTCCTTAATAATGGATTCCAGCATTTTCCCAATGACTGATGTCAGGCTAACTGGCCTGTAGTTCTCGGTTTTCTCTCGCCCTCCTTTCTCGAACAGCGGGGTTATATTTGCTACCTTCCAATCCGTTGGGACCTTTCCTGAATCTAGGGAATTTGGAAGATCATAACCAATGTATCCACTATCTCTACAGCCACCTCTTTTAGAACCTTAGGATGTAGGCCGTCAGGTCCAGGGGATTTGTCAGCTTTTCGTCCCAATAGTTTCACAAGTACTTTTTCTCTACTGATATTAATTACTTTAAGTTCCTCACACTGATTAGCCCCTTGGTTCCCCACTACTTTTGGTAGGCATTTTGTGTCTTCTACTGTGAAGACAGATACAAAATATTTGTTTAAAGCCTCTACCATTTCCTTGTTCCCCAATATAATTTCTCCTGTCTCAGCCTCTAAGGGACCAATGCTTACTTTTGCTACTCTCCTCCTTTTTACATACGTGTAGAAGCTCTTACAATCTGTTTTTATATTTCTTACTAATTTACCCTCATTCTATTTTCTCCAATTTTTAACAATTTTTTGGTTAGAGACAATAGGGTGAATTTCTCAGGCATTCTACCGCAACATTTTTGGTGGTTTACGTGGCTCTTCCGCCGAGGTCATGGTCAGCGCTCAGGATCACCTCCAATGTATACGTGGCCCTAGCGGTGACACAGAATCTGTTTTTGATCTGTCTTGCCCCTCACCGAGCAATGAGGGGCACCAGAGTGGTGAGATGATGTCGCTAAGTTACCATATGGCTGGATACTAAGATCAAGATCCACTGCGCCGTAGGCACGACAGAGTTTGGACTTTGGGGGTGAATTTCCGCTGGGGGCATCTCCCTCTCATGCACTGTAACATCAGCCACGGACACCCTGGAGAAACGACTGTTTACACTGAAGTGGAAGACGAACCCCATCAGTGGCATTTGCTTTGACTTGCATTGAAGTTCTAGTTAGCAGAACATCACTTTGCATCAGCGTCCTCCCATCAACACCATAGTATGACAGGAAAGTTTTGATTATGGAAGCTTCAAAGGAATGGCACAGTTCTGAATCTGTCCATTAAAAAATAAATAATTCCTCCCCAAAAATTGGAAAAACGTAGAGGGAATCACATTTCTACCACCTTAGTTAGTGCTATCACTATGGAAACACCTAAGCCTGACCTGAAGTATCACCAGCAACGCATTTCTCCCCCTTTCCCTACATTACAACAGTGACCACACTTCAAGATACTTCATTGGCTGTAAAGCGCATTGGGATGACCTGGGGTCACGAAAGACGCTATATAAATGCAAGCTCTTTCTTCTTTTTTCCTGTTTTATGCCTATTTTCTATTTTGCCAAATAAAAGTGGTAGATACTGTAGAAGCTCAGATGGTTCAGTTATTACAGCAGCCATAAAGTCCCCGGCTTGATTATCAGTCTGTGCTGAGTTAGCTGATCTCAGCTGGTGTGGACACTACAATTGGCCTCAGTACCCCAGAGTTGGGGGGAGCGGGGGGTGCTCAGCAACGCTCCTGCTCCTGATCAACATCCTGCTACAAAGTACACATATGTGGACATTGAGTGAGGACAGGATTGGGCTCAATTGTGATGGCACCTATGTTCGAAAAGCCTACTAACACTGACTGTTTAAGCTCAGGCATGAATATTGGAGGGGAAGCAGCCCTTGTGGGAATGTTTGACAGTACGAGTCAGCAGATTTAGGAAAGGGGGAAGAAATAGGAAGGGGCAGTGTTTAAAAAAGAAAAATAGTAGGTATTTATTATCAAAATTAATTCAGTATTTTAGACTATATATAAACTTACAAGGAAAACAGTGAGAGCAATACAGGAACTTAAAGCAGCAGTTATCTTCATGAAAGTATGTTTTCTAAATCGTTGTTGGGGAAGAAGAGAAAGGAGGGTTATGTGTCATTTTTGTCACTAAGGTATCATGCACATGCGATGTAAAGTGTTTTGGCACAATTTATTTCATTGGGGCACGTGCTTGTAAATAAATGAAACAAGATTTGCTAAACACTTTTTCTCTTAGTCAGTGCCCCTTTAACAATGGACAAGGAAATAGAATAGTATGTTAGAAAATGTACACTTTTCCCTTTTTAGGCAAATTTATCTGCCAGAAAGTCTAATATTTTATTAACAAATGACTATTTGCTTTATAGCGGACATTAATAACTCCTTTCTGGAAACGCTCACAGGATAGTTCATGTTATTGTGACCATCTGCCCTCCGCAATAGGCCCGCGTAGAATACACAGTATCTCATGTTATACTCAATTACCTTCACCATGTTGGGAGTTTCTATGGTTTTAGCTGCCTGCAGATGGTCCGAAGCTGCTGTGATTTCAATCAACATCACAGCACATCAGCGCCATCTCCTGGCGGCACATTAAACAAAGAAAGACTTGGAGGGGGGAAATTCAGTATCGCCCCGTTTGAAATCGTGAAAAATTAGCGCCAAATGCTAATGAGTCTGGGGTTTCCCTAAATTGAATGTTAGCGCTCCTGGAAAGAGCTGGCGTGCTAAATCAAGCGCTGATGACCTAAGCAGGGCACTACAGGGGCACTACCAGCAGAGCCATAATGAATTTCAGGTGCTATGCAATCGGGAATGATCCTTCAGACTGGCCCCTTCCAGCTCTTAACGGGAAGGTTGCATCATTGTGCAGGTCCTCATTATCAGCATTGCTGTCTGTGGAGGCGACCTGCAAGGAACTCAATCCACTCATCGTGATGGCTGATCCCACTCCCAGGGAGAGAGCTCGCCGGTTCACGGACGAGGCATTGGAGGCATTGGTCATGGGAGTGGAGCGAAGGAGGGCAGTGCTGCTCCCGGACAGTGGAAGGAGGCCATTGCCCCAGGTCTTCAGGGCAATGTGGAGGGAAGTGGCCCAGGAGGTCTCGGGCAGTAGTGTGGTCATACGCAGCCTGACACAGTGCCGAAAGAAATTCAACAACCTCACTCAGGTGGTCAAGGTGAGTACATGCTTCAACAGGTCCTACATACCAGCATCTGAACCTCAGTCTGTACACACTGCACAAATCACCACATCCCCACCACTCGCCCACCAAGCACCTGCACCTACTCAAACTCACATCCACACCTCACACCTTGCCTACAATCACAGCTATTCAACTACGGCAGGCATATCTCCCAAACACATAGCTGGACTCTGACTCACACACATTCATTTCTCTTGCAGGCCAAGATGGCTCACAATAGGAGGGAGCAACAGAGAACAGGCAGGGGTGATGCACAGCTCCACCAGCTCTCAGACCTGGAGGAGTGAGTGCTGCGACTCATTCGGCAGCAGGTGGTGGGCGGCGTGGCTGTCGGCAACATCGACCCCCTTGGGGGCAACAACGGTATGTTCATCCCCTCTCCTCTCATCCCACACCCCCCTCACACCACAAGCCTTTCCCACTTTCCAGCTCCTGATACTGTCTGCATTCCTTGCTCCGTTCCTGCCCCCCTTCCCTCACCTTAACGCGAGTCTTGTGCCTTTATGCTTTCAGAGAATCAGCAACCAGATGACCAGCCTACCCCTGAGACCCCACTGATAGTGAGGAAGGTGAAGAGGAGGAGGAGCAAAGCACCGGGTCATTGCATCTCTCACCCGCAGGCGCAACCTCAGATACTGGCACTACACGATCTTTAGAGGCAAGTTTAGTAGCGGGGTGTGCATTGGGTGATGCGCTGGGGACGAGCGGGCTGCAGCAAGGCCAGGGGGAAAGGGTAGCTCGGGAGCCAGCTCCCCGGAGGATGAGTTTGCGCGCGAGTTCTGCTGCACAGGACTGAGATGAGTACCTCGATGGGGAGGTGTTCACAAGAAGGGTGATGAGCTTGCACACGGAGATGATAGGTGCAATGGCAAGGGTGCCCGACAGCCTCTTGGCAATGGTAAGAAGCATGGAGGAGTCGGCCTCCAACAGTGCACAGAGCTCTGCGCACACCATGGAACCCATCATTTCCACTCTGCAGAGGATGGTGGACTCCCAGAGAAACAGTGCTGTTGTGTATGTACCTTTAAGAGAAGAACTGATTCTATACTGCAGTACCGGCAGTGACCACCCCTGTATATAAAGCCATAGCAGGCTTCTGTACTTCAGTCTTAAGTTACCCTCTGTTCAGCTGCAAGCACGAGTAGAGGGAGCAGCCAGACTTTGGAGAGTGGATTAAAGTGGTGGTCCCCTGACCAGGAAGAGGAGGAGAACGTTGGACCACCACCACCAACTCCACCATCATTACATCAACTGAGGTGCCTGGAGAGAGAGGACAGAGAAGGAGAAAGGAGGCCTACATCAACATCAACCAGGGGAGAGGCCTTTCTATCACTGCCTCCCCAATTTGGCCTCCACTTCAGGAGAGGGAGAGAGGGGAGAGAAACCAACTGCTTGAAAGGAGGGAAGAAAACTTCATCCAGAACATCTACAGGTGGGTGTTATTTGGGGCACTCTCCCAAGACTTTGTATTTTAGGTGGGGGGAGAAAAGAAGAAGCAAGGCCGGATCATCAAGGGGTGTAGTGTGTGTGCTCTTGTTAAAAGCTAGGCCACACACACCACTAATTAGCATCCCTTCTATTGCCTGCCCTGGGAGAGCTTGGAGCTGCCCAAGGTGAAGTCCTTAATTTAATTTAATTACATCGTTAAGACCTGTTGCAGGACTAAGCCTGGGCTTCTCCAGCTTTTCCAGGTGAAGACGTCTTCTCCCCCTGCCAGAAGACCACCATCACCAAAGACTTTTTCCATCGGAGAGTGCAACCCTGCCTACACCCACCCACCATCCTGAGTGGCAACACTGCCCTTTGCGGCCTCCCTCCTTCCCACCCCCCCACCTCTCTCTCTCTCTTTGTCTCTCTCTGCCTGTCTTTCTAAGGCACCTTAGTTTCATCTATTTTATTAATTGCCAATTGAGCAGAGGGGAGAGGGCTCCTTTCCCAATTTAAATCAATAAGGAGAGAGGTGTGTCCTCATTTTAATCAGCTCCCTCTGCTCAATAGAGGACAAAAAAAATATATATACACCGAGGCCATTAACACCTTCAGGCCTGTGACTTGGGGTGAGTGTAGCCCTTAAAAAAAGCACCCCAGAATGGCGACTGTGTCTTCGCCGGTGGCGGGGCCAGCCGGGACCTATGCGAGAGTGGTAGCCACAGCCACAGCTGCTCCCGCTGTTCCTGCTGCCCCGTCACCTTTTCGATTAATAACAAAAAAGCTTGGGGTGAAGAGCTACACTCACCCCACTATGACCATCGAGGCCTGCGTCAAGGCCATGGCTGGGGTTGTCGGCCCCTCAGCCATCGTCGCGGCCTCGAAAATGTATGGGAAGGCTGTGTTCTTCCTGGGGTCGGAGCGGGCGGTGTCCCTGGCTGTCGCCAAGGGGCTCACCGTGGGCGGGACCTTCCTGCCGGTGGATCCTCTCGAGGCCACCGCGCAGAGGATCATTATTTCCAACGTCCCGCCCTATGTTCCTGGTGAGCTCCTCCTTCCCCATTTGCGACAACTTGGGGAGGTGAGGTCGGGGATCACGCCCATCCCGCTCGGCTTCCGGGAGGCCAGCCTTCGCCACGTCTTCTCCTTCCGGCGCCAGCTGTTTATCCAGCTGGCGCAGGAGGAGGACACTGAAGGGGCGTTCGTCGTCCTCCACGAGGGGACCGCCTACCGCGCCTTTTGGACGTCGGACGGTGTGAGGTGCCATGCCTGCAGGGAGGTGGGGCACATCAGGAGGAACTGCCCTGCCTCCAAGGCCGCCGGATCATCTCGTGCGGCCGAGGCCGCCGCCGCCACCCTTCCCCCCGGATCTGCCCGCGCGTCAAGTACGTCTGATGCGCGGTTGACGTCGGGGGCCGATGCCACCAAGGCCTCCGGCGGGGGGGAGGGAGCGTGTCCGGCCAGAAAGAAGGCGCGGGGAAAAAAGAAGCACCTTAGGGCAGGTCCCCCCGTGGATGGTGAGCCCTTGCCCCTTGAGCCCCTTACACCCGCGCTCCTCGCGGAGTTGATCAGGGCAGATGTGAGCGGGAGGGGCCCCGTGCCCGAGCCTGTGGCCGCAACCGCCGCAGCGGTAATGCCAATACCTGCGGCCGGGCTCGGGCCCGAGGAACCCGACAAACCTGCTCCGCCGGAGGGAGTCGAGGAGGAGGCCTTTGCAGACATGGAGGTCTCCCTCGCTCCCTCCGTGCTAAAAAGAAGGCGCGACCCCCTGGATGAGGAGGAGGACCGGGAGGAGGAAGGTCCCTCCGAGCAGGGGGAGTCGTCGCCCGCCGCGGGTACTGCGCCCCCCCCGCCCCCCCAGCGCTGTCGTCATCACCAGCGATCGGCAGGGGTCGCCTGTCCCTCGGGAGGCTGAGGCAGATGTGTCTGTCCAGCACATGCCTCCCGGGGATGGGGATGAGACCCTGCCCGTGGGGGGGGTTGCGGAACAACCCGCGGCAGTAATTGAAGTTGATCTTTTATCGGTGTCGTTACCCCTCGCCGGGTCGGGCAGCCTGGGGGCTGGGTCGGGCGAGCTCGAGGATAATGAGCTCGCCCAATGCGACCCGGACGTCTCCCAGGGGATGCTCGTCCTGGTAGAGCTTTTAATTCAAAACCCCCCGTCCGCTGGGTCGGAGGTTGGTGGCGGGGAGGAGGATGGCCCCCTGGCTGCGTCTCTGGTGCCGGACGTACTGGAGGAGCTGGAAATTGTTCTCTCCCCGGTTTCTCCGGTCGTTCCGGCGTCTGAGGCGAAGGGGAGCTCTGAACCGCCGCCGTCTTCTGGCCCGGCACCCCTAGAGGAGCCCAGGGAGAAATCCTCTGCCGCCGATCCTGGGGGTGGGATCCGGGCGGAGGCGGGGCTGGCTGGCGCGGCCGAGTCGTTCGCTTCGCACTGCGCGGCGGACGGATCGGCCGCTGGTGACGACCCCCTGGAGGAGGATGGGGACTCGGTGATGGGCACGGAGGACGATTCGGACTCCAGCGCCGACGTGGCGATGGATGACCTCGTGCCCCTTGCCGAGTCTCCCCTCATTTCCGTAAGGGAACTCCGGGATTTTATGGCCACGTGCCTGGGTCAGCGCAATAAGGTCCGGCTGGCCCTCGACAGGTGGTCGGAGCTGGCGCTGCTCATCGATTCCGTCCGCGCTGCCGTTAAGATCTTGGGCGCGGACGAGGGTGTGAACCCGCTCGAGCTGCGTCGGCTCACAACGTTTCTCACTGGGCTGCTGAGGAAGTGGCGGCGGACCAGCGGCTGCGCTTCCTCGCCCCGTTAGGTGTAGGTAGAGGTTGCACTATGCTTCTGACATGAAGATAACCATAGCCAGCCTCAACATCAACGGCAGCAGGGAGGCGCGCCGCAGATTCAATAACTTCTCGGTCCTTCGGGACGGGAAGTATGCGGTGTGCTTCCTGCAAGAAACCCACACCGTTCCGGGAGACGAAGCCACGTGGCTCCTGGAGTGGCAAGGAGGGGTCAGCATGAGTCACCTCTCCAACAATTCCAGCGGGGTGGCTATCTTGCTGGCCCCGCATTTTCAGCCGGAGATCTTGGGGGTCAAGGAGCACGTGCCGGGCCGCTTGCTCCATGTCACTGTTCGCCTGGGGGGCGTGCCGCTCCATCTAGTGAACGTGTACGCCCCTCAGACCAGTGCGCAGCAAGTGCGCTTCTTCGAAGAAGTGTCCGCTCTCTTGGGCTCCATCGACGTGGGCGAGTGCGTCATCCTCGGGGGGGATTTTAACTGCACCCTCGAGGCGAGGGACCGTTCGGGTCCCCCGCGAAGCCCGGCGGCGATGGAGAAGTTGAGGGACCTGGTTGGGTCCTTCGACTTGGTGGACGTCTGGCGAAATCTCCACCCCGACTCCAGCGCCTTCACTAGCGTGAGGTCTGGGGGAGGAAGGTCCAGAATCGACCGCCTCTACATTTCCCGGGCGTTCGTCTCCTGCGTTCCGGCAGCTTCCATGCGGCCGGTGCCGTGCACGGACCACCACCTGGTGTGGGCGGAGCTCGCTCCGCTGCGCGCGCGGGGGGGGTCCGTGTACTGGCATTTTAACAACCTGCTGCTGGAGGACGCACGGTTCCGGGATTCGTTTCGTCGATTCTGGGCCGACTGGAGAAGGAAGCAGGGGGGCTTCCCCTCCTTGAGGCTATGGTGGGATGTGGGCAAGGCTCACATCCGTCTCTTCTGTCAGGAGTACGCGAAGGGGTCGACCAAGAGGCGGGAGGCCCGGGTCGGGCGGTTGGAGAAGGAGGTGCTCGACCTGGAGTCCCGTCTCGGTCAGGTCGTCGAGGACCCGGCCCTGCGGAAGGTGTACGAAGAGAAGAAGGGCGCGCTGAAGGACCTGCAGCTCGTCGGGTCCCGAGGCGCGTACGTGAGGTCGCGGATCCAGCTCCTGCGGGACCTGGACCGCGGCTCCCCCTTCTTCTACTCGCTGGAAAAAAGACGGGGGGTCCGTAAGCAGCTCTTGGGGCTGCTGGCCGACGACGGATCTCTGGTCTCGGATCCGGAGGGAATCAACGTGGAGACCCGCGCCTATTACGGGGCTCTGTTCTCTCCGGATCCGTCCAGCGAGGATGCGCGCAGAGTTTTGTGGGAGGACCTGACGAAGGTTGGCCCGGAGGGCGCCGAAAAATTGGACGCTCCGCTAAGTCTGGCGGAGCTGACCGGCGCCCTCCGCCAGCTCTCTAGGGGAAAGTCCCCGGGGCTGGACGGGCTGACCGTGGAGTTCCACAGGGCGTTCTGGGACGTCTTGGGGGGCGACTACGCGCGGGTCCTGGGGGAAAGTTTGGCGACCGGGGAGATGCCCCTCTCTTGGCGCAGGGTGGTCATTGTCCTGCTGCCTAAGAAGGGCGATCTCCGCCTCCTTAAGAACTGGCGCCCGGTCTCCCTCCTCAGCACGGACTATAAAATCTTTGCCAGGGCCATGTCTGCTCGCCTTGGCACCGTGCTGGCCCACATGATCCACCCCGACCAGTCCTACACGGTCCCGGGCCGGACCATCCACGATAACATCCATCTGGTCCGGGACCTGGTCCACCACTCCCAGAGGGCTGGTCTGTCGGTCGCCTTCCTTTCCCTGGATCAGGAGAAGGCGTTCGACAGGGTGGATCACGAGTATCTCTTCGGGACTCTGCGCGCATTCGGGTTCGGGACGCATTTCGTCGCCCGGATCCGACTTCTGTACGCCGCCGCGGAGTGTCTGATTAAAGTTAACGGGTCCTTGACGGCGCCCCTTCGCTTCGGGAGGGGGGTGCGTCAGGGATGCCCCATGTCCGGCCAGTTATATGCCATTTGCGTGGAGCCTTTCCTGCGCCTCTTGCGGAAGAGGTTGACGGGACTGGCTCTGCAAGGGCCGGGCGTGGAGGTGGTCCTCTCGGCTTACGCCGATGACGTGCTCCTCACGGTCACGGATCCCGCTGACTTGCGGAGGATGCGGGAATGCCAGCAGATTTACTCGGACGCATCCTCCGCCAAGACCAACTGGGAGAAATGTTCCGGACTCCTGGTGGGTCAGTGGCGGGTGGACTCCCTGCCGGAGGAGTTCAGGCCTTTCGCCTGGAGCACCACGCACCTCCTCTATTTGGGAGTCTACCTTAGCCCTGCCGAGGACGCTTGGCCGGCGAACTGGCAAGAGCTGGAGGCCAAAGTCACCGCTCGCCTAGGACGCTGGACAGGACTGCTCCGAGTGTTGTCCTACAGGGGTCGAGCGCTGGTCATAAACCAGCTGGTGGCCGCCATGTTGTGGTACCGGTTGGTCACTTTGATCCCTCCCCCTGCGTTTGTCGCCAAGATTCAGAAGAAGCTCATCGACTTCTTCTGGGACAAAAGGAAGCACTGGGTCTCTGCCGCGGTTCTGTGTCTCCCGCTTAGGGAGGGCGGTCAGGCGCTGGTGTGCCTTCGCACCCAGGCTGCGACTTTCCGTCTTCAGACGCTGCAGAGATACCTGTACGTCGAGAATCCTCCGAGATGGTGTGCGCTGGCGACGTTTTTCTTCCGCCAGCTGCATGGCCTCAATTACGACACGCAGCTCCTGTTTGCGAAAGTGGGCAGCAGGCGTGCCGGCCTGCGGGAGCTGCCTGTCTTCTACCAGGAACTACTATGGGTTTGGAACTACGTCGCTTCCAGGCGGAGCTCTCCCCCGTCAGGAGCGGCGGCTCTCCTTCGGGAGCCGCTGCTCAGGAATCCGCACCTCCACGAGCACGGGTTCGGGCGGCTGGCGGAGGGTAGGGCTGTGGCTGGCAAGGTGACCAGAGTCGGGGACCTGCTCGATGGCGGAGGAGCGGGCTGGATGGCGCCGGAGGAGCTGGCGCGGCGCCTGTCCTGGGCCAACGTCCGGCTCGCGGTCGAAACCATCGAATCGGTAAAAGCGGCACTGGGCCCCGACTCCACTAGGTGTATCGAGGCGGCTCAAGCACGTGGGGCGATCCCGTCCGAGCTTACCCCCGTTCGGACGGAATTCCTCATCGGCGCCCGGCCCCGAAACTCCCCTCGGGAACCGGCGCCTCACAACTTGAGCCGTCTCGAGGAAATACCCTCCGTGCCTTTTCATTCCGCGCGGAGGGGTTTCCTGTACGGGCTGCTCCTGCACACTCTCCACTTTGCCATCTTCGTCTACCGTCCGGACACGCCTTGGCGTGGCGTTTTGCCGACCGGCGGTAGCGGAGGTCCCCAATGGAGGGCTCTCTATGCGGGAGTCCTCCCTTGTTCCATCGGGGACTTGGCCTGGAGGGTGTTGCACGGAGCGGTCCCGTGCAATAAGGTTTTAAGTAGGTTCACGGACTCCCAGGCCGCCTGCATTTTTTGCGGCCTGGAGGAGTCCGTGTTTCACGTTTATATGGATTGTGAGAGGTTGCAGCCCCTCTTTCACTACTTGAAGGGGCTGCTCCTCGATTTTTGGTTGCACTTCAGTCCCACGCTCTTGATCTACGGTCACCCGGTGCGGAGGGGAGCGGACAGGTTGGAGGACCTCCTTGTGGGCCTGCTCCTGGGCCTGGCTAAAAGAGCCATCAATTGGTCCAGGCAGCGGGCGGTCGAGGGGGTCGTCCAGCCGGATTGCCTGCATCTCTTCCGCGGCCATGTTCGCGCCCGGGTGGCCCTGGAGATGGAGCACGCGGTGTCCGCCGGTGCGCTTGAGTATTTCCGCGACCGGTGGGCGCCGCGGGGACTGGAGTGCATCATCAACACGGATAACCAAATTTTAATTTGATTTGTTAAGCTTTAGTTGAACTTTTGTTTATTTACAGTCGAATTGTTTTTTTTTGGGTCCAAATAAAAGAGTACCCTCTGTTCAGCTGCAAGCACGAGTAGAGGGAGCAGCCAGACTTTGGAGAGTGGATTAAAGTGGTGGTCCCCTGACCAGGAAGAGGAGGAGAACGTTGGACCACCACCACCAACTCCACCATCATTACATCAACTGAGGTGCCTGGAGAGAGAGGACAGAGAAGGAGAAAGGAGGCCTACATCAACATCAACCAGGGGAGAGGCCTTTCTATCACTGCCTCCCCAATTTGGCCTCCACTTCAGGAGAGGGAGAGAGGGGAGAGAAACCAACTGCTTGAAAGGAGGGAAGAAAACTTCATCCAGAACATCTACAGGTGGGTGTTATTTGGGGCACTCTCCCAAGACTTTGTATTTTAGGTGGGGGGAGAAAAGAAGAAGCAAGGCCGGATCATCAAGGGGTGTAGTGTGTGTGCTCTTGTTAAAAGCTAGGCCACACACACCACTAATTAGCATCCCTTCTATTGCCTGCCCTGGGAGAGCTTGGAGCTGCCCAAGGTGAAGTCCTTAATTTAATTTAATTACCTCGTTAAGACCTGTTGCAGGACTAAGCTTGGGCTTCTCCAGCTTTTCCAGGTGAAGACGTCTTCTCCCCCTGCCAGAAGACCACCATCACCAAAGACTTTTTCCATCGGAGAGTGCAACCCTGCCTACACCCACCCACCATCCTGAGTGGCAACACTGCCCTTTGCGGCCTCCCTCCTTCCCACCCCCCCCCCACCTCTCTCTCTCTCTCTCTTTGTCTCTCTCTGCCTGTCTTTCTAAGGCACCTTAGTTTCATCTATTTTATTAATTGCCAATTGAAGCAGAGGGGCGAGGGCTCCTCTCCCAATTTAAATCAATAAGGAGAGAGGTGTGTCCTCATTTTAATCAGCTCCCTCTGCTCAATAGAGGACAAAAAAATATATATATACACCGAGGCCATTAACACCTTCAGGCCTGTGACTTGGGGTGAGTGTAGCCCTTAAAAAAAGCACCCCAGAATGGCGACTGCATCTTCGCCGGTGGCGGGGCCAGCCGGGACCTATGCGAGAGTGGTAGCCACAGCCACAGCTGCTCCCGCTGTTCCTGCTGCCCCGTCACCTTTTCGATTAATAACAAAAAAGCTTGGGGTGAAGAGCTACACTCACCCCACTATGACCATCGAGGCCTGCGTCAAGGCCATGGCTGGGGTTGTCGGCCCCTCAGCCATCGTCGCGGCCTCGAAAATGTATGGGAAGGCTGTGTTCTTCCTGGGGTCGGAGCGGGCGGTGTCCCTGGCTGTCGCCAAGGGGCTCACCGTGGGCGGGACTTTCCTGCCGGTGGATCCTCTCGAGGCCACCGCGCAGAGGATCATTATTTCCAACGTCCCGCCCTATGTTCCTGGTGAGCTCCTCCTTCCCCATTTGCGACAACTTGGGGAGGTGAGGTCGGGGATCACGCCCATCCCGCTCGGCTTCCGGGAGGCCAGCCTTCGCCACGTCTTCTCCTTCCGGCGCCAGCTGTTTATCCAGCTGGCGCGGGAGGAGGACACTGAAGGGGCGTTCGTCGTCCTCCACGAGGGGACCGCCTACCGCGCCTTTTGGACGTCGGACGGTGTGAGGTGCCATGCCTGCAGGGAGGTGGGGCACATCAGGAGGAACTGCCCTGCCTCCAAGGCCGCCGGACCGTCTCGTGCGGCCGAGGCTGGCGCCGCCGCCGCCGCCCTTCCCCCCCGGATCTGCCCGCGCGTCAAGTACGTCTGATGCGCGGTTGACGTCGGGGGCCGATGCCACCAAGGCCTCCGGCGGGGGGGAGGGAGCGTGTCCGGCCGGAAAGAAGGCGCGGGGAAAAAAGAAGCACCTTAGGGCAGGTCCGCCCGTGGATGGTGAGCCCTTGCCCCTTGAGCCCCTTACACCCGCGCTCCTCGCGGAGTTGATCAGGGCAGATGTGAGCGGGAGGGGCCCCGTGCCCGAGCCTGTGGCCGCAACCGCCGCAGCGGTAATGCCAATACCTGCGGCCGGGCTCGGGCCCGAGGAACCCGACAAACCTGCTCCGCCGGAGGGAGTCGAGGAGGAGGCCTTTGCAGACATGGAGGTCTCCCTCGCTCCCTCCGTGCTAAAAAGAAGGCGCGACCCCCTGGATGAGGAGGAGGACCGGGAGGAGGAAGGTCCCTCCGAGCAGGGGGAGTCGTCGCCCGCCGCGGGTACTGCGCCCCCCCGCCCCCCCAGCGCTGTCGTCATCACCAGCGATCGGCAGGGGTCGCCTGTCCCTCGGGAGGCTGAGGCAGATGTGTCTGTCCAGCACGTGCCTCCCGGGGATGGGGATGAGACCCTGCCCGTGGGGGGGGTTGCGGAACAACCCGCGGCAGTAATTGAAGTTGACCTTTTATCGGTGTCGTTACCCCTCGCCGGGTCGGGCAGCCTGGGGGCTGGGTCGGGCGAGCTCGAGGATAATGAGCTCGCCCAATGCGACCCGGACGTCTCCCAGGGGATGCTCGTCCTGGTGGAGCTTTTAATTCAAAACCCCCCGTCCGCTGGGTCGGAGGTTGGTGGCGGGGAGGAGGAT
Source organism: Somniosus microcephalus (assembly GCF_052327205.1). Classification (NCBI taxonomy): domain Eukaryota; kingdom Metazoa; phylum Chordata; class Chondrichthyes; order Squaliformes; family Somniosidae; genus Somniosus; species Somniosus microcephalus. Next base: position 161,127,924 of record NC_140997.1, on the reverse strand, counting down.
GGCCCCCTGGCTGCGTCTCTGGTGCCGGACGTACTGGAGGAGCTGGAAATTGTTCTCTCCCCGGTTTCTCCGGTCGTTCCGGCGTCTGAGGCGGAGGGGAGCTCTGAACCGCCGCCGTCTTCTGGCCCGGCACCCCTAGAGGAGCCCAGGGAGAAATCCTCTGCCGCCGATCCTGGGGGTGGGATCCGGGCGGAGGCGGGGCTGGCTGGCGCGGCCGAGTCGTTCGCTTCGCACTGCGCGGCGGACGGGTCGGCTGCTGGTGACGACCCCCTGGAGGAGGATGGGGACTCGGTGATGGGCACGGAGGATGATTCGGACTCCAGCGCCGACGTGGCGATGGATGACCTCGTGCCCCTTGCCGAGTCTCCCCTCATTTCCGTAAGGGAACTCCGGGATTTTATGGCCACGTGCCTGGGTCAGCGCAATAAGGTCCGGCTGGCCCTCGACAGGTGGTCGGAGCTGGCGCTGCTCATCGATTCCGTCCGCGCCGCCGTTAAGATCTTGGGCGCGGATGAGGGTGTGAACCCGCTCGAGCTGCGTCGGCTCACAACGTTTCTCACTGGGCTGCTGAGGAAGTGGCGGCTGACCAGCGGCTGCGCTTCCTCGCCCCGTTAGGTGTAGGTAGAGGTTGCACTATGCTTCTGACATGAAGATAACCATAGCCAGCCTCAACATCAACGGCAGCAGGGAGGCGCGCCGCAGATTCAATAACTTCTCGGTCCTTCGGGACGGGAAGTATGCGGTGTGCTTCCTGCAAGAAACCCACACCGTTCCGGGAGACGAAGCCACGTGGCTCCTGGAGTGGCAAGGAGGGGTCAGCATGAGTCACCTCTCCAACAATTCCAGCGGGGTGGCTATCTTGCTGGCCCCGCATTTTCAGCCGGAGATCTTGGGGGTCAAGGAGCACGTGCCGGGCCGCTTGCTCCATGTCACTGTTCGCCTGGGGGGCGTGCCGCTCCATCTAGTGAACGTGTACGCCCCTCAGACCAGTGCGCAGCAAGTGCGCTTCTTCGAAGAAGTGTCCGCTCTCTTGGGCTCCATCGACGTGGGCGAGTGCGTCATCCTCGGGGGGGATTTTAACTGCACCCTCGAGGCGAGGGACCGTTCGGGTCCCCCGCGAAGCCCGGCGGCGATGGAGAAGTTGAGGGACCTGGTTGGGTCCTTCGACTTGGTGGACGTCTGGCGAAATCTCCACCCCGACTCCAGCGCCTTCACTAGCGTGAGGTCTGGGGGAGGAAGGTCCAGAATCGACCGCCTCTACATTTCCCGGGCGTTCGTCTCCTGCGTTCCGGCAGCTTCCATGCGGCCGGTGCCGTGCACGGACCACCACCTGGTGTGGGCGGAGCTCGCTCCGCTGCGCACGCGGGGGGGGTCCGTGTACTGGCATTTTAACAACCTGCTGCTGGAGGACGCACGGTTCCGGGATTCGTTTCGTCGATTCTGGGCCGACTGGAGAAGGAAGCAGGGGGGCTTCCCCTCCTTGAGGCTATGGTGGGATGTGGGCAAGGCTCACATCCGTCTCTTCTGTCAGGAGTACGCGAAGGGGTCGACCAAGAGGCGGGAGGCCCGGGTCGGGCGGTTGGAGAAGGAGGTGCTCGACCTGGAGTCCCGTCTCGGTCAGGTCGTCGAGGACCCGGCCCTGCGGAAGGTGTACGAAGAGAAGAAGGGCGCGCTGAAGGACCTGCAGCTCGTCTGGTCCCGAGGCGCGTACGTGAGGTCGCGGATCCAGCTCCTGCGGGACCTGGACCGCGGCTCCCCCTTCTTCTACTCGCTGGAAAAAAGACGGGGGGTCCGTAAGCAGCTCTTGGGGCTGCTGGCCGACGACGGATCTCTGGTCTCGGATCCGGAGGGAATCAACGCGGAGACCCGCGCCTATTACGGGGCTCTGTTCTCTCCGGATCCGTCCAGCGAGGATGCGCGCAGAGTTTTGTGGGAGGACCTGACGAAGGTTGGCCCGGAGGGCGCCGAAAAATTGGACGCTCCGCTAAGTCTGGCGGAGCTGACCGGCGCCCTCTGCCAGCTCTCTAGGGGAAAGTCCCCGGGGCTGGACGGGCTGACCGTGGAGTTCCACAGGGCGTTCTGGGACGTCTTGGGGGGCGACTACGCGCGGGTCCTGGGGGAAAGTTTGGCGACCGGGGAGATGCCCCTCTCTTGGCGCAGGGCGGTCATTGTCCTGCTGCCTAAGAAGGGCGATCTCCGCCTCCTTAAGAACTGGCGCCCGGTCTCCCTCCTCAGCACGGACTATAAAATCTTTGCCAGGGCCATGTCTGCTCGCCTTGGCACCGTGCTGGCCCACATGATCCACCCCGACCAGTCCTACACGGTCCCGGGCCGGACCATCCACGATAACATCCATCTGGTCCGGGACCTGGTCCACCACTCCCAGAGGGCTGGTCTGTCGGTCGCCTTCCTTTCCCTGGATCAGGAGAAGGCGTTCGACAGGGTGGATCACGAGTATCTCTTCGGGACTCTGCGCGCATTCGGGTTCGGGACGCATTTCGTCGCCCGGATCCGACTTCTGTACGCCGCCGCGGAGTGTCTGATTAAAGTTAACGGGTCCTTGACGGCGCCCCTTCGCTTCGGGAGGGGGGTGCGTCAGGGATGCCCCATGTCCGGTCAGTTATATGCCATTTGCGTGGAGCCTTTCCTGCGCCTCTTGCGGAAGAGGTTGACGGGACTGGCTCTGCAAGGGCCGGGCGTGGAGGTGGTCCTCTCGGCTTACGCCGATGACGTGCTCCTCACGGTCACGGATCCCGCTGACTTGCGGAGGATGCGGGAATGCCAGCAGATTTACTCGGACGCATCCTCCGCCAAGATCAACTGGGAGAAATGTTCCGGACTCCTGGTGGGTCAGTGGCGGGTGGACTCCCTGCCGGAGGAGTTCAGGCCTTTCGCCTGGAGCACCACGCACCTCCTCTATTTGGGAGTCTACCTTAGCCCTGCCGAGGACGCTTGGCCGGCGAACTGGCAAGAGCTGGAGGCCAAAGTCACCGCTCGCCTAGGACGCTGGACAGGACTGCTCCGAGTGTTGTCCTACAGGGGTCGAGCGCTAGTCATAAACCAGCTGGTGGCCGCCATGTTGTGGTACCGGTTGGTCACTTTGATCCCTCCCCCTGCGTTTGTCGCCAAGATTCAGAAGAAGCTCATCGACTTCTTCTGGGACAAAAGGAAGCACTGGGTCTCTGCCGCGGTTCTGTGTCTCCCGCTTAGGGAGGGCGGTCAGGCGCTGGTGTGCCTTCGCACCCAGGCTGCGACTTTCCGTCTTCAGACGCTGCAGAGATACCTGTACGTCGAGAATCCTCCGAGATGGTGTGCGCTGGCGACGTTTTTCTTCCGCCAGCTGCATGGCCTCAATTACGACACGCAGCTCCTGTTTGCGAAAGTGGGCAGCAGGCGTGCCGGCCTGCGGGAGCTGCCTGTCTTCTACCAGGAACTACTATGGGTTTGGAACTACGTCGCTTCCAGGCGGAGCTCTCCCCCGTCAGGAGCGGCGGCTCTCCTTCGGGAGCCGCTGCTCAGGAATCCGCACCTCCACGAACACGGGTTCGGGCGGCTGGCGGAGGGTAGGGCTGTGGCTGGCAAGGTGACCAGAGTCGGGGACCTGCTCGATGGCGGAGGAGCGGGCTGGATGGCGCCAGAGGAGCTGGCGCGGCGCCTGTCCTGGGCCAACGTCCAGCTCGCGGTCGAAACCATCGAATCGGTAAAAGCGGCACTAGGCCCCGACTCCACTAGGTGTATCGAGGCGGCTCAAGCACGTGGGGCGATCCCGTCCGAGCTTACCCCCGTTCGGACGGAATTCCTCATCGGCGCCCGGCCCCGAAACTCCCCTCGGGAACCGGCGCCTCACAACTTGAGCCGTCTCGAGGAAATACCCTCCGTGCCTTTTCATTCCGCGCGGAGGGGTTTCCTGTACGGGCTGCTCCTGCACACTCTCCACTTTGCCATCTTCGTCTACCGTCCGGACACGCCTTGGCGTGGCGTTTTGCCGACCGGCGGTAGCGGAGGTCCCCAATGGAGGGCTCTCTATGCGGGAGTCCTCCCTTGTTCCATCGGGGACTTGGCCTGGAGGGTGTTGCACGGAGCGGTCCCGTGCAATAAGGTTTTAAGTAGGTTCACGGACTCCCAGGCCGCCTGCATTTTTTGCGGCCTGGAGGAGTCCGTGTTTCACGTTTATATGGATTGTGAGAGGTTGCAGCCCCTCTTTCACTACTTGAAGGGGCTGCTCCTCGATTTTTGGTTGCACTTCAGTCCCACGCTCTTGATCTACGGTCACCCGGTGCGGAGGGGAGCGGACAGGTTGGAGGACCTCCTTGTGGGCCTGCTCCTGGGCCTGGCTAAAAGAGCCATCAATTGGTCCAGGCAGCGGGCGGTCGAGGGGGTCGTCCAGCCGGATTGCCTGCATCTCTTCCGCGGCCATGTTCGCGCCCGGGTGGCCCTGGAGATGGAGCACGCGGTGTCCGCCGGTGCGCTTGAGTATTTCCGCGACCGGTGGGCGCCGCGGGGACTGGAGTGCATCATCAACACGGAAAACCAAATTTTAATTTGATTTGTTAAGCTTTAGTTGAACTTTTGTTTATTTACAGTCGAATTGGTTTTTTTTTGGGTCCAAATAAAAGAGTACCCTCTGTTCAGAAATAAAATAAAAGAGTACCCTCTGTTCAGTAAATACCTGTTATTATTGTTCTCCTGCAGTCCGTGTATTATTTATACTCAGACACTACATTGGCGACGAACAGGTTCGAACTCACCTGCAGTACTGCATCACCTCACGGGGATCTTTCCCTGAGAAGAAGCTTCTTGGAGGTCGAAGTCAGAACAACGGGCGTCGACCGCGGGCAACCGCCCAAGGATCCATCGGAGTTCGGAGAGTTGCAGGAGAGACTGTGGAGAGCTGGGCTTGGCTCCCCAGTCAAGGTGTTCCAGCAAATCGTGCTGGTAGCAGGTAGTGCGCTGACCCTTCCGGACTGAGGCGGGCTCGAGCATGATCGAGCGGCTCTGCAAAGGGGCCGTGCAGCGTCGTCGGGAGGAAAAGAGAGAGAGAGAGAGGGTGGAGTGCACAGGGCGCGGTCGGTGCTCAAGAACCGGGCAGCGTAGCGAAAATAAAAAAAGGGGAAGGAAAAGTGAGACGTGCCGAAGCCGCGGGTCGCCGCCATTACCCTGTAGAACGCTAGGAGCAGCGTGGCAGCAAGGGGAAGAAGGAAAAGCACGGACGCGCCATTTTATTCCATTGAGGAAGAAGGAAAAGCGCGGGAGGTGCCGTTTTAATCCATTGGTGAAGAAGAAAAAGCGCGGGAGGCGCCATTTTAAATCACCCAAGATGCCGAAAAGTGGCAGTATCACTGCTTTCGACAACGAGGTAGAAGACTGGACCACGTATGTGGAAAGAATTGAAGTGTACTGAAAGGCAAATGAGGTGGCCGATGGAAAGAAGGCGTCGGTATTATTAAATTTGATGGGCGTGAGAACGTACGGCCTATTGTGGAATATAATTACCCCAGCTAAACCAATGGAGAAAAGTTTTGAGGAGATTGTTAATGTCTTACAGGAACACCTAAACCCTACACCACTGCTGATAGCAGAAAGATTCAAGTTCCATAAAAGAAACCAGCACAAAGATGAGAGCAATGCTGACTATCTTCCGGAACTACGCAAGTTATCGAAGCACTGCCAGTTCGGAGCAGGACTGGCAGACACCTTACGGGATAAGTTTGACTGCGGGCTCCAGAGTGAAGGAACCCAGAAACGACTACTTTCAGAAAAGGACCTGACGCTAGAACAGGCTTTCAGCGTGGCAGTATCCTACGAAGCAACAGCACGGGGAGCTGCAGAAATACAACAGAAACCACAAGAATACAGCGCTAACGAAATGGCGTATGGAGCAGAAAAGTGCTATAGCTGCGGCAGAACAACCCATGATCAAAAGGACTGCTGGTTTAAGGACAAAGTATGCAGGCAATATGGGAAAATGGGACACATAACAAGAGTCTGCAGGTCGGGAAAGAAAACCAACACTACAAGAACTACTAAGGAAAAGTACAAGAAAGTAAAGAAAATGACAGGCAGTAGTTCGGAAGATCAGGAGAGTGATAAGGACTCCGGGAGCAGGAGACTAAGTTGTCTAAAGTTACACAACGTGATCGCAAAGGAGGATCACCGAACCATTTGGGTCACCCTCATGATAGCAGGGTCCCCAGTAAAGATGGAATTGGACACAGGATCAGCCCTAACTGTCATGAATCGACGAGACTATGAGAGGCTATTCTCACACATAACATTGAAGGACACGTCCATTGTATTGAAGACATAGACGGGGCAAAAAGTCTACCCAGAGGAAAAATAAGGGTGCCAGTTGAATACAACGGCAAGGAAACACAGAAACTGTATCTATATATACTACCAGATGGAGAACCACCATTATTGGGACGTGAATGGATCTGAAAAATACAATTGGATTGGCATTCCATTCAGGCGCTAACTGTGACTGATAAAAAGAATGATGACGTCACACCTGGACGACTGTCAAAAATTCTAACTGACGCAAAAGAGGTGTTCCAACAAGGACTTGGGACTCTAAAAGGAGTAAGGCAATGATAAAAATCGAAGATAACGCAAACCCAAATTTTTTTAAGGCCAGACCGGTACCTTACGCGATCTGCCCAGCCATTGAAGCAGAGCTGGAGAGTCTGGTGCGTTCGGGTGTGCTGTCCAAGGTGGACTGGAGCGAGTGGGCCACACCCATCATTCCTGTAATGAAGAAATCATTGAGCAGCACGCCTGGGGAACCGAAGAAGGTTCGCATCTGTGGGGACTTCAAGGTAACTGTGAACCCAGTCCTGCACACAGTACAATATCCACTTCCATGGATAGAAGATATTTTCGCCTCACTATCTGGAGGGAAACGCTTAACAAAGATTGATCTGGCCCAAGCGTATCTACAAATGGAGGTGGAAGAAGCATCTAGGAAATACCTCACGATAAACACTCACAAAGGCCTTTACCAGTACAATCGACTGGTATTCTGGGTAGCATCAGCCCCGGCTATTTGGCAGAGGGCGATGGAACAAGTCCTGCAAGGGATCCCGGGGACCCAGTGTTATTTGGACGACATCCTGGTTACGGGCGAAATATGACAGTGAACACCTTGCCAACCTGGAACAGGTGCTCACGAGATTACAGGAATATGGGCTACGAGCCAACCGCCCCAAATGCGAGTTCTTCAGGAGACAAATCTCGTATTGTGACCACATGATTGATGAGGAAGGGTTGCACAAGTCGCCGGACAAGATTGAGGCTGTAGTCAAGGCTCCAGCACCGGAAAATGTGTCGCAACTGAGGTCGTTCCTCGGGTTGGTGAACTACTACCATAAGTTCTTGCCGAATTTATCTACAATTCTGCACCCACTGAACGCCCTACTGCAAACTGGAGTAACATGGAAATGGAGTGATGAGTGTAAGCGTGCCTTTCAGAAATGTAAATGCCTAATCACTTCAAAAGAAGTATTGGCCCACTACAATCCAACACTACCAATTCGGTTAGCATGTGATGCGTCTCCCTACGGCATCGGAGCGGTGCTGTCACACAAATTCCGTGACGGTTCAGAGAGGCCAATAGCCTTTGCATCGCGCTCGTTAACCTCAGCCGAGTGTAACTACGCCCAGATTGACAGGGAGGCCCTCAGCCTGGTGTGGGGGGTGAAGAAGTTCAATCACTATCTGCACGGGCAGAAATTCACCCTACTGACTGATCATCAGCCCCTGGTCTCCATTTTTAACCCAAAGAAGGGCGTTCCGGTGATGACGGCGCAACGGCTGCAAAGATGGTCACTTTTACCAGGGGCACATCAGTACGACATAGAGTACAAGGGTACGAAACAGCATGGAAACGCTGATGAGCTGTCGTGCCTACCATTGCCTACGGTAGAGGAAGCACCTGCAGTGGACCCTGTTGAGATATTCCATACGACCATAGTCGAATGTCTACCTGTTACAAACTCAAGTATAGAGAAGGAAACCCGAAATGACCCGACACTCTCTCGGGTCTATGCTTTGACGGTGAAGGGATGGCCAGCACATGGCGACTCACTGTTGCCAGCATTCTCGCCAAGGAGAGAACAGCTGTCAGTGTGCCGGGGGACCTTGATGTGCGGATCCCGAGTGGTAATTCCACCCAAGTTGAGAGATAGAGTGCTCAATGAGCTTCATGAGGGTCATCTGGGAGGGGTAAAAATGAAGAGCCTAGCCAGGGCGTTTGTGTGGTGGCCGGGAATCGATAAAGAAATCGAGGATATGACCAAGAGATGCACAGGATGCCAGAAGGTCCAAAACGCTCCACCACAGGCCCCATGGGAGTGGCCCTCATCTCCATGGCAACAGGTACACATTGATTTTGCTGGTCCATTTGTGGACTCAATGTTCCTAATCGCTGTGGACACTCATTCAAAATGGCCAGAGGTCATCAAAATGTCCTCCACCACCACGGAGAAAACTATTGCAGTCCTACGGACCATCTTTGCCAGGAATGGCTTGCCAGAACAGATTTGCTCCGACAATGGGCCACAGTTTGTGTCCAAGGATTTCCGGAGGTTTCTGAGGAATAATGGGGTGAAACATTACACATCTGCCCCATATCATCCAGCCACAAATGGATTGGCTGAGAGGTTTGTTCAGACCTTTAAGAAGGCAATAAAGGCAATGTATAATGACGACATACCACTACAACACAAGGTGGATAATTTCTTGTTTGCTTACCGGAATGCGACACATGCAGTCACCAACCAAGCTCCAGCCATAATGTTCTTCAACCGAAGGCTAAGATGTCACCTGGATTTGCTCAAACCAAACATAAGACGAGGTGTTGAGGATAAGCAATTCCAGCACATAAATGAGAAGCCAACCAGGAGCTTCAAGATAGGACAACCAGTCTTGGCCCGCGACTACCGAACAGAAAAATGGCAGCCAGGAACGACATGCACACAGCAGGGACCACTAATGTACACAGTGGACGTTGGAGAGAGCATCGTGAGATGACATGCTGACCAGATTCTAGAGTCACAGGAACAAGCCAAACCCATACCACGAGCAGGTGCACCTGGTAATCAACCCGAAGTACAGATTGCGTCTACCTCAGAAGCAGTGGTATTGGAAGCTGACGAACCAACCATTGATAATGAGCCAGAATCAACTCCGCCGCAAGAACAGGATACTCAAGAAAGGCGCTATCCAGTCAGGATCAGGAAGCCTCCTCAAAGACTGAACTTATAAATGATTATTTCAGTTGATGTATATAGTACAGAGAAAATTGTAATTGTAATTAGTTATTATTTAGTTGTTAAATGAATGGTATGTACTGTTTATCTAAAAGGGGAGGAATTGTTGTGTATGTACCTTTAAGAGAAGAACTGATTCTATACTGCAGTACCAGCAGTGACCACCCCTGTATATAAAGCCATAGCAGGCTGCTGTACTTCAGTCTTAAGTTACCCTCTGTTCAGTAAATACCTGTTATTATTGTTCTCCTGCAGTCCGTGTATTATTTATACTCGGACACTACAAGTGCGGGTCCAGACCTCATGATGAGTGTCGTGGGTGATGTGACAGCTTCCATTGCAGCACAGGCAGAAGCGACGCAACATCTTACTGCTGTAATGCAGGCAATGTTTGGTGGCATCGAGTCTCAGACTGCTCTCATGCCGTCTCAGCTTGATGCCACGCAAACTCTGACTGCTGCCATTATCGCCGGGTCTACCACAGTCTACCGGGGATCTCACGGTGTTGCAGCAGATTGGTAGGGATGCTGAGGTGCTGCCCCGGGGGAGTGGCAGTGTGTGAGTGGAGCAAGAAACTGCTGTCCTCTCTCAGGATAACAGGATTCCTGCTCCCACCACTGCCACTCCGCCATTGCCCTTGTCGCTGCCTGTTATCCAGCTAGCCCAGACTGCTGCCGCTGCCCAGCCTTAGGTGGTGCAGTCTACAGTCAGGCCTTCCAGGCCCAGAGCTGGTCGTGGGCATCCTGCAAGGCCATCTGTAGTCTCTGGCACCGACACTCAGCAGCCTTCCACCAGCTCTGCTGCAGCCACTGGGGAGACACTACATAGGAGCACTAGATTAGGGAAAGGCACTGTAAAGAGGGGAAGTAAGGGTTTGCACAAGGGTGATTAGTTAATATTGTTGCTGTATATATGTGGTTGCTGAATTTGGATACATTTATTGTTGGAATGTGCAGATTTGGAGCTGAGTCTCATTTCAGCTTTGGGGTGTGGTATGGAATGAGAAAATGATGGAATGATGGGGATGTGCTGAGCAACTGGGAAGTGGCCTCCAATTCCTTGGAACCGAAGTCTGATGAGGCCGTCATGGACCGCCCTTCCACAAGGGCAATTGAGTGGCAGCCTCCTCCATCGCTGATGTTCGTGCTTCTGTTCCTCCTCCTCCTCCTCCTCATCCTCATCCTCGCCCTCCTCCTCGTCTCCCTCTTCCTCCTCCTGAGGTGGTGCGGCTATGCCTGGCTGGGCCCTCATGATGGCCAAGTTGTGCAGCAAGCAGCAGACGACGACAAAAAGAGACACCCGCTCAGCCGAGTACTGGAGGGCTCCTCCCGAGCAGTCAAGGCAGCAGAGCCGTTGCTTGAGCACCGCGATGGTCTGCTCGATGATGTTCCTGGTGGCAGCATGGCTCTCATTATATGAGTACTGGGCACAAGCGTTGGGGTTGGGGAGGGGAGTCATGAGCCAGGCAGAGAGCAGATAGCCCTTGTCTCCCAGCAGCCAGCCACGAGCTTGATGTGGTGGCTGGAACAGAGCTGGCACACCGGTCTAGCACAGGATGAAGGCATCGTGGCTGCTGCCGGGATAGCGAGCATTGACGATGAGGATTCGCTGCATGTGGTCGTACACCAACTGCACATTAAGTGGGTGGTAGCCTTTGCGGTTATGAAATACCTCAGGATTGTTATGAGGTGCCCGCAGAGCAGCGTGGGTGCAGTCAATGGCGCCTGACACCAAGGGGAAGCCCGCTGTCCTGGCAAAGCCACATGCACGCTCGCACCACTTCTCTCTGGTCATGTGGAAGGAAACGTAATCCCTTCTCCTTTTGTAGAGAGCATCTGTGACCTCGCGGAAGCAGCAATGGATGGTGAAATGCGAGATGTTCACTATATCTCCTGTTGCACACTGGAAGGATCCGCTGGCGTAGAAATTGAGGGCGATGGTGACCTTGGCTACCACTGAGAGAGCTGTGGTGGTCCTGATGTGAGGCTCAAGGTCTGACTGCAGGAGGTGGCGGAGATCTGTCAAACTTACAAGGCAGCAGTCTTTGCTGATTAAAAATATACCAGATGTTGACACCTTTATATAGCGCTCCTCCAGCGCTCATCCGACTGCATATCACCTCCTCTACCTGTTGTTGCTAACGGCAGGTGCTCAGGCAGGGGGCGAGAGTGAATTTCTAAGCCAGGGCGCTACCGGGGTGCTGCGCAGCCAGATGACATCACGATCTCCAGCCGCATGACAGCGTGGCGCTAGTGGGTACCGCCGCCACAAACCTCCGCTTTAATTTCGCAGGCATTGATACTAACACCACGCCAGGTTGCTAAGCTGGTAATGCCCTGTTAGCGCTAATGGGAGGTGCAAAGGTACTCAATTTCTCCCACTGGCATTTATACAGCGTCTTTCATGACCTCAAGACGTCCCGAAAGGCTTTACAGTCAATAAAGTACTTTTGAAGTGTAGTCACTGTAGTCATGTAGGAAACGCAGTGGCCAATTTGCATACAGCAAGCTCTCACAAACAGCAATGTGATATTGACCAGAGTGATAATATGATTTTTTTTTAGTGATGTTGATTGAGGGATAAATATTGGCAGGGACTCTGGGAAGAACTCCCTGATCTTCTTTGAACTGGGATAAATCTGTCAGATCTGCATAGTGTGAAAGACCGATCTTTGGGGTTATTATTATCTCTGTGTGAATACTTGTATAGCCTTAATGGTGAAGGGGAATGGTGTGTTATGTGACTCAGTTTTATTCAGGTTCAGTGCCACCGACCACTCCCGTAATCGGATCCCACATCCCCCTGCAAACTGCAATTTGTCTTTACCTGCTCAATATCTAGGTAGATGGTAGCAAGGCCCATGGACTGAACATACTATACATAGTCTATCAAAATATTACAGCCAATTGTGGCCCTTGCCCCTTGTCAAAAGTTTCAGACACGGCCATCGTGCAAAACCACCACCTCCAAGATATTTGATTCTTACATTTGTGTCGGAGGATTTGACCAAACTTGTCAGATGTTTCAAGTCATATCAGAACAAAAGATATCAACCAACGTTTAATTGCATGGATTGCCTGCTAAGTATTTTGAATACCTATGATTGCTGGCAATTAGTACATTGTCCAGCCAACTGTCAAAGATGCTATTTGACAGAATAACTCTAATAAGTCTGCAATAAAAACAGAAAATGCTGGAAACACACAGCAGGTCAGACAGCCTCTGTGGAGAGAGAAACAGTTAACGTTTCAGGCCAATGACCTTTCATCAGAACGAGTGGTGAACAGCTTTTAAGCAATTACAGAGCCAGGGAAAAGAGGGGCAGGGAAAAAACAAAAGGTAAAGGTCTGTGATAGGGTGGAGGGCAGGAGTGATTAAATGACAAAAGTGATGATGGCACAAGGCAAAATGAGCTAATAATGGGACAAATATGGAAAAAACAGATGGGACCAGAGGAGGTGTCAATGGTTACAGAATGACCAAGATCTAAAGTTGTTAAGCTCAATGTTAAGGCCGGAAGGCTATGAAGTACCTAGTAGAAAGATGAGGTGCTGTTCCTTGAGCTTGCATTGAACTTCATTGGATCAGTGTCAGAGTCCGAGGAATAAGAGGTCAGAGTTGGAGTGGGATGTAGTGGAAAGCGACCAGAAGCTCAGGGTCACACTTGCGGACTGAACAGAGGTGTTCAGCAAAGCGATCATCCAATCTGCATTTGGTTTCCCCAATGTAGAGGAGACCGCATCATGAGTAGCAAATATAGTATACTAAATTGGAAAAAGTACAAGTAAATCACTGCTTCACCCGGAATGAGTGTTTTGGGCCTTCATTCAGTTAATAAGTCTGCATTTAACAACAACAACTTGCATTGACCTTGCGCCTTTAACACAATAAAACATCCCACAGTGCTACAGAGGAATGTCATCAAACAAAATTTGACGCAGAGCCACATAAGGAGATATTAGGACAGGCGGCCAAAAGCTTGGTCAAAGAGGTAGGTTTTAAACGAGAGAGAGGCAGAGAGGTTTAGGGAGGGTATGCCAGAGCTTAGGGCCTAGGCAGCTGAAGGCACAGCCGCCAATGGTGGAGCGAAGAAAATCAGGGATGCGCAAGAAGCCAGAATTGGAGGAGTGCAGAGATTCAGTTGATATCTCCTTTGTCATTTAGAAACCAAAAGCTCAAACACTTATTCATTAACTTTGCCCTGCCAGGTCAGAATTTATATTTTTCTAATTTGCAGAGGCCAGTATTAACCACGTGTATTGCGGTCAACAATAAAGAAACCAATTCATAAACTGACAGACAAAAAACAGTGACCTAAATTGTGACCTAAAACCAGCTTGCTGCATTGTTCCCTTATTACACCAGGTAGCAGGGGGAGAAAAGTGGCATTTTTCAATTTATGATATAAGAGATTTGTGGCAATAAAATGAGGACACTAGAATTTACTGATAGACACCAGATCCCTACCTGGTGGCCCTCCTTTGGTGCTGCTCCTGCAAGGAGGACCTCCAAACCTTCAATGCCAGAAACAGCTGTGATGCCCACATCTCAGTTTATTAGCTGTAAAATACCATTTGTCCTAAAATCCCCACTTTCTCCTCTGTGAAACACCTCCAGAAAGTTTCCCACATAAAAGCTGCTATAAAAAGGCAAGTTGCTGTTATTACAGTAAAACAGTATAATAAGAACATAAGAACATAAGAAATAGGAGCAGGAGTAGGCCAATCGGCCCCTCGAGCCTGCTCCACCATTCAATAAGATCATGGCTGATCTGATCCTAACCTCAAATCTTCTATCACTCTGCATCCACCCGAACCCATGTGATCTCCCGGGAGAGGCGAAAAACCAGATAAAGACCCAATGGCCAATTTGGGAGAAAAAAATCTGGGAAATTCCTCTCCGACCCATCTAGGCGATCGAAATTCTTCCAGGAGATCACTCTGTCCCTATATTTTCTACAGTACTTACCTTCTGTAAAGGCGATCTCCACCCCAGCCAGGAACAGGAATAAAACCATCTCCTGAAATCTAACAGAATTAGAACACAGTAGGAGCAGAACAAGGCTACACGGCCCCTGGGCCCACTCCACTACCCACAGGGCCATGACCATTCTGAACCTAGACTCATGTCCAATTTCCTGCCCGCTCCCCGTAACCCTTAATTCCCTTTACTTCTAGGAAACTATCTATTTCTGTTTTAAATTTATTTAATGATGTAGCTTCCACAGCTTTCTGGGGCAGCAAATTCCACAAACCTACCACCCTCTGAGTGAAGAAGTTTTCCTCATCTCAGTTTTGAATGAGCAGCCCCTTATTTTAAGATTATGCCCCCTAGTTCTAGTTTCACCCATCATTGGGAACATCCTCACCGCATCCACCCGATCAAGCCCCTTCACAATCTTATATGTTTCAATAAGATCGCCTCTCATTCTTCTGAACTCCAATGAGTAGAGTCCCAATCTACTCAACCTCTCCTCATATGACCACCCCCTCATCCCCGGGATTAACCGAGTGAACCTTCTTTGTACTGACTCGAGAGCAAGTATGTCTTTTCTTAAGTATGGACACCAAAACTGTATGCAGTATTCCAGGTGCGGCCTCACCAATACCTTGTACAACTGCAGCAATACCTCCCTGTTTTTATATTCCAACCCCCTAGCAATAAAAGCCAACATTCCATTGGCCTTCTTAATCACTTGCTGCACCTGCATACTAACTTTTTGAGTTTCGTGCACCAGGACCCCCAGATCCCTTTGTACTACAGTACTTTCCAGTTTCTTGCCATTAAGATAATAACTTGCTCTATGATTTTTCCTGCCAAAGTGCATAATCTAAATGAAATTCTAAATGAACAATAATGGTAATGGGTTTTTACTTCTTATCTTGCCTGAAGCAATAGCCTCTGATTCCTCAAAATTCATTGTCATTAAAATCAAATAAAAATCTACTTACGATAATGTTGCAATGCAATCTACTTCCTTGTTTGCAAGCCACAAGTCAACAGATCAGCAGGATAAAGTGACTGAAGGTCAATGTCAGCATGTTACCTACTGCTTTATGCTCTTTCTTGTGACGCCACTGCAATAGAAAACAGCCAGGCTATTACAGATATGGCTGAGATACAAAATAGTGAGTGAAGTGAAACACTGTCAGAAAAACTTTTGCCTAAAATAGTGCAAAGGCAGCTTAAGTTTCCTGTAAGTTTCCTTAAGAAATGGAAGTAATTGCTCCAATACTAGTCACATGTTGGACAACCGACACATAAATCCTGGGTTTGGTAGTAGTGATGCATGGGGCCCTTCGATGACCTTCTCAATTGAACAATAAAGTAGGGACCCTAACTAATAAAATTATCCATGACAAACTGGTTGATGCTGACAATCATCAGCAGGAGACTCAAAGGGCTGGGTTTTCTGAATGGGAAGCTTTTGGAGGCGGGACTGCTGCTTGCTGGGTCTCAGTCCTGCCTCCATCAGCTTCTGGCCAACCAGCGGGAATTTCCCCTGATCGAACTTGTTAAGCTCGCCTGGCGGGCTCAGCAGGCCAATTAGGGGGAAGTCAGTGACCGAGCATGTCAACATATGACGTGTCATCTGTCAAGAACTTTTGAAAGAAGAAATGTCATCATTTGACAGCTCTATGAAGCTGTCAAACACTGACATTCTGTGTAGTTTGATGAATCCTTGTGTTCAGGACTCATCAAACCTGTCTACTTTGCAGAAATCAGCTGGCTGTTGGATCAGAGAATGCAACAGCCAGTCTGTGATCTTTACAATGGAAATGTTGGGGACTCCGGCTCCACAGCGGCTGAAGGCTGTAGGTAGAAACAAAGGTAAGTTAACATTTTCTTACACTTTACACTCACCTCACATATTTACCACTCCACACTTGCACCCCTCACTCACCTCTACATCGCACTTTCAGACCCTTCCAACCCTCGTAGACCTCCTACTCACTTCCTACACCCCGGTGGGGTTCCCCCAGGTCGGGAAGCCCGCACTTCAGCACGAAAAATGGGGATAATCCTATTTTCTGCCTGTTAACTACCTGTTAACAGGCAATTAATAGACTTTAATCCCTTCCCGCCTCCAAGGAGATGGGACCCGGGGCAGGATGGCTTCCCGCCTCCTAGCAAGAGGGCACGGAGGCGGGTTGGGGGTGGGTTTGCCACCCACCCCCAAATTCTGCAACTTTCCCAGCAGTCCCATCTCCATGCCCGCCTCTTTGGGGCTGAGAAAATCCAGCCCAAAGAGATAGCACAGCAGTCACTGCGACATGCAAAGCAACTTACTTGGCATTCTCCTGTGCTTGTAAACTGAGATGTACAACAGAACAGTTAATGACAAAATTATATCTATGGATTACCAGTAGCATCTAAGACTAAAATTGTAATAACTTTTTTTTAAAGTTGATTATCAACATTAAGAAATTCATGCAAAGCTCCACTGGAATCATAGAATCATCAAAGTCACTCAGCCCACCCTGCTTGTGTTGGCTCTATAATAGTGATCCACTTTCCTTTCAGAAGCTATTATAAATTCTGCTTCCATTACTATTCTGGTGTTAGGACATTCCATGTCAGAACAACTCTCTAAGTTAAAATTAAAATAGTCTCCTAAAACATTCCTTCATTTTTTTGGTGATGATCTGAAATTTGTGCCCTCTAGTAACTGACCACTAGAAATAGTTGCCTAGAAATTCAATGGCACCGTGCCTGTTTTTCAGGCGTAAAATAGGTTTCTAAGCATCCAACATGGCAGGAAGGATGTACGTGCTCATTACGAGCCGGAGGTGTACCGTCTGCCATATTGGTAAAGGCAGAAAAAGAGGCGTCCAGGGCCCATGCCTGAAACATGCATTAGAACATCTCTTTGATGCCCCCTGTGCAAAATTGGATTGCCAGAGAGCAGCCGGCGGCGCTGGGCCGGCTGCATTCAGCAAAAAAGGCTCTACATCTGACCTAATCAGTGGTCCTTAAAGAAAAGTTACCAAAAAGGTAAGTTTTACCTGCACCTCCCAGCTTCTCTCCAGTGCCGAATACCATTGCTGGTCCCTGTTCGGACTCCTCCTGATCGCCACCATATTGCTCCCTCCCTCCCAATTGCCTCCCCACTGTTCCCAACACCCCCTCCCTCTCGATCGCCCCTTTCCCTCCCGATCGTTTGCCCCCCTCTCCTGTTCAGCACCATCCCTCCCGATCGCTTAGAAACATTGAATGATACAGCACAGAATAAGGCTATTCGGCTCATTGTGCCGGCTTTTTGAAAGAGCTTCCCCTCCCTTTCCCAGAACTTACCTGAGGACCACTGCTGGTGATGCAGCGGCCTGAAATTACATAGAATTACATAGGATATACTGCACAGAAACAGGCCACTCGGCCCAACCAGCCCATGCTGGCGTTTATGTTCCACTCGAGCCTCCTCCAGTCTTTCCTCATCTAAATCTATCAGCATAACCCTCTGTTCCCTTCTCCCTCATATGTCTGTCTAGCCTTTCCTTAAATGCATTTGTACCAGTCTCTTGTAAATGAGGCCCAAGGCCCAATATCAAATGTGACTTGAGTTTACCATTACGGCACAGGGATTGCTCCCATGCCCAGTTCCTGGCCAACGCAAACCAATTTCGAGTCCAATTTTCCCTATTTACCTCACCAAATGTCTTCATAATTTTTAAACTATTCCAATGAAGAGAGTTCAGTTTCTTAAGACTCTCATCATGACTGAAGCCTCTCCTTCCTGGTATCATCTTTCTAAATCTTTCGGAAACATTGACATTATTCTTAAAATGGGATGGCAAAAGCTGGATACATATTCTAAATGCAGTCAAACATGTACAATTAGTTGTGCTTCAGTAAAACCTTGTCATCAATATGGCCACACTAAAACGGAGCTTTCAGAGCTGGCCGTTCATTCCTGTGCCAGGAATTGAATTTGTCCTTTAATCTCCAAATTACCATGTCAACACCCCTTTAAGATAGCTGAAGAGGGGGAAAACTATCGTGAAGCAAATCCCTAGCTCTAGAGAAATGTTGGGATAGGAACTTTCAATGCAAGAAACAGAAGGTTGCATTGCCTCAGCACAAACTGTGTTTCCACCATTGTGCCAAGGCACAAATGTAGTTCCTTATGTTTTATAAATATTCATGAGGGTAACCAGATGCCTACAGATTAAGCATGACTGACTTCAGCTGTTTGGGGTGGGGAGAAAGGAAAGCAAGCAATAAAATGGAGATCAGTAATAGCAGTAACAATCTTAGATGAATTATCATTTGTAAATCTCAATCTGGTCCATCAATCTATAAAGCTACATTTTACAAAACCATTTAGATTTTAATCATCTTTTTGTGCAGGAGCAACAACAATACGTTACATGAAGAGTGGGCTGAGCATCTAATTAATGTATCACCCCTACAGTTTCATAACTCCAGGACAAGATGTCCTGACTACACCTGAGCAATCATTGTTCAAGCAAATACTACATTAAATCAGTAAGGTACCATTAGAATTTGTTTCTTAATAAAATAAATATATTACTTGATGTTCATGTTTCTTTGATGTAGTGCCACTTATTATTTGTCGTTTTGTATTTTTGGACCAAATTAATATTTATTCTTTACCTGATCAAGTTTCTTAGAAATCTGACAGCATGACCTAAATTTTCTTCTGGGCACCTGCTGACAAGATGCTGTCAGGAATGAACCTAGCTGTCCAACAGTTGGTTTATTTTGGCTTCTGGGCATAATTACCAGATTTAATATTCAAAAGACCAGTATTCAACTCAGATACGCAGTCTTATAAAAAAAGGACAGGGCCAGATTGCAACAATCTATCTTGTTCTCCCTCATCACCCTCACACTCACTGTCCCCCACTGCTATTGGAACAGATGTACAGGGTCCTGCAAGGTCCTTTTTCTACTTTAATTTAAAAACTAGAATGTTGGTAGACAGGACACTACCTTCACAGAATCACAGAAACCCCACAGTGCAGATAGAGGCCATTTCGGCCCATCGAGCCTGCACCGACACATATCCCACCCGATCCCCGTAACCCCACGTATTTAATCCCCCTAACACTAAGGGTCAATTTATCATAGCCAATCAACCTAACCCGCACATCTTTGGACTGTGGGAGGAAACCGGAGCACCCGGAGGAAACCCACGCAAACACGGGGAGAATGTGCAAACTCCACACAGACAGTCACCCGAGGCCGGATTCGAACCCAGGTCTCTGGCGCTGTGAGGCAACAGTGCTAACCACTATGCCACCTTGCATCTGATAGGAGCATAGTAATAGGAGTGGGCCAGTCAGCCCCTCGAGCCTGCTCCACCACCCAATTAGATCAGTGATCTGTACCTCAACTTCATTTTCCCACCTTTGCTCCATATCACTTGATCCCCACCTCTAAATCAGCCCTAAATGATGGCCATCAGCAAAAAGATCTTTTGGTAATTGATTAAAAAGATCTTTTTGTGTCACATATAAGTTGTAGGCCCAGCTTCACTTGATGTTTTACTTCCTAGTTGCCATCCTGTCCTCTTTTTATATCATATTCAGAAATGTAGCTATGGGAACCAAAGACTAAACAGCAATAGTGTCTGTGCACCATAATTGTCTAGCTCCCAGCTATGCCTCTGTATTAATCCTCTAGGAACTTAATCCCCCTCACAGCTGTAAAAGATGATTTCCTGCATATTGACTGGGCTTTAATAATCATAAAAATGTCAGCCAATTGCGTAAACTTTTTCCACTGACAGGATTTCCTAAAGACTGAAAAGTCCAATCTGGTTAGCTGTTTCTCCTTGTTGGGTGAATGAAAAAGGGTTAACCACAAAGTTCAGCTCCTGTTGTGTGATGAGAGAATATTGTGATATAATGCTTGAACTTAGCGTTGATGTGCAAAAAGGATTCGGCAATTTCAGTGCATCATAACAGCCGCTGATTGTAATAAATCATATCTAATGACGTATTTAGCCTCAGGACAGCAAACACTTTCCAATCCGGCAGCAGCAGGAATGAGATGACAGACGGTTATCGCTGATGCAATACTGCTGGGCTGAGATTATTACCAATGATCGCTGCATCAGCTGATTACTGTGTTGTGTATATAACTGAGGTTAGAGGCTTTTGTTACCTTAGTTTTCTATGCTAGATCAATTTGATACTTGACAGCCGTACTGGAGCAGCAGTAGTCTCCGAAGACCAAACAGCCTGCTGATCTGTGGAATCTCCCTCGCACTGTGCAATATATTTGCTTACTAAGGCAAGCATGAACCTTCATTACAACTTCAGGTTTTCAAATAAACATCTTCTACAGTCCAGTATTGGAAATGTTTTTTTTAAAACAAAAACAAACACAATTACTATTCAATTAAAGAAATACTGCAGTTTTGCTTTACAATATTGGTTTTGAGGCTCTTTTTTCAATTTTTGTGGTGAAAAATCCAAAATATCGGCCGTAATTCCTTTTACCTGGATGGGTCCGGTGCAGGCGGCCGCCATGGCGGGTTGTAAGCCCGTTGCTGGCTCCATCCCACTCCACAGAACGACTTTACGTTAATAAGGCCGATTAAGCCTGCCCTGCGCGTTACCCGGCTCAATTAAATGGTGCGGGTCTGGTGACATCATTCATGATGCGTTTTCAGCTGGGACCTTTAAAGGGACCATGGCCACATTACATTTGAAGGGTAATGTAACATAGTGCTGTCAGTGGACTGCAGCATTGGAGTGCTGCAAACACTTTGACAATGATTGCACAGAGGCAGAGGGCTGCACCCAGGTTCACCGATGGCTCCCTCCAGCACACAGGGAGGTCCTCTTCCCATCCAATGGGTGGAAGAGACCTCCCCAGGAGACCAAAACAGTCTGGTTGGAGATGGCAGAGGAGGTCACCAACAGGGATATGGTCAGGAGGATCTGGGTACAGTGCCACAAATGTTTCAATGATCTCATCAGATCAGGAAATGTGAGTACAAAGCCACACACAACCTCATCTTGCTGTGCCTCTCATCACTTCCCCATCACTCTGCCTTCCCAAACCTACTCCTGCACATCTTGCTCACACCAACATACCTTGTACGCCCACCCATCCCTCTCTCTCTATCTACATTATCACATCCCATCTCACTAGCCGCCCCTCACACTCACCCTCACCCTAATGCAATCATACCAACTAACACCACACAAGGAGGCCACTTGGCTTTGCCACCCCACTCCATCATAGTCTCCCTCTAAAGATCTAACCCATTCATTCCTTACACTCATCCATCACTCTCACTCAATCTTCTCTCCTTTCCCTCCTTGCAGGAAAAGAGAACCCAAAATAAGAGGGAGAGGGAGACAACCGGCAATGGCCTTCCATCATTTGCAAACCTTACAACAGTAGAGGCGGCTGCTTTAGAAATATCTGGGGTCGCTAAGCAGCTGGAAGTGGGAGATGGAGAGAGGGGCACATCTCGGCAACCTGGTGACAGAATTAAATATTGTACATCTACATGGCATACAGCAGTCATTTATATGGGGACTGATGTTAGCAGCCAGTGAATGGTCATCATGTGCATAATGATATCTGTAGCCATTTTTCATATGACATATCAAACTCATCTCTTTACTCCCCCACAGATCCATCAAGAACCCCCCTCCCCACTGTCCAGGGGGAGGAGGATGCACCTTCACCAGACATAAGTGCACCCAACAGCAGCGCAGATACGCACACCTCGGTGGGTCCTTTGCGAGATAGAGTAGTGTTGTCACCTGGTGTCTCACAACTCACAAGTGAGCAAGAGCAGATGGTATTGACAGGGACAGCAGTGGAGACTCCTCGCTGGAGGGCGTAGGATGCTCCCAGATCTGCTCAGCCATATGCAGACGCTGAACCTAAGAGGCCATCCAGAAAGAAGGCGATCCTGGAGGTGCAGGAAGAGGTGCAGGGGGCTCTGGCAGGTTTTGTGAGCGTGATGCCTCCAAATGTTCAAAGAATGGAGGAGTCCATCTCCAACATGAGCACCACCGTGTCGCAGGTGATGGCGACTGTAGGCTCCTCCGTGGATAGGATGGCCACCTACATGGAGCAGCTAATGCGGCATTCGCAGGAGCACATGGTATCTATGGAGCATAAATGGCTATGTATGGAGAATAGATGGCAGAGGCTCATGCACCTCCTCTCTAGGAGGGATGTTGGCCTAGACTTGGGTCCTCATGGCCCCACTGATGTGCAGCAAGGTGCTCTCCAGCTCCTTGGCAGCAGGGAAGTCAGCAGGTCGCCTCTACATCTGCTGAAGCCACAGGGCTAGTACCTCATTGAAGCACGCGGAAGAGAAAGATGACACACAAGTAGATTCACAAGGGTAGCTACTTGGATGTTTTATTCTATGTTCGTGTAAAGTTTCCGTTAATGTGCTGTCAAACATAAAAAACGTTATTTTCAACACTTTCCATTCTTGGACACATTTGTGTGCACCTTTGGAAGTGGCTTAGTGAGTTGCAGTGAATTGTGAGGCATAACGGTACCTCCAGCAATCGTGGTGAGTGTGTAAGGAATGGCTTGGTCACGGATGCTTTATGGTGTTGCTGAGGAGTGGTGCCAATCTGGCACAGCATGTGGCAGCCATATGGATGTACAGCATCATTAAGTAAATCTGGCCATGATGAGGCCGTCCCTGGCCTCCCGGGCAGCAATGTGCGTGGATGCCGATGCCTTCTCTCCTGTGCAGCATCAGGTGAGTGCAGAGAAGGTTGGTGTTGTTGTTGGTGCTGCTGGTGTGCCTGGTGCTGCTGGTGTTGGGGCTCATCGTGGTCAGATTCTGAGGACCAAGTTGAGACAGTATAAATGGCACCCATGTTGATGGAATAGATGACAGGTGAAGTACAGATGACAGAAGCATACTGTCAATGGTGAGAGGTTCTTCCAATGAGGGGACACTGGATGGAGGCTTCTGCTGAGGAAAGAGATCATCTGGCAGGTGGGAGCTTTTATACTACATTTTATGCTGTCAAGTAATCAGCTGGAGCAATGGCCACTCAAACATAAAAGATAGGAGCAGGAGTAGGCCATTCGGCCCCTCGAGCCTGCTCTGCCATTCAATGCGATCATGGCTGATCATCCAAACTCAGTACCCTGTCCCTGCTTTCTCCCCGTATCCCTTGAGCCCCTTAGCCTTAAGAAATATATCTAACTCCTTCTTGAATATATTTAATGAATTGGCCTCAACTGTCTTCTCTGGTAGAGAATTCCACAAGTTCACTACTCTCTGGGTGAAGAAATTCCTCCTCATCTCAGTCCTAAATGGCTTACCCCTTATCCTTAGACTGTGACCTCTGGTTCTGGACTCCCCCGCCATCGGGAACAACCTTCCTGCATCTAGTCTGTCTAGTCCTGTTAGAATTTTATAAGTTTCAATGAGGTCCCCTCTCATTCTTGTAAACTCTAGAAAATATAAGCCTAATCGACCCAATCTCTCTTCATACGTCATTCCTGCCATCCCAGGTATCAGTCTGGTGAATCTACGCTGCACTCCCTCCATGGCAAGAACATCCTTCCTCAGATAAGGCGACCAAAACTGCACACAATCCTCAAGGTGTGGTCTCACCAGGGCCCTGTACAACTGCAGCAAAACATCCTTGCTCCTGTGCTCGAATCCTCTCGCTATGAAGGCCAGCATACCATTTGCCTTCTTAACCGTCTGCTGCACCTGCATGCTTGCCTTCAGCGACTGGTGCACAAGGACACCCAGGTCTCGTTGCACTTCCCCTTCTCCCAATCTATTGCCATTCAGATAATAATCTGCCTTCCTGTTTTTGCCACCAAAGTGGATAACCTCGCATTTATCCACATTATACTGCATCTGCCATGCATCTGCCCAATCGTGCAACCTGTCCAAATTGTGCTGGAGTTTCTCTGCATCCTCCTCACAGCACACACGCCCACCCAGCTTTGTGTCGTCTGCAAACTTGGAGATATTACATCTAGTTCCCTTGTCTAGATCATTAATATATATTGTGAATATCTGTGGTCTTAGCACCGATCCCTGCGGTACCCCACTAGTCACTGCCTTCCACTCGGAAAAAGACCCGTTTATTCCAACTCTTTGCTTTCTATCTGCCAACCAGTTCTCTACCCAGGTCAATACCTTGCCCCCAATTGCATGTGGCTTAACTTTACACGCTAATCTCTTATGCGGGACCTTATCAAAAGCCTTCTGAAAGTCCAAATACACCACATCCACTGGTTCTCTCTTATCTATTCTACCAGTTACATCCTCAAAAAATTCCAATAGATTAGTCAAGCGTGATTTACCTTTTGTAAATCCATGTTGACTTTGTCCAATCTGTCACTGTTTTCCAAGTGCTCTGCTATTACATCTTTTATAATGGACTCTAGCATTTTCCCCACTACCGATGTCAGGCTTACCGGTCTATAATTCCCCGTTTTTTCTCTACCACCTTTTTTAAATAGTGAGGTTACATTAGCTACCCTCCAATCCATGGGAACTCTTCCAGAGTCTATAGAATTTTGGAAGATGACCAGCAATGCATCTACCATTTCTAGGGCCACTTCCGTAAGTACCCTAGGATGTAGATTATCAGGCCCTGGGGATTTATCAGCCTTCAATCCCGTCAATTTCCCTAACACCATTTCCCTACAAATACTGATTTCATTCAGTTCCTCCCTCTCATTAGACCCTATGTTCCCCGACATCTCTTGGAGTTTATTTGTGTTCTCCTTTGTGAAGACAGAACCAAAGTATGTATTTAATTGGTTTGCCATGTCTTTGTTCCCCGTTATAAATTCCCCTGATTCTGACTGCAACTCCCGCTTCAGGTTCACAGACGTGGTTCCTGAGCAGCGTGGTTCCTGCAGTCATCCAGGTAAATTTAAAATATAGCGGGGGGGTTGGTGGTGGGAAGGCTCTTAAGTGTTTGTAAACAAGGTTATAATGATTTGAATTAGGTTGCTCGCCTCTGCCGGTCGTGTCGCTGCCCCACCGGTAAACGCGCCTGAGGGAAAGGCACGCGGGGGCGGGATGGCGGCGGGTTCTCAACCCGCACCCACTTTTTTCAAATTTCCCACCCGAACCACCCCCTTTCCCGCCCTCACGGACCCCATAAAATTCCGTCCTAGTGTTCACTCTCGACTGCTTAGAGTTAGCAGTATTTCAGAACATTCCCTGAATGGGGAATGGGGGAATAAAAACGTACTTCAAATGGGCTAGTGGAACAACATGCTATAATCTATCTGGGGCTGATATTGCTCTGAGCACGGGCTAACACACTCATGTTTAGAATTAATGGGTGAACAACGTTGTTAACATAGCGCATTCTTTGTAGGACTTTGCGTGCATTGCACTATTTCAAAGAACAGCAGCGGAGTTCTCCCCAGTGATCTGGCCAATATTTATTCTTCAACCAACATCACTAAAACAGATTGAGGGAGAAATTCGGTATCGCCCCGTTTGGGGCGCAATTATCGGCTGGGCGCAAAGTTTAGCGCCTGGTGCTAATTATCGCCTCCGACTGCAAACTTGGCTCCTATCGCCCCTGGAGGTGATGGAAATGCTAAATCAGGTGCTACACACCTCTCTTAAGGCACTAATGCCAAGGAGTGAGGTGCTACCACAGAGCGCTGGCGAAGCTCATGTGATGTCAGTCAGCAATGGAACAGAAACACATTGGCGTCGGTCAGTTCTTAAAGGGGAGGGTCGATCTTGCTCTCCATCCACACCCTGCTCATTGCAGCCTTGAATATCGGCCTGCAGAGATTTGTACATCAAATCTGCTGGAAAGAATAATGGAGAGGCCCAGGGAAAGAGCTCAGAGTGCAGCCCCCATTGTCTCTTCTAAATCGATGCAAGGAAGGTCAAATCAAAATGAACTTGCAAAGTGCAGCTCCGTAACCAAAACTCCTTCACACAGCATTGAATCTCTCCCGAAGTCTCTCTCTCTCTCAGAATGCATAGTGCAGAAATGTCACCAACAAAAAAAGTCAGGAAGCGGTCGCCTTTAAATAGCGCTCCCCCAGACCCTTCCTGACTGCAAAATGTTCCCCTCAAACTGTCATTGCTAGTGGTAGTTGGAAAGGCAGAGGGCGCCACTCAATATCTGGTCCAGGACGCTACCGGGGCGTTGCACGCTCGACTGACGTCACAATCTGCGGGTGCAGGAGATCATGGCGGTAGTGTTTAGTGCTGCCGCAAAATGTCTGGTGAAATTCGCAAGCGCCACAAACATAGCCGTGCCCAGGCGCTAGTTGCTTTGCGCCCCATTAGTGCCCTTTTAGGGCACTAACGGGAGGCGCAAAATAACCTAATTTTTCCCCCATTATCTGGTCATCAAGTCATTGCTGTTTGTGGGATCTTGCTGTGTGCAAATCTACACTTCAAAAGTATTTCATTAGTTGTAAAGTGCTTCAGGACGTCCTGAGGTCATGAAAAGCGCTATATAAATGCAAAGCTTTCTTTCTTTCTTTAGGAGCCCACAGGGTGATGTGGGTGCAGTCAATGATACCCTAGACTTGAGGAAATCTCGTCCACTGATTCTGGCTCTCCCCATTAAAATAGGAATATTACACAAGCACAACAATCAGTGCACTAAAAATGGTGCTGAGTGGTATTTCAACCTCTAACATATACAATTTTGTGTATGGGGGAGAGGGGAATGATACCTGATGAATTCTCCCCTCTGGTTCCTGCTTGAAAGGCCTGGATTTTGATCTAGAAGCTGCGGGCCCTGAATTTTTGGGCAGGTCGTAACTTCAGTGGGAGTTTGCTGGCCGTTTGCGCCATTTCTTTGAGGGCTCCACCGATCTCCTGCCAAAGGTGCTGCCAGAGATTTTTGAAAAGAAAATCGGGCACCGTGTGATGTGCCAAATAACTGCCTGAATCCATGAGGTTAAAGCTTAAAACTAAAGGCTTTTATTAAGTAAGAACATAGCATCAAATTAACACAGTCATCACCGACCCAGCCCTTGGTAGAACATTCCAGAAGAGGGGCGGGGCTAGGGAGGAGCATTCATGGTTACACCGGTGGAACATTCCAGACATTAACAAGTACAACAACAACAACAACAACAATACAAATGCCAGAACACAGAGTTATTTCATCACATTCACCCCCTGCTATAGATTCAGTCTGTCAGGAGGCCTGATAATCCTCTGGGAATGACGTAACTCTTGCTGAGGCTCCTCCCGGAGTACTAACTCCAGTTCAATAGAATTCCCAGAATCATCAGTATTTTCCACACTGAGGGTTTGTGTCTCTGAAGGTCCAATACCACGATTGAAAACTCTACTCTCAGAGTTGAACTCTTTTCGAGCTCCAGCAGGTGCAAGATCTTTAATAGAGACCGTATCCTCTCGCCCATCCGGATATTGAATATACACATACTGGGGATTAGCATGGAGGAGTTGTACTTCCTCCACCAGTGGATCAGTCTTGTGGCCTCTCACATGTCTGCGCAACAACACAGGGCCCGTGATCATCAACCATGTGGGTAACATTACTCCATTAGTAGCTTTTCTTGGAAAACTAAACATCCTTTCATGAGGGGTGGCATTCGTCGCTGTACACAAAAGAGACCTTGTGGAATGCAGCACGTCTGGCAGGACATCCTGCCAGCGAGAGGTCGGCAGGCCTTGTGACTTCAGAGACAGTACGATAGCCTTCCACACTGTTGCATTTTCTTTCTCGACCTACCCATTACCACGAGGGTTATAGCTGGTAGTTCTACTCGTTGCAATCCCTTTCGACAGCAAAAACTGTCGCAATTCTTCACTCATAAAGGAAGAACCCCTATCACTATGTATATAGTTAGGCATGCCAAACATGGAAAACAGTTGGCAGAGGCATTTCATTACAACAGCACTAGTCAAATCCAGACAGGGGATAACAAAAGGGAACCGAGAGTACTCGTCTATAATATTAAGAAAATAGACATTACGGTCGCTTGATGGAAGGGGACCTTTAAAATCGAGACTCAAACGCTCAAATGGTCGAGTTGCTTTAATAAGATGAGCTGGCTTGGACGGCTTATAGAAGCGGGGTTTGCATTCAGCACAAACACGACAGGTTCTGGTCATTGTCCGGACCTCCTCAATAGAGTAGGGTAGATTGTGGGACTTAATGAAGTGGTTCATTCTGGTAACCCCAGGGTGGCAGAGTGCATCGTGGAGACTTTGAAGCTTATCTATACCTAGACTAGCACATACTCCTCATGACAAAGCATCCGATGGCTCATTAAATACTCCAGGCCTGTACTGAATATCATAGTCATATGTTGACAGTTCTATTCGCCATCTTAAAATCTTATCATTTTTGATCTTGCCTCTCTGCTTAGTGTTGAACATAAAGGCCACAGATCGCTGGTCAGTAATGAGCGTAAAACATTGGCCAGCGAGATAATGTCTCCCATACCTGACTGCTTCGATAATCGCCTGTGCCTCCTTTTCCACTGAAGAATGTCAAACTTCTGGTCCTTGCAATGTACGAGAGAACAAAACTACTGGTCTACCAGCTTGGTTAAGAGTTGCTGCCAACGCAAAATCAGATGCATCACTTTCCACTTGAAAAGGGATCTTCTCATCCACGGCACATACCACTGCCTTCTCAATGTCCCGTTTGATATTAAGGAAAGCCTCCTGAGCTTCCGCTGATAGCGGAAAAGATGTCGACTTAATAAGAGGTCGGACTTTATCTGAGTAGTTAGCCACCCACTAGGCATAGTGCGAGAAGAATCCCAGACACCTTCTTAAAGCTTTTACAGTGTGAGGCAAAGGTAATTCCTTAAGTGGGTGTAATCTTTCAGGATCTGGCCCGATTACCCCATTCTCCACAACGCAACCAAGAATACACAAACGTGTAGTATTGAAGGTACACTTTTCTTCGTTGCAGGTCAGGTTTAACCTCTTTGCAGTCTCTAGGAACTTCGCAAGATTTTGATCATGCTCCCGTTGGTCTTGCCCACAGATAGTAACATTGTCCAGGTACGGGAATGTTGCTTTCAACGCGTATTCATCCACCATACGATCCATCTCCCATTGGAAGACGGATACCCCATTCGTCACTCCAAAGGGCACCCTAAGGAATTGGTACAGGCGCCCATTAGCTTCGAAGGCCGTATAAGGTCGGTCTTCCATTTTAATGGGGTGTTGATGGTAGGCAGACTTTAAATCAATGGTGGAGAACACGCAGTACTGAGCTATCTGGTTCACCATCTCAGAAATACGAGGCAAAGGATAGGCGTCTAATTGGGTATACAAGTTTATAGTCTGGCTATAATCGACCACAAGTCTTTTCTTTTCATTAGTTTTAACCACCACCACCTGGGCACGCCACGGGCTATTACTGTGTTTGATGATTCCCTCCCATTGAAGCCTTTCCACTTCCTCTTTTATAAACATTTTATCTTCTGAACTATACCGTCGACTCTTTGTCGCTACAGATCTACAATTAGGAGCAAGGTTCGCGAACAAAGAAGGCGGACTTACTTTTAAAGTAGAAAGGCCGCAGACTGTGAGTGGAGGCTGAGATCCACCATACTTAAGGGTAACGCTCTCATGCTGACACTGGAAGTCCAAGCCTAAAATTAAGTTCACACACAACTGAGGTAATATGAGGAGTTTAAAGTCCTTATACTCCATATCCTTAACGGTCAATGTGACTTTACAATATCTAGTTACCTCCGAAGTAAGGGACTTGGACGCCATCACAATTTCACTTCAAGTAGGATACACCTTCAATGAACAGGAGTTAACAAGGTTGGGGTGTATAAAACTTTCAGTACTGCCACAGTCTATCAAACACCCAGTAGGACGACCATTAATCTTGATGTCCATCATAGATTTCGACAAGGAACACGGTATGGTCTGGTCATCCATAGCCGAGGCTAGAGTAAAACGATGGACGGCAGCAGAGAAGACATCGGGTACAGGATTACCCTTACACACTTTACTAAACTGTTCCCGTTTCTTACATTTAAAACAGGTAGCCTCTCTGGCTGGGCATCTTTGCCTGCGGTGTTTAGATTGGCCACAAAAATAACACTTAGGCCCATGGGGTACAGCCGCAACAATAGGATTAAGTGGAGGCTCCATTGGTGTTATGGATGCCTCCATACTCGGAACACACGAGGCTGAGAGAGACGCATGGGCTGATGCATACACTTCTAAATTCTTCTGGGCTACATCTAACGATCGAGCAGTAGCGACGACCGTTTTTAAAACTAACGAGTCGTTCTCGAGGAGTCTCTGTCTAATATAATTAGATCGGAGGCCAGATATGAAAGAATCGCAGCTGGCTTCTTCCTGATACACTATGGCAGAGATAGCCTTGTAGTTGCAATCCTTAGCCAAAGCCTTAAGGTCCTGCAGGAAATCGTCCAGAGATTCCTCGGGTAATTGCCTGCGAGTAGACAAAAGATACCTGGCATATACTTCATTAACTGACTTAAGGAACTGGGCCTTAAGGCCTGCGAGGGCCACTTCATATGCAGTAATATCTTCAAATATCGAGTAAGTTTGATGACTTACCAAGTTGGTTAGAAGACCCAACTTGTTAACCGTCGAATCGACCGATGCGATGAAGTGTTCAAAACATCGAAGCCAATGCGTAAATTTCTTCGACACGTCTGCCGAATGGGGATCGATATCCAGACGCTCTGGTTTCAAAAATCAATCCATCTTCCAAAAGTTGTTACTTAATAAAATTGATGTGCCAAATAACTGCCTGAATCCATGAGGTTAAAGCTTAAAACTAAAGGCTTTTATTAAGTAAGAACATGGCATCAAGTTAACACAGTCATCACCGACCCAGCCCTTGGAAGAACATTCCAGAAGAGGGGCGGGGCTAGGGAGGAGCATTAGTGGTTACACCGGTGGAACATTTCAGACATTAACAAGTACAACAACAACAACAAAAACAATACAAATGCCAGAACACAGAGTTATTTCATCACACCGTGCAAGACGGGCTGCCGATTCGTGATCACCTATTTTGTGCGGCCGCTCATGACGAATTTATACCACATATACACACACACAGAAATTGTTTCGATTCTGATTTTGTTGCCTTACAACAGAGGCAAAGCGTATTGCGCCTGTTCGTTATTAAACCATCTGCCTCAGCCTCGTGGGGATCGGCAGGGGAGGATCAGGATCAGCAGGGGAGGATCGGCAGGGGAGGATCGGGATTGGGAGGGGCAGGGTCGGGAGGATCAGGATCGGCAGGGGAGGATCGGGATTGGCAGCGGAGGATCGGGATCGGGAGGGGAGGATTGGCAGGGGAGGATTGGGATCGGCAGGGGAGGATCAGCAGTTGAGGATCGGCAGGGGAGGATCGGGTTCAGCAGGGGAGGATTGGGAGATCCCGGGGATCGGTCGGGGTGGGGAGTTCGGCCAGGGATCGGGAATCGGGGGGAATTGGGGGGATTGGGGATCGGCAGGAGGTGCTCAGTCAGGGATTGGCCAGGGAGGGCTCGGGGATCGCGGGGTGCGGGGGGGTGCCGGTGGATCAGGATAGGGGGGTGGGGCCGGCCTGGGATTCGTCCAGTGATCGGGGGGTCAGAGGATGGGGAGTGGATGGGGGGGCAGGGGTGACGGCTGGAGCATCGGTGCGGGGGGGGTGGAAAGAGAATCAGGACAAGGCACCGGAGGATTGTGGCTGGCCTCAGCATCATCGGTGGGGTGGGGGGGAGGCCTTTTGGTGGGGATCGGAGGCCTCGGGAAGGGGTTCTCCGATTGTGGGGGGTGGTTTAGGCAGGGACCCTGGATCAAGGAGATAGGTATAAAGCCACTTATCTCCTGGATGCAGCAGTCCCCGTCTTGATTTAACTGCCGGGTTTAACGAATTGTGAGGAGGGGGACAGTGAGGAGGGGGACAATGAGAAGGGGGATGATGAGGAGGGGGACGGTGAGGAGGGGGGCGGTGAGGAGGGGAGCGGTGAAGAGGGGGTGGTGAGGAGAGGGACAGTGAGGAGGCGGATGATGAGGAGGGGGAAGGTGAGGAGGGGAGGGTGAGGAGGGGAGGGTGAGGAGAGGGACAGTGAGGAGGGAGATGATGAGGAGGGGTTCAGTGAGGAGGGGAGGGTGAGGAGGGGGGTGGTGAGGAGAGGGACAGTGAGGAGGGGAGTGGTGAGGAGGGGGACGGTGAGGAGGGGGACGGTGAGGAGGGGAGGGTGAGGAGGGGAATGATGAGGAGGGGGAGGGATGGGAGTGGGGTGGTGAGGAGAGGGACAGTGAGGAGGGGGATGATGAGGACGGGCAGTGAGGAGGGGGACAGTGAGGAGGAGATGATGAGGAGGGGGCGGTGAGGAAGGGACGGTGAGGAGGGGAATGATGAGGAGGGGGAGGGTGAGGAGTGGGGTGGTGAGGAGAGGGACAGTGAGCAGGGGGATGATGAGGAGGGGGCGGTGAGGAGGGGGATGGTGAGGAGGGGGACAGTGAAGAGGGGGATGGTGAGGAGAGGGACAGTGAGGAGGGGGATGATGAGGAGGGGGAGGGTGAGGAGGGGGACAGTGAGGAGGGGGATGATGAGGAGGGGTGGTGAGGAGGGGGACGGTGAGGAGGGGACAGTGAGGAGGGGGATGGTGAGTCGGGGGTGGTGAGGAGGGGGCGGTGAGGAGGGGGACGGTGAGGAGGGGGACAGTGAGGAGGGGGACAGTGAGAAGGGGGATGGTGAAGAGAGGGACAGTGAGGAGGGGGATGATGAGGAGGGGGAGGGTGAGGAGGGGGACGGTGAGGAGAGGAATGATGAGGAGGGGGACGGTGATGAGGGGAGGGTGAGGAGGGGGACGGTGAGGAGGGGGATGATGAGGAGGGGGCGGTGAGGAGGGGGATGATGAGGAGGGGAGGGGAGGAGGGGGACGGTGAGGAGAGGAATGATGAGGAGGGGGACGGTGAGAGGGGAGGGTAAGGAGGGGGACGGTGAGGAGGGGGATGATGAGGAGGGGGCGGTGAGGAGGGGGATGATGAGGAGGGGGTGGTGAGGAGGGGGAGGGTGAGGAGGGGGATGGTGAGGAGAGGGCAGTGAGGAGGGGGCGGTGTGGAGAGGGACAGTGAGGAGGGGGATGGTGAGGAGAGGGCAGTGAGGAGGGGGACGGTGAGGAGGGGGATGGTGAGGAGAGGGCAGTGAGGAGAGAGGCGGTGAGGAGGCAGACGGTGAGGAGAGGGGCTTTGAGGAGGGGGACAGTGAGGAGGGGGACGGTGAGGAGTGGGACGATGAGGCGGGGGACGGTGAGGAGTCATAGTGTCATAGAGTCATAACGGCACAGAAAGAGGCCATTCGGCCCATCAAGTCCATGCCAGCTCTCTGTAGAGCAATCCAGTCAGTCCCATTTCCCCGCTCTATCCCCGTAGCCCTGCAAGTTTATTTCCCTCAAGTGCCTATCCAGTCTCCCCTTGAAAACATTGAGTGCCTCTGCTTCCAGCACTTCTGTCAGCAGCGAATTCCAGGTCCTCACCACTCGCTGCGTAAAAAAGTTTTTCCTCACGTCCCCCCTGTATGTGACAGGATGTTGAGGAGGATGACAGTGAGGAGGGGGGCGGTGAGGAGGGGGGCGGTGAGGAGGGGGTGGTGAGGAGCGGAATGATGAGGAGGGGGTGGTGAGGAGGGGGTGGTGAGGAGGGAGATGATGAGGAGGGGGATGGTGAGGAGGGGGACAGTGAGGAAAGAGGCGGTGAGGAGAGAGGTGGTGAGGAGGCAGGCGGTGAGGAGAGGGGCTTTGAGGAGGGGGACAGTGAGGAGGGGGCTGGTGAGGAGGGGGACAGTGAGGAGGGGGACGGTGAGGAGAGAGGCAGTGAGGAGGGGGGCGGTGAGGAGAGAGGCAGTGAGGAGGGGGGCGGTGAGGCGGGGGACGGTGAGGAGAGAGGCGGTGAGGAGGCAGACGGTGAGGAGGGCAATGGTGAGGAGAGGGCGGTGAGGAGGGGGACAGTGAGGAGGGGGATGGTGAGGAGGGGGACTGTGAGGAGGGAGACGGTGAGGAGAGAGGTGGTGAGGAGGGGGACGGTGAGGAGGGGGACAGTGAGGAGTGAGGCGGTGAGGAGAGAGGTGGTGAGGAGGCAGACGGTGAGGAGAGGGGCTTTGAGGAGGGGGACAGTGAGGAGGGGGATGGTGAGGAGGCGGACAGTGAGGAGGGGGACGGTGAGGAGAGAGGCGGTGAGGAAGCAGACGGTGAGGAGGGAGACGGTGAGGAGGGAGACGGTGAGGAGGGAGACGGTGAGGAGGGGGACGGTGAGGAGGGGGACTGTGAGGAGGGGGACGGTGAGGAGGGGGACTGTGAGGAGAGGGGTGGTGAGGAGAGAGGCGGTGAGGAGGCAGGCGGTGAGGAGGGAGACGGTGAGGAGGGAGACGGTGAGGAGAGGGTGGTGAGGAGGGGGACAGTGAGGAGGGGGACGGTGAGGAGGGGGACGGTGAGGAGGGGGACGGTGAGGAGGGGGACAGTGAGGAGGGGGACGGTGAGGAGGGGGACGGTGAGGAGGAGGACAGTGAGGAGAGAGGTGGTGAGGAGGCAGGTGGTGAGGAGGGGGATGGTGAGGAGGGGGACAGTGAGGAGGGGGATGGTGAGGAGAGAGGCGGTGAGGAGGGGGCGGTGAGGAGGGGTGCGGTGAGGAGGGGTGTGGTGAGGAGGGGGCAGTGAGGAGGGGGCGGTGAGGAGGGGGCAGTGAGGAGGGGGACAGTGAGGAGGGGGACGGTGAGGAGAGAGGCAGTGAGGAGGGGGGCGGTGAGGAGAGAGGCAGTGAGGAGGGGGGCGGTGAGGCGGGGGACGGTGAGGAGAGAGGCGGTGAGGAGGCAGACGGTGAGGAGGGCAATGGTGAGGAGAGGGCGGTGAGGAGAGGGGCTTTGAGGAGGGGGACAGTGAGGAGGGGGCTGGTGAGGAGGGGGACAGTGAGGAGGGGGACGGTGAGGAGAGAGGCAGTGAGGAGGGGGGCGGTGAGGAGAGAGGCAGTGAGGAGGGGGGCGGTGAGGCGGGGGACGGTGAGGAGAGAGGCGGTGAGGAGGCAGACGGTGAGGAGGGCAATGGTGAGGAGAGGGCGGTGAGGAGAGGGGCTTTGAGGAGGGGGACAGTGAGGAGGGGGCTGGTGAGGAGGGGGACAGTGAGGAGGGGGACGGTGAGGAGAGAGGCAGTGAGGAGGGGGGCGGTGAGGAGAGAGGCAGTGAGGAGGGGGGCGGTGAGGCGGGGGACGGTGAGGAGAGAGGCGGTGAGGAGGCAGACGGTGAGGAGGGCAATGGTGAGGAGAGGGCGGTGAGGAGGGGGAGAGTGAGGAGGGGGATGGTGAGGAGGGGGACTGTGAGGAGGGAGACGGTGAGGAGAGAGGTGGTGAGGAGGGGGACGGTGAGGAGGGGGACAGTGAGGAGTGAGGCGGTGAGGAGAGAGGTGGTGAGGAGGCAGACGGTGAGGAGAGGGGCTTTGAGGAGGGGGACAGTGAGGAGGGGGATGGTGAGGAAGCAGACGGTGAGGAGGGAGACGGTGAGGAGGGAGACGGTGAGGAGGGGGACGGTGAGGAGGGGGACTGTGAGGAGGGGGACGGTGAGGAGGGGGACTGTGAGGAGAGGGGTGGTGAGGAGAGAGGCGGTGAGGAGGCAGGCGGTGAGGAGGGAGACGGTGAGGAGGGAGACGGTGAGGAGAGGGTGGTGAGGAGGGGGACAGTGAGGAGGGGGACGGTGAGGAGGGGGACGGTGAGGAGGGGGACGGTGAGGAGGGGGACGGTGAGGAGGGGGACAGTGAGGAGGGGGACGGTGAGGAGGGGGACGGTGAGGAGGAGGACAGTGAAGAGAGAGGTGGTGAGGAGGCAGGTGGTGAGGAGGGGGACGGTGAGGAGGGGGACAGTGAGGAGGGGGACGGTGAGGAGAGAGGCGGTGAGGAGGGGGCAGTGAGGAGGGGGCGGTGAGGAGGGGTGCGGTGAGGAGGGGTGTGGTGAGGAGGGGGCAGTGAGGAGGGGGCGGTGAGGAGGGGGCAGTGAGGAGGGGGTGGTGAGGAGGGGGCGGTGAGGAGGGGGTGGTGAGGAGGGGGTGGTGAGGAGGGGGCGGTGAGGAGGGGGCGGTGAGGAGGGGGCGGTGAGGAGGGGACGATGAGGAGGGGGCGGTGAGGAGGGGGCGGTGAGGAGGGGGCGGTGAGGAGGGGGCGGTGAGGAGGGGGCGGTGAGGAGGGGTGTGGTGAGGAGGGGTCGGTGAGGAGGGGGCGGTGAGGAGGGGGCGGTGAGGAGGGGGCGGTGAGGAGGGGGCAGTGAGGAGGGGGCGGTGAGGAGGGGGGCGGTGAGGAGGGGGCAGTGAGGAGGGGGCGGTGAGGAGGGGGACGGTGAGGAGGGGAACGGTGAGGAGGGGGGCGGTGAGGAGGGGGCGGTGAGGAGGGGGGCGGTGAGGAGGGGTGTGATGAGGAGGGGGCGGTGAGGAGGGGGACGGTGAGGAGGGGTGTGATGAGGAGGGGTGTGGTGAGGAGGGGGCGGTGAGGAGGGGTCGGTGAGGAGGGGGCGGTGAGGAGGGGTCGGTGAGGAGGGGGCGGTGAGGAGGGGGCAGTGAGGAGGTGGCGGTGAGGAGGGGGACGGTGAGGAGGGGTGTGATGAGGAGGGGTGTGGTGAGGAGGGGGCGGTGAGGAGGGGGACGGTGAGGAGGGGTGTGATGAGGAGGGGTGTGGTGAGGAGGGGGCGGTGAGGAGGGGTCGGTGAGGAGGGGGCGGTGAGGAGGGGTCGGTGAGGAGGGGGTGGTGAGGAGGGGTCGGTGAGGAGGGGTCGGTGAGGAGGGCAACGGTGAGGAGGGGTCGGTGAGGAGGGGAACGGTGAGGAGGGGTCGGTGAGGAGGGGAACGGTGAGGAGGGGGCGGTGAGGAGGGGAACGGTGAGGAGGGGTGCGGTGAGGAGGGGAACGGTGAGGAGGGGTGTGATGAGGAGGGGAGGAGGAGGGCAGCAGGAGGAGTGGGACGGTGAGGACAGGGATAATGAGGAAGAGGAGGACAGTGAGGAGGGGGACGATGAGGAGGGGAAAGGTAAGGAGGGGAATGACGGTGAGGAAGGGAGGAGGAGAGGAATGACAAGGAGGAGGAGCAAGTAGAAAGAAACATGCTCAGAGTAATCCTTACCCTCCCAACAGAGTTTATGGGTCCAGAACAACAAAACTGTAGTTCTCTGAGGAATGGTGCATGAGGTGGCTCTGATTCTCCACAGAGGCAGTGACAAAGTTGTGTCACATCCTGCAAGGAGACCTACAGCTATAGCTAGCAGAGTACTGCCTGTTATAGTTAAGGTCACTCTAGCCTTAAACTTCCCTCCAGGCCACCAGGCTCTTCTTGCTGCAGCAGGCCTGTAAGACAAAGATCTTGCCTCCAATATGCTAAATGACCCCATGGCCAGAAAATTGGCAGGGGTCAAATGTGCATCTCCGGGCGGGCGGAAGTCTCACCCCACCAGGGCTCCGCTTCATTCAGAAAGTCAAGGCGATCACATCAAATAATAAGCTGTGTGTTTAATGAGCTGCATACATTCAGACCCATGAGCTGTGCCTAGAAGCAATATAAGGGGTAAAAAAAGGATTTGCATTTATATAGCGCCTATCACGACCTCGGGACATTCCCAAGCAGTTTACAGCCAATGAAACACATTTGAAGTGCAGTCACTGTTTTAATGTAGGAAATACAATCCATAAACCAAGAAAATGTGCAGCGTACATATTTGGTGACTTTTTTTAATGATGCAAATATTTGAACCTTATCTGACTGTAAAATTACTCAGTAGGAATAATTTTCTGAGTTTGTATATATAGGAACAATTCCATCCTTTGATTTCTTAGGAGGAAAATCATTCTCAAGATCCACTGGGGGGGGGGCTGGTCGAGATTTCCCATTGTTGGTTCTCACTTGGAAAATTCCCCCCTATTTGTTGGATGGTTTTGGTCACAAGCTTCGTTACTGTGTAGCAACATTTATTGAAACAAGAAACCCTTGCCACAAAATCCGTGAAAACCGGGGCATCATTTTTTTCCTCCCTTGTGGATATTCACTCCCATCCAGAAATTTCAGGGTTTTCAATAGTTTGAATGCGTATTCAAAGCCACTTTGATAACACCATGATATTTAAGCTATGTAACATTTGAAAAGCTTCAAAAAGAAAACATCAATATTCTCAGATTATTAAAAACGTAAAGGTGTTTGGAAAAAGCCTACAACCAATCTCTGGGGGATATTTGCAGGGAATTTACAGCCATGAGCGTTGGACGCTTTCAGGCTACCCAGTAACCATGGTGACAGAAACGAATTACCTTCGTTCGAAGGAGTTAGCTGAGAAAGGAATCTGGGATCTAAAATCTGATAAAGGTGGAATTGAACAACCTGACAGTAAAGCCATTGCCAACAGCTCTGAGTTAAACCTTCCACTTTAGCTGAGATGAATTGGGATATCTCCAGTTTAAATAATATAGGCTTGCTGCTAATCAGGATTTGCTTTGTTCTGTTGAGCATTTATCTGTAAAATAAATGGTATCTTTGAGTTACTGCAACTCTACATTGTTCTCAGAAGCTTTTCATGAGTTTAAAGGGAATGCCACACATTAAGGCAATAATTAGGGAGCTGTCACACAAAAATAAGTAAGGAAACTATTGTCTCATTGAGATTCCTTTTAGGTCTACCTGCAATATTTAATCACGGGATAGTCATGGATGAAGAAAGTTGGTTTGTCCATCCAAATTCGTCCATCCAGAAAAATCCCAATGTCACCCCATAGTCCTCGCTGCTTAACACGGCTGGGACCGTGAGAAGAGAAAGGTCAAGTAAACGATTCACAGAAACCGCACGAGTAGCAGATAACAAAAGACTTGCATTTATATAGCGCCTCATGACCTCAGGACATCCCAAAGCACTTTGCAGCTTATGAAATACTTTTGAAGTGTAGTCACTGTTGTAATGTAGGAAACACAGCAGCCAATTTGCGCACAGCAAGCTCCCACAAACAGCAATGTGATAATGACCAGATAATCTGTTTTAGTGATGTTGGTTGATGTAAAGTATGCGCATATACTTGATACAAAAAGGAAGAGACAGCTTGGAAGGGTTTAACTTAGGTCTTTACTTCATACCCACAGGCAGGAACTGAGGGGAGATCAGTACCTGCAGTACTATTTATACCCCTATGGCCAGGAGTGGTACTACGGTATCACTACGCCCTACAAAGTAGTGCTGCCCTGGCCATAGGGTTAAAGTAGCATACATATTACATACACAACATTCCTCCCCTTTTAATTAAAACGTACCCGTGCAATTAAGTCAACAGATGCACCATAACTAGGGCTAATAACATTTGGTAACACAACATACATAACATATTTACATCAGAGTTGTCTACCTATATATATATATAAAAAGAAACATGTTATAGATTCAGTCTCTGAGGAGGCCTCCTGTCTCGACTAGGATAACGTCTTTCTCTAGTCGGTCTCGGTGTAGGCGGCGGTACTTCCGTCACCACTTCATCGCTGGAGTCGTCGGTGTCTGATGGCACATCCTGTGCCGTGGAGCTCACTGGAGTGCTGAACTCCTCGCCATCCTGAGACTTCTGTAGCGACGAGCTGGGCCATGATTCCGCTGGAACAATGTGCTGAGACGTTTGAGGTAGTGAATCAGTTGGGTTTCTGGACTCCACAAGTTGATCAGCATGTCGTCTGATTATGCCGTCCCCAGTATCCACTGTGTACATCAAAGGTCCCTGGCGGGCCTTTATCGTACCAGACCGCCACTTTTCATTTCTTTAATCACGGGCCAACACTTGCTGCCCCACCTCGAAGCTCCGTGTCTGTCTGTCAGGAGCCCTACGAAATACTCGGTTTTCCACATCTCTCCGGATGTTTGGTCTGAGCAATTCGAGGCGAGACCTTAACCTTCTATTAAAGAACATGACGGCGGGGGCCTGGTTGGTCACCGTATGTGCAGCATTACGGTACGCGAATAGGAAATTGTCCACCTTGTGTTGTAGTGGCAACCTTTCCTCCCCCATCGCCTTGATGGCCTTTTTAAAAGTCTGTACAAATCGCTCTGCCAGCCCATTTGTAGCCGGATGATATGGTGCGGACGTATAATGTCGCACTCCATTCCTTTTTAGGAATGCTTGAAATTCTTCTGCCACAAATTGTGGCCCATTGTCCGAACAGACTTGCTCGGGCACCCCATTTCGGGCAAAAATGGTCCTTAAGGCTGCGACCGTCTTTTCGGCTGTCGTTGATGACATCTTTATGACCTCCGGCCATTTTGAGTGGGCGTCCACTACAATAAGGAACATCGCATCCATGAAGGGCCCAGCGAAGTCCACGTGGATCCTTTGCCACGGCGTTGAGGGCCACTCCCACGGATGTAGTGGGGCTTGGGGTGGTACGTTCTGTACCATCTGGCACCCTTGGCATGCTTTTGCTACTTCCTCGATGTCCCTGTCAATGCCGGGCCACCAGACGTAGGCTCTGGCGAGGCTTTTCATTTTTACACCCCCCAGATGACCTTCGTGTAAGTCCCGCAACACTTTATGTTGTAATTTTTGAGGGACCACCACCCTGGCTCCGCACATCAATGTGCCCCGGCATACGGACAACTGGTCCTTCCTTGCCGAAAACGCCGGCAATGATGCGTCACCCTGCGCCGGCCAGCCTTTCACGGTCAATTCGTAAACCCTTGCCAGTGTCGGGTCATTCTGTGTTTCCCGCTCGATACATTGGCTGGTGATGGGCAAGTGTTCCATAACCGCCGTATGATATATTTCCACGGGGTCCTGTACTATCTCTTCGATCTCTGCAGGCAATGGTAGCCGCGACAGGCCATCCGCATTGCCATGCTGTTTGGTACCCTTATATTCGATAAGGTACTGGTGTGCTCCTAAGAACAGTGACCATCTCTGTAGCCTTTGGGCCGTCATCAGGGGCACCCCTTTTGTTGGATTAAATATGGACACCAACGGTTGATGATCCGTCAGTAGTGTGAAACGTTGTCCATGTAGATAGTGGTGGAATTTTTTTACACCCCACACCAGACTGAGGGCCTCCCTGTCGATTTGCGCATAGTTTCTTTCGGCTGTAGTTAACGACCTTGAGGCAAATGCTATTGGCCTCTCCGTCCCATTGGGAAATTTGTGTGACAACACTGCCCCTATACCATACGGGGAGGCGTCACATGCCAACCTCATTGGCATTTTTGGGTCAAAGTGTGCGAGCACTTCCTTTGATGTAATGAGTTGTTTACCCTTTTTAAAAGCAGCCTCACACGCTTCGTCCCAATTCCAGGAGACTCCCTTTTGCAGCAATGAATTTAGTGGATGTAAAATGGACGATAAGTTCGGGAGGAACTTATGGTAATAGTTTATAAGGCCTAAGAATGATCGTAACTGAGATACATTCTCAGGGGGCGGGGCCTTCACTACTGCCTCGATCTTTTCTGGGGACTTATGCAGGCCTTCCTTATCTATAATGTGACCACAGTATGAGATACGTTCCTGGAAAAACTCACATTTCTGCTTGTTCGCCCTGAGTCCGTATTGTTGCAACCGCAGAAGTACTCGCTCCAGGTTAGCGAGGTGGTCGTTATCCGTTTGTCCTGTCACCAGGATGTCATCCAGGTAGCACTGCGTTCCTGGAATGCCCTGTAGGACCTGTTCCATGGTCCTCTGCCATATGGCTGGGGCGGACGCCACACCAAATACCAGGCGATTGTACTGGTACAATCCCTTGTGGGTGTTAATCGTTAGGAGCTTTTTCGAGTCCTGCTCCACCTCCATCTGTAAATAAGCTTGACAAAGGTCAATCTTCGTAAAGTGTCTACCCCCAGCTAACGATGCGAATATGTCCTCTATCCGCGGCAGCGGATACTGTACCGTGTGCAGGACTGGGTTAATAGTTATTTTAAAATCCCCGCAAATGCGAACCTTCTTTGGTTCCCCCGGCGTGTTATTTGCAGATTTCTTTATAACTGGGACGATGGGCGTGGCCCACTCGCTCCACTCAATCTTTGTAAGGACACCTGCACTCTCTAAGGCATCCAGTTCTGCTTCCACAGCTGGCCGGATGGCGTAAGGCATCGGTCTGGCCTTACAAAACTTGGGGTTTGCGTCTTGAGCAATAGTTATTTTTGCTCTAATGTCCTTTAAGGTCCCCAGCCCTTGTTGGAACACCTCTGGCGTTTTTGCCAATAGTTTCGACAGCCTGCTTGTAATGGTTGTATCATCCTTGGTGGTCTCTACTTTTATCTCGTGTATCGACTTCCAGTCGAAATGGATTTTTCTTATCCATTCCCTACCCAAAAGTGGTGGTCCGCCGTTTGGTAGGACGTATAAATAAAGTCCTGGCACTTTTCTGCCATTGTATTTAACTGTTACTTGCATTTTTCCCTTCGGGTAAACTTTTTGTCCCGTATATGTTTTTAATTTGATTTCGGTATCCTTTAAGGGAATGCGTTTGAACAGCCTGTTATAATCTTGTTCATTAATTACTGATAGGGCTGAACCCGTGTCCAGCTCCATATTAACTTCGACGCCTGCTACCTTCATTTTAACCCACATTGTGCTGTGGTCCTCCGTTTTGTCTACACCATATAACTTGAGACATCCCAGACCTTTAGGCTCTGCTTTTGTGCCTTCCTGTGACTCGTCTGAGCTACTGTCAGATATCTTATGTATTTTTGTCCTTGCCTTGGTACTGCTCGGATTGCCCCCACTATTGGGTTTCGTACCCGACCGACAAACTTTCGCTATATGCCCCTTTTTCCCACACTGCCGGCATATTTTATCACGAAACCAACAATTACTTTGGTCGTGGGTGGTTTTGCCACAACGGTAGCATTTACCTTTGTGAAATGTCACCTCATGGGTGTCATAGCCGGTTGTATTTTGTCGTATTTGGGCAGCACCCTGTGCTGCTGCTTCATGTGCCAATGCTATTTCTATCGCCTGATCTAGGCTGAGCTGTTTCTTGGCCAGCAACCGTTTTCGTGTACTCTCATTTAACATGCCACAGACAAATCTGTCTCTGATCGCTTCCGCCAAAAAGGCTCCAAACTGGCAATGTTTGGACAACCGTCTGAGCTCAGCCAAATAGGCTGCCTGCGACTCATCATTCCTTTGGTCGCGTCTGTAAAAGCGGTACCTTTCCGCTATAAATGGTGGCTTAGGGTTTAAATGTTCCTTTAACGTATCAACAATTTGGGCATACGTTTTGTCTGCTGGCTTTTCTGGAGTAAGAAGATTCCTCAGCAGACCGTATGTTTTTGCCCCCATAGAATTTAATAAGGTTGCTGCCTTTTCGTCATCTTTCACCTTGTTTACTATGCAATAAAGCTCATGCCTTTCTACATATGCGTCCCAATCTTCTATGTCGGCAACAAATTCTGACAACCGAGCTTCTTTAGCCATTTTTAAAACTACTGAAGAGGTTTTCCCGCCTTTTTCCACTAGATGGCGCTGTTATTTTTTTTCCTAAGAGAAAAACTTTCCCCCTTTTGTCCACTAGATGGCGCTGTTCATTTTAAACTGCTGAAGAGAAAAACGTTTCCCCTTTGTCCACTAGATGGCGCTTTTCCCGCCTTTTCTCCCTCTGCTGTCAACGACGTCTCTCCAGGTTCGTTATTTTTTTTTCTTGCAGCTCCCGTTATTGCCACCGCCGCTATTACAACGACCTTCCCCTCTCGTGGCCCGCTAGTCCTCGTGGCTCCGTTTGTTCCCCAGATCGCCTGCCTGTTCTGGCCCTTGCAGCTCGCGTTCCCCGGGAAGGATTGCAGTTTACCTGACCCTGAGTGGACTTTTGCCCCGTGGCTGGAACGCCCGTTCAGCCTCTTCTCTCAGCTGCCGCAGCCTTCGCTGGAACCTCTCTCTCTCGCTCCGTTGCTGCCGCTCCTCCTGAACTGGGTGGCCTCCTTCGGTCGACGCTGGACTCTGCAGGCTGGTAAGAAGCTTCTCTCCCCGTACTGCTACCGATCCTTTGTTGCACCTTGTACTGGTGAGTTCGAACGTTCCTAGTCGCCAGTGTAAAGTATGCGCATATACTTGATACAAAAAGGAAGAGACAGCTTGGAAGGGTTTAACTTAGGTCTTTACTTCATACCCACAGGCAGGAACTGAGGGGAGATCAGTACCCGCAGTACTATTTATACCCCTATGGCCAGGAGTGGTACTACGGTATCACTACGCCCTACAAAGTAGTGCTGCCCTGGCCATAGGGTTAAAGTAGCATACATATTACATACACAACAGTTGAGAGATAAATATTGTCTGGGCCACCGGGGAGAACTCCCCTGCTCTTCTTCAAAATGGGATGGGATCTTTTTCATCCACCTGAGAGAGCAGACAGGGCCTTGGTTTAACGCCTGATCGGTGAGACGCTGGCCGCGATTTTGCCTATCTGTGCTGGTTCATGGTGGGCGAGTGCGTTGGCGGGATACGACCCCGCTGAGAGAAAAGATTTTCCAATAATTGACCTTGTTAGGCCTGCCCTGCGCATTACCTGGCCCAATTACAAGG
This sequence comes from Somniosus microcephalus, assembly GCF_052327205.1. NCBI lineage: Eukaryota > Metazoa > Chordata > Chondrichthyes > Squaliformes > Somniosidae > Somniosus > Somniosus microcephalus. Next base: position 161,083,206 of record NC_140997.1, on the reverse strand, counting down.
TGCGGGTCTGGTGACGTCAGCAGATGACACGTTTGTTGCCGGTATATTTAAAGGGGCCATAACCCCATTTGCTCTCACTTGTCATTTCAAGGGCTTCAGTGCTGCAGGTATCATAATCAGTGAAGAATGAGTGCAGAAAGCCAGAGGGCTGCTTCTAGGTTCAGTGATGACTCCCTCCATGTTCTTTTGGAGGGAGTCAGAGGACATAGGGAGGTTCTCTTCCCTATGGATGGTAGAAACAGACCTTCCTAGTAGACGAAGGCAGGGTGGCTGCAGATTGCTGAGGAGGTGACGGCCAGATCAGTGGTAGTTTGGACCTGGCTGCAGTGTCGCAAAAGGTTTAATGTTCTTATGCGATCAGAAATAGTGAGTATAAAGCCACACTTACCTTCATGCTGCTGTGCCTGTCATCACATTCCCATCACTCTGCATTCCCAACCCTACTCCTGCATATTCTTACTCACCCCAACATCCCTTGCACCTTCCCCATCCCTTTCTCTCTATCTACAGTATCACACCCCTCACACTTACCCTCTTCCTAATGCAATGACACCAACTGACAACACAAAAGGAGGCAACCTGGTATTGGCACCCCACTCCATCATAGTCTCCCTCTAAACATCTATCCTATCCATTCTTTGAACTCATTCCATCACTCTCACTCAAACTTCTCTTCTACCCCTCATTGCAGGAAAAGAGAGCCCACAATAAGAGAGAGAGGGAGAGAATGGGAGGAGGCCCTCAATCCATGTCAATTTTGACCAATGCAGAGGAGGCCATATTGGAATTAACCGGAGTGGTGGACCAGCCAGAAGTGGAGGACAGAGAGAGGAGCTCATTAGAACAACCTGGTGACAGAATTATTTTCCATACATCTAAATGGCATTCATGAGTGACTCATATGGGGTCTGATGTTTTGAGAAATTGAATGCTCATCATGTGCATAATGGGATGTGTCTGCAATCAATATATCATTTTTTTTAATTAATTAACAGGATGTGTGTGTGTCGCTGGCAAGGCAAGGCCAGCGTTTATTGCCCATCCCTAATTGTCCTTGAGAAGGCAGTGGTGAGCCTGCCTTCTTGAACCGCTGCAGTCAACGAGGTGAAGGTACTTCCACAGTGGTACAACTGAGTGGCTTGCTAGGCCATTTCAGAGGAGTTAAGAGTCACCCAACATTGTTGTTGGTCTGGAGTCATATATAGGCTAGACCAGGTAAGGATGGCAGATGTCCTTTCCTAAAGGACATTAGTGAACCAGATGGGTTTTTATGACAATCCAGTAATGGTCACCATTATCCAATACTAGTTTTTTATTCCAGATTTATTTAATTAACTGAATTTAAATTCCACAGTTGCCATAGATGGAATTTGAACTCACAGGCCTCGATTTTAACTGAGCCATGGAGGCGGGCTTGGAGGCATGCGGGGGGTTAAAATCGCAAAAACTGGCGGGCAGGACGGGCGGGACCCCCCCCCCACCTGGGCGGGACCCCCCCCCACCTGGTTCCCGACTCCGAGCCATTTTTACTCAGGCGTGTTTGATGGTCTCGAATCCGTCCCGCATCCAATAGGTGGGACTGGTCTTTAAGGCCCTTAATCACCACTAAATGGCCTCTATAATGCCATTTTAACAGTCCCTTGCACTTTTTACCCTTTTCCCACATAAAACACGCCTGGTGGGAATCACGCCTGTGAAACCTGGCGGGAGCACTATTGGCTTGCTGACTATCAGCTGCAGGTCAACCATTAATGAGGAGATTTGATCAGCCATCATTTGCAGGTGGTAGGATTTTTTGTCTCAAGCCTGGGGCAACTTTTACCAGGCTTAACCACACCTGTGGAAGTTTGGAACCTCACACACATCTCCAGTGTGAACTCCTGGAAAACCCCTCTCGCCACCCTCACTCAGCGCTTCCTCAACGGAGGCATATGCCAGAAGCATGGGAGCCATTTTTTTCCTTCCCTTCTGGGCATTAGAGGAGCTCGAATACCAGGCGCGGCAGCAGCAAAACCAGGAACAACAGCAGCACCAGCAACAACAGCAGCAGCAGTAGCGACAGGCTGCTGCTCACCCACCTGAGGCAGCACAGGCCAGAAGGGGACAGTGCTTGAAAGCCCGGTGGTGCAGGAGATACCCCCAAACTGTGTCTACAGACACAGGGTCAGCTATCTCAACATGACTGAGCAGCAGTGCCAAAGGCGGCTCCTGTTATGTATTGTGTGTTCTGCTAAACTTACCCGAGAGAACACCCAACCATTTAACTCCTGTGACAGCGCCACCACAGGTGGGAGGAGAACACACAATACATAACAGCTCCGACTTTCGCGAGAGGTAGTGACTGACATCTGCGCAATGCTACAGCAAGACCTGCTGCCCAGAGGACCAGGTGGACACTCCTTACCAGTGGTCATCAAAGTCACCACCGCACTCAACTTTTTTGCCTCAGGCTCATTCCAGGGATCAGCAGCAGACATCAGCAGCATTTCCCAGGCGGCTGCACACACTTGCATCACGCAGGTAACCGATGCCCTCTTTGCCCTCGCGCACAATCACATCCATTTCACCAAGGATCGCGCAAGTGTGACGGCGCGAGTGGTTGGATTAGCTCATCTGGCAGACTTTCCAAGGGTGCAGGCCGTCGTTGACTGCACACATGTGGCCCTTAGGGCACCCCATCGCAATCCAGGTATTTTTGTCAACCGCAAGGGCTTCCACTCCCTTAACGTTCAGCTGGTGTGTTTTGCATTTTGCATGTTTGTGCCATGTGCCCTGGCAGTTGCCATGACTCCTTCATACTGCGCCAGTCTAGTGTGCCTCCGCTATTCAGGCCGCCAGACCAACTTCACGGATGGCTACTTGGAGACAAGGGCTATCCCCTGAGACTTGACTAATGACGCCATTGAGGAGGCCAGCCAACGAAGCTGAGGAGCGCAACAACTCCAGCCACATTTCCACCAGATCCATGTTGAGCAAACCATCGGTTTGCTGAAGATGCGCTTCAGATGCCTGGATAGATCAGGTGGAGCCCTACAGTACTCAGCAGCCAGGGTCTCCAGAATCGTCATGGTTTGCTGTGCACTTCACAACATGGCACAGCGTCGTGGCTTGCAGATTCCTGAGGACCAAGTGGCTCCTCACATACCCTCCTCAGATGATGAGGAGGAGGAGGAGGAGGAGGGCGAAAACTACCATCCTGCAGAGGATCAACAACCAGCGGCAGTATTACGCCAGAATATTGCTGCCCGGGATGCAAGGAATGCACTCATCCTGGCCAAATTTGCTTAGCCTAGCCAATCAAGCACTTTGCCTCACAGCTTCTTACCTGAGCATCGACAATGGCCAAGACCCTGTGGATTCCTAGCTATTTGTCCAGCATACTGACAATTGTAAGTAATCCTAAGCCCTCAATGTGAAAGTCCCATTCGCAAAATGACACACGCCACAAATACAGCAGTAGTCATAAGACGTTTTATTGACAGAATTCATCCGATGGCTTTTTTTAACAATACATAAAATTTCACCCAAGTGACTACCCTTGTGACTACTTGTGCTATATTTTCCTCTTACGTGTGCTCCTACATTGTGGTTCCCCTGTGGCTTCAGCAGATGTGGAGGCCCCTTGCTCATTTTCCTGCTGTTCCTGTCTCGACACCTCTGGGGTGGCGAGCCTGTGAGGGCTCATCAACAGTCTGCTGCTCCTGCGGCTGTGCAGGGGTTGAGACATCTATCTCACTTGGGTGTGGACTCCGGTGGGGCTCTGCAGTGGCATGGAAGTGTGAACGCCTGGAGAGGAACCCCCCACTTCCTTGAGGTCTGCCACCAACCTGCCTCTCATGGGTCAGCTCCCCCTCCGCGCCTGCAAATGGCTGGAGAGCACCTTGCTACACATCAGGGGGGCCATGTGGACCTGTATCTGCAATGGCAATCCTACTCAGAAGGACTTCCATGAAGGTCTGGTTTCTATGTTCAATAGGTGCCCATCGCTCCTCAAGAGATGTCATTCTATTCTGAACACTCACCATGTTTTCCATACCCTGGCGACTAACCTCCTCCATGGCCGTAGCCCTCCTCTCCTCTACCGTAGCCAGCCTTACCACGGAGGCAGCAATCATTTCCACGTAGGTAGCCCTCCTTTCCATGTTCATGCGTTCATGCGCCAATGACCCCACAAAGGCTCTGCTCATGTTAGCTGTGGACTCCTCCATTCGCTCCACACTCGCAGCGACCCTAGAGACAAAACCTGCCAGAGACGCCTGCGTCTGTGCATGGAGTTCCATCACCTCTGATCTTATGGATGGACCCAGAGGCAGAGGGTCGACATGCAGCTGAGCCGAGCTGGCAGAGTCCTGCACCTTCCGACGAGGACTCTCCACTGCTGTCCCTGTCTCCACAATCTGCTGATGCTCACTTGTGAGCTGTGATAAACCAGGTGACAACACTACTCTATGTCCCGAAGGTCCCACCGAGGTGTGTGTGTCTGCATTGGTGCTGGGTGTGCTTACTTCTGCTGGCGCTGCACCCTCAGAGGTTGCAGATTCCTCTGAGGAGTCTGGAAGCTCAGGCTCTTCCTCCTGGACAGTGGGGACGGGGGCTTTCGATGGTCCTGTGGGGGAGTAAAGGAAAGAGTTAGAGATGTGAGGTCAAGGTTACATGCACATTGCATATTGCAGATGATCATAAGTCCATCTGTTATAGCTTCAGAATCATTATCAGCAACTCATGCAATGTCAAAGAAAGAGATGGAAAACTATTCTGTCACCAGCTTGCTGTGATGCACCCGTCTGTCCGTCCCCAACGTGCGCATCTTTTACAACCCCGACAATTTCCAGGATGCCTTCCTCCCAGGGGGTGAGCTGGGCTAATGATGGTGGGCCTCCTCCTCTCCTGGCTCTTTCCCTTTTATTGTGAGCTCTCTTTTCCTGTAATGAGGGAGACAAGTGGAGGTTGAGTGAGAATGAAGGAGTGAGTGTAGAGATTGCATAGCACAGATACTTAGAAGGAGACAAAGATGGAGTGAGGTTGCAAGACCAAGGGCCCTCCCTGTGTGTTGTCAGTTGTGTTCAAAGCATCAGAGTGATAGGGAGTGTGAGGGCTGCATGGTGGAATAGTTATGTGATTGTGAGCATAGAGAGAGAGGGAATGGGTAAGGGTGCATGGATGTGAGTGTCAAGTGGGATGTGGAGGAAGAGATTGCTAAATCTGAGTGCTGGTGAGGAAAGGCAATGGGGATCAGATTGAGGGTGATGGGAACTTCATACTTACTTTTCCAGTGCGTTGAAGGTCATGGAATCTTTTCTTGCACTGCATCCAGGTGCGCCGTGTGACTCCCAAGGATGTTGACCTCCCCAGCCACCTCTATCCACACAGCTTTGTTCTGACTGGGAGGCCTCTTCCTCCCTGATGAAGGGAACAGGACCTCCCTGTGGGCCCTAGCCCCATCCACCAATGCCTGTAGTGCTGCCTCGTCAAACTTAGGAGCTGCTCTTGGCCTTCCGCTGGCCATTGTTCCTGCAGGTTCCTGTGCCATCAAATGGAGAAAGCTTGGCAGTCTGCAGAAGAATCAAGGCTTGCTGTGGACCTTAAATGCAGCAGCAATGATGATGTCATCGGAGGGGACTTTCAGTCATGAAAAACCCATTTGCAAAGGCTTCCCACACGTTGGAAATCAATTGGCCAATTGAGTTAAAATTGCATCAATCACCCACATCCACTTAGATTCGTGTGGGAAACACGAAATTCGGGGAACACGTGAATAGCCTGCAGCTGTGTTAACATCGAGTCAACAGTCTCTGGATTATTAGTCCTGTAACATAACCACTATGCTCCCATACCCAATATATCTAACTGATGTCTTTACTCTCCCACAGGGCCAGCAAGAGCCCCCCTCCCACTGTCCAGGAGGAATACCAGGAGCACCCCTTAGAGGACTGTCCAGCCTCTGGGGGAGCTGTGTCACCAGACATAAGTGCACCCAGTGCCAGCGCAGATACGCATACCTCAGTGGGTCCCAAGCTAGATAGAGTAGTGTTGTCACCTGGTGTCTCACACATCACAGGTGAGCAAGAGCAGATGGTGGCGACAGGGACAACAGTGGAGAGTCCTCATCGGAGGACGCTGGATCCTCCCAGCTCTGCTCAGTTGCATGCAGACGCTGAGCCTCAGGGGCCATCCAGGAAGAGGGCAAACCTGGAGCTTCAGGAACAAATGCAGGAGGCTCTGACTGGGTCTGCAACCACGGTGACTGCAAGTGTGAAAAGAATGGAGGAGTCCATGTCAAACATGAGCACCACTATGGCGCTCGAACTGGCAACTATATGGAAAGAATGGCCACCTCCATGGAGGACATAAATCGCCAGTCGCATGAGAACATGGTCACACTTTTCTAAATAGATGGTCATCTATGGAGGATAGATGGGCATCTATTGAGGAGAGAAACCAGAGGCTCATAGTTGTCCTTTGTAGGAGGACTGTCAGTGTAGACGTGGGTCCTCATGGCCTCAATCATGTGCAACAAGGTGCTCACCAGCTACTTGCTAGCAGAGAAGTGCGGGCGGCCCATGAGAGGGATGATGGTAGAAGGGGACATGGAAGTGGGGGCTCCCCTCCAAGTGGTCAAACTTCCACCCTCTTGCCAACCCCTCGGTCAGAGCCCCAGATGCCTCCCTGGACAGTGATGGCTGAGTCTGCCCCTGCATTGCTGCAGGAGGAGCAGACTTTGGCGGGGCCCTCACAGACTCCTAAACCCAGAGGACGACCGCCAAAGGCATCCAAGCAGGTGCAGCAGGGAAGTGAGCAGGCTGCCTCCACCTCCACTGAAGCCACAGGGGTAGCACCTCGTAGAAGCACTCAGAAAAGAAAGATCCCACATAAATATTCACTAAAGTAGTCACTTGAATGTTTTCTGAAAAATGATTGTTAATTTAATGTTGCTTTAATGTTTTGTAATAAACCATTTATTTCGGAAAGTTTGAATTAGTTGCCAAATGTGTGCTCACAATTGGAAGTGGCAGAGTGAACGGTCAGGGCTCCTTTTATGTCCAGCAATGGTGGTGACAGTGAAAAGAATGCACTGGTCATTGTAGGGATGCTCTATGGTGTTGAAGTGGGATGATGCCAACCTGTATGTGCATGTGGCAGCCACATGTCTGTTCTGGATAAAGTTACGTGAATCTGGAATTGATTAGGCCATCCCTGGCTTCATGGTCGCATTGGGACAGCTAGCTCCTCCAGGTCTTCCTCATCTTGAACCTCATGCTGCTCCTCCTCCTCCTTCTTCTCCTCTGAAGAGGCTGTGCACTCTGCGCTTTGTTCCTCATGCAGCACTAATCCTCACTGCAGTGCTATGTTGTGCAGGGCGCAGCAGACAACGACGATTCTGGAGACCCTGGCTGCTGTGTACTGAAGGGTTCCTCCAGATCTGTCCAGGCATCTGAAGCACATTTTGAGCAACCCTATTGTTTGCCCTATGACATTTCTGGTAGAAATGTGGTTTTGATTGTAATGTTCCTCAGCCTCGTTTGTTGGCCTCCTCAAAGGTGTCATGAGCCACGTATTCAGAGGATAGCCCTTATCTCCAAGGAGCCAGCCAGAAGTTCCGTTTGGCGGTGCAAGGAGCTGATGGAAGGTGGACTCCTGCAGGATATGAGTCATGGCAGCTGCCTGGGAAATTGGCGCACGCATGCATGATGCTCTTCCTATGGTTGCACACCAGCTGCACGTTGAGGGAGTGGAAGCCTTTGCGGTTGTCAAATACTGCTGTGTTCTGATGGGCTGCCCTGATGGCCACATGTGTGCAGTCGATGATGCCTTGCACCCATGGGAAGCCAGCCACAGTGGCAAAGGCCAGCGTCCACTCAGTAACACTGGCTTCATCAGTGGCAAAGTTGATATAATTGGCTGACTTGTCAAAGAGGGCATCGGTGACCTGTGTGATGCATCTGTGGGCGGCCGACTGCGAGATGCCGCAAATGTCTGCTGCAGATCCCTGGAAGGAGCCTGAGGTGAAGAAGTTGAGGGTGCTGGTGAGTTTTGTTAGATCCGGGTATCTTAATGTGGTGTCCTTCAATAATCAGACAAAGACTGCAGGGAACGATCAACAGGTGTTTACTGAATGAGGGTTCAAACTGCAACTGACTGTACAGAGCACCACTCAGGGCTTATGTACAGGTGTGGTCACTGCCGGTACTACAGGATACAGGAGCTGTAAAAAGTAGTTCTCCCCCTTAAAGGTACATACACTACAATTCCTCCCCCTTTAAATTAACAGTACCATAACACTCATTTAACAATTAAATATCAAACTAATTACAATTAACACTTTTAACATGCAACATTAACTGGAAATAGTCTATTTATAAATTCAGTCTTTGGGGAGGCTTCCTGATTCTTTCTGGATAACGCCTTTCCCGAGTGTCTCGCTCTTGGTGCGGAGGTGATTCTAACACCCTGTCATCAGTTGATTCATCAGCTTCCAATGCTATTGTTTCTGAGGTAGATGCAACCTGTACGCCGGGTTCCTCACCAGGTACGTATGGCCGAGACATGGGGTTGACTCGTTCCTGTGACTCTAGGATCTGGTCAGCATGGCGTCTCACAATGTTCTCCTCAACATCCGCTGTGTACATTAGTGGCCCCTGCCGTGTGCATATCATTCCTGGTTGCCATTTCTCTGTTCAGTAGTCGCGGGCCAATACTGGTTGCCCTACATTGAAGCTCCTTGTTGGCTTCTCATTGATGTGCTGGAATTGCTTATTCTCAACATCTCTTCGTACATTTGGTCTGAGCAAATCCAGACGAGATCTCAACCTTCAATTAAAGAACATCATGGCCGGGGCCTGGTTGGTGATTGCATGTGTTGCATTTCTGTAGGCTAACAGGAAATTGTCCACCTTATGCTGCAGTGGAATGTCGTCATCGCACTTGGCCTTTACTGCTTTTTTAAAGGTTTGTACGAACCTCTCAGCCAATCCATTTGTGGCTGGATGATACGAGGCGGATGTGTAATGCCTTACCCCATTCCTTTTCATAAATCTTCGAAACTCTTCGGACACAAACTGTGGTCCGTTATCAGAGCAAATCTGCTCTGGCAAGCCGTTCCTGGCAAAAATGGTCCATAGGACTGCAATAGTTTTCTCCGTGGCGGTGGAGGACATTTTGATCACCTTAGGCCATTTCGAGTGCGCATCCACGGCTATTAAAAACATTGAGTCCATGAATGGACCAGCAAAATCAATATGCACCCTTTGCCATGGAGATGAGGGCCACTCCCATGGGTGTAGAGGGTAATGTGGTGGTGCATTTTGGACCTTCTGGCATCCTGAGCAGCTCTTTGTCAGGTCCTCGATTTGCTGATCGATCCCCGGCCACCACACATAAGCCCTAGCAAGGCTTTTCATTTTCACCCCTCCCAGATGACCTTCGTGAAGCTAATTGAGCACTCTCTCCCTTAACTTGGGTGGAATTACCACTCGGGATCCACACATCAAGGTCCCCTGGCATACTGACAGCTGTTCTCTTCTGGATGAGAATGCTGGCAACAGTGAGTCGCCATGTGCTGGCCATCCCTTCACCGTCAAATCATATAGCAGAGACAGTGTCGGGTCATTTCGGGTCTCCTTCTCTATACCAGCGTTAGTTACTGGCAAGCATTCAATTATAGTCGAATTAAATATTTCGACAGGATCCACTGCTGGTGCTTCCTCCGCAGTAGGCAGTGGCAGGCGTGATAGCCCATCAGCGTTTCCATGCTGTTTCGTGCCCTTATACTCGATATCATATTGGTGCGCCCCTAGAAAAATGGACCATCTTTGTAGCCTTTGCGCAGTCATCACCGGAACGCCCTTCTTTGGATTAAAGATGGAGACCAGTGGTTGGTGGTCGGTCAGCAAGGTAAACTTCTGCCCGTGCTGATAGTGATTGAACTTTTTCACTCCCCACACTAGGCTGAGGGCCTCCCTGTCAATCTGGGCGTAGTTACGCTTGGCTGAGGTTAGTGACCGAGACGCAAAGGCTACTGGCCTCTCCGAGCCGTCCGGGAATTTGTGCGACAGCACCGCTCCAATGCCTTAGGGTGATGCATCACACGCCAACCGAATTGGTAGTGCTGGGTTGAAATGAGCCAACACCTCTTTCGATGTGATCAATGCTTTGCTCTTCTGGAAAGATCATTTACATTCGTCACTCCACTTCCATGGTACCCCCGTTTGCAGTAGGGTGTTCAGTCAGTGTAGTACGGTAGACAAATTCGGCAAGAACTTATGGTAGTAGTTCACCAGCCCGAGGAACGACCTCAGTTGTGACACATTTTCCGGTGCTGGAACCTTGACTACTGCCTCAATCTTTTCAGGGGACTTATGTAACCCCTCTTTCTCAATGACGTGGCCACAATACGAGATCTGCTCCTGGAAAAACTCGCATTTGTGGCGATTAGCTCGGAGCCCATATTCCTTCAATCTAGTGAGCACATGCTCCAGGTTGGCGAGGTGATCACTGTCATTTTCGCCCGTGACCAGGATGTCGTCCAAATAACACTGGGTCCCTGGAATCCCTTGCAGGACTTGTTCCATTGCCCTTTGCCAAATAGCCAGAGCTGATGCTACCCCGAACACCAGCCGGTTGCATTGGTAGAGACCTTTATGAGTGTTGATCATGAAGTACTGTTTCGAGGCTTCTTCTACCTCCATTTGCAGGTACGCCTGGGCCAGATCAATCTTAGTGAAGCGTTTCCCTCCAGATAGCAAGGCGAAAATATCTTCAATCCGCGGAAGCGGATATTGTACAGTGTGAACGGCTGGGTTCACTGTCACCTTAAAGTCCCCACAGATGCGAACCTTCTTTGGATCCCCAGGTGTGTTACTCAATGACCTCTTCATTACAGGAACGATGGGTGTAGCCCACTCGCTCCAGTCCCCTCTGGACAGTACTCCTGAACGTTCCAAACCTTCCAGCTCTGCTTCGACGGCTGGGCGGATCGCATTAGGTACCGGTCTGGCCTTTAAAAACTTTGGGCTTGCATTTTCCTCTGTTTTGATCGTCACAGTTATGCCTTTTAGTGTTCCGAGTCCCTGCTGGAACACTTCTTGTGCGTCAGTTAGCATTTTTGACAGTCGTCCAGGTGTGACGTCGTCATCCTTTTTGGCATCTACAGTCAGTGCTTGCATGGAATGCCAATCTAGCTGTATCTTCCAGATCCATTCACGTCCTAGTAGTGGTGGTCCTCCATCTGGCAATACATATAGGTCCATTTTTGGTGTTTCCTTGCCGTTATATATAACGTTCACCCTTATTTTTCCTTTGGGTTAGACTTTTTGCCCCGTGTACGTCTTCAAGACAATCTTTGTATCTCTCAAGGGTATATGTGAGAATAGCCACTTGTAGTCCCTTCGGTTTATGACTGTTAGGGCTGATCCTGTGTCCAATTCCATTTTCACTTGGACTCCTGCTATCTTGAGCGTGCCCCAGATAGTTTGGTGATCCTCCATTTTGATCACATTATGTAGTTTCAGACAACCCAGCTCCTTGCTTCCGGAGTCTGTATCACTCTTCTATTTGTCTGAACTACTCTCCGTCACCTTATGTACCTTCTTGTACTTCTCCTGTGGAGATTTCTTGCTGCTGGTTTTCTTTCCCGACCTGCAGACTCTTGCTATGTGTCCTACTTTTCCACACTGTCTGCACACTTTGTCCTTGAACCAGCAATCATTATGGTCGTGTGTTGTTCTGCCACAGCGATAGCACTTCACTGTTCCGTATGACATTTCATTTGTGCCATATTCTTGCGGTCTCCGTTGTATCTCTGCAGTGCCCCGTACGGCTGCTTCGTGTGATACTGCAATGCTGAAAGCCTTGTCCAGCGTAAGATCCTATTCTGATAGAAGCCATTTCTGGGTTCCTTTACTTTGAAGCCCACACACAAACTTGTCCCTTAAAGTATCTGCTAGTCCCGTTCCAAACTGGCAGTGTTTCGATAGCTTGCGCAGTTCCATTAAATACTCAGCATTACTTTCATCTTTATGCTGGTTCCTTTTGTGAAGCTTAAATCTTTCTGCTATCAGCAGCGGTGTGGGATATAAGTGGTCCTGTAGGATTGACACTATGTTTTCAAAATCCTTTTCTACTGGCTTCTCTGGGGTTACTAGGTTTCGTAGTAAGCCATACGTTTTTGCACCCATTGAATTCAACAATACCAGCGCTTTCTTGTCATCTGGCACTTCATTCGCCTTGCAGTATACTTCTATGCGTTCGACATATGTCGTCCAATCTTCGACATCATTGTCGGACGCTGTGATACTGCCACTCTTCGGCATTTTTGGGTGTGGTTAGACTGGCTTAAAATGGCATCTCCCGCGCTTTCCTTTCTTCCCCGCTGCGGCTTAAAATGGCGTCTCCCGCGCTTTCCTTTCTTCCCTGCTGCGGCTTAAAATGGCATCTCCCGCGCTTTCCTTTCTTCCACGCAGCGGCTAAAAATGGCGTCTCCAGCGCTGCTGCCAACGCCGCTCTCGGCGGTCCTCCTGGCAAATGGCGACACCCTGTGGGTTTCGTGCGCTGCTCCTGCGCTGCTGCCAATGCCGCTCTCTGCGGTCCTCGTGGCAATGGCAGCGCCTCGCATTTTCCTGCGCGCCTCTCTCCCGCGTTGACGCTGCTCGGCCCTTGAACACCGGCTGCACTCTGCTCTCTTTTGCCTCTCTTCCCCGTTGACACCGCTCGGTCCTGAACACCGGCTGCACTCTGCTCTCTCTCATTGACGCTGCTCAGCCTTTGAACACCGGCTGCGCCCCGTGCGCTCTGTCCTCTCTCTCTCCCCCGTCGACGCTGCTCGGCCTTTTCTGTGCCGTTCGGTCTGCTCTAGCCACCGCTGTCTGGGAAGGGTCTGCGCAGTACCTGTTGCCAGCCCGTTTTGCTGGACCACTGTGGCTGGAAAGCCAAGCCTGGCTCTCGACAGCCTCCCCTGCGATGCCCGTGCTTCTGGACTCGACCTCCTTCCACTGTTCTCCAGGAGCGAATCCCTGGGAGGTCAGGTAGGTTCGAATCTTTCTCGTCGCCAATGTTAGATCCGGGTATCTTAATGTGGTGTCCTTCAATAATCAGACAAAGACTGCAGGGGACGATCAAAAGGTGTTTACTGAATGAGGGTTCAAACTGCAACTGACTGTACAGAGCACCACTCAGGGCTTATATACAGGTATGGTCACTGCCGGTACTACAGGATACAGGAGCTGTAAAAAGTAGTTCTCCCCCTTAAAGATACATACACTACAAGTTTTACAGCCACTGGTAAGGCATGTCTGTTATAAATCTCATCATCATGAAGAAACGACTCATGAAATAACACTGGACGGCCAGCTGGTGGCGCCGTCTAAGGAGTATAAATACTCGGGCGTGGGCCCAGCTTGCCCAGGGACATTTTGTAAGACAGGAACTAGTGAAGTCCAACTAGACCTCCATGTTTTGAAACAAGTTGATTGAAGCCTTGCTTTACACTCGAACCAAGTGTGTAGTGAGTTTTATTACGTCAATGTCCACCCGCTGCTCTGGGCTGCAGGTCTTGCTCGAGCAATCTGCAAATGTCTGCGATGACCTGGCGTGATAGCCTGAGCCTCCTCTGGCACTGCTGCTCCATCATGTTGAGGAAGCTCATCCTCTGCCTGTAAAACCTGTGTTAGGGGTATCACCTCCAGCGTGTTGCAGCCCTGCACTGATGTCCACTGCCCTGTGCAGCATCAGGTGGTTGAGGAGAATATTGGCACTCTTAGTGTTGGTGCTGCTGGTGTGCCTGGTTCTGCTGCTGTTGTGGCTGATCATGGTCAGATTCTGAGGACTAAGGTGAGAGAGTATAAATCGTGCCTATTCTGATGTAATATATGGCAGGTAAGGCTGAGATGATAGAAGCTATCTGTCATTGGGGAGAAAGGTTATTGCAAGGAGGTGACAGTGGTTAGAGAGTTTACTCCACTGTAGGATTCGTAAAATTGAACATTGTCCTATAAAGGTCTATTGGCAGAAAAGGCCTTAATTTTAAAGACTGTTTTAAAAGAAGCCCAGAAAAAGGGGCACACAAAATGGCCGCCAGACCCCGTGACCAGCTTTTTGGGACATTTTAAAATGGTTCCTGCAGTCCACAGACAGCTTTTGTGGATTCAGCCCACAGTAAGTTCTGGAATGCAATTCCGGAGAATGCGAAACCAGACAGAACCCCATACATATGGATTGGATGCAGATCCAATCAGATCGGCCTGTAGATAAAGGCCATCAAAATGTTTACCCAGACAAAGGGAAACAGCTTCAAATTCAAAAGGGAACATCAAGACCCATTAAAGACAATACAAGGTCATTCCAGACCTGAGATGGCAGTTACCAGCCATCCCGAAAGTACTTTAAACACAATGACTACTCCTCTGTGCTACAAGCCCGCCAAAAGTTTAAACAAAGACTAACCTTGATATGGCAGGAGATAAGGGCCTCAATGAGAAGTATAATTGGAGACCCGGGGTAGCTATCAGGAGGTTCAGAAGTTCGAGTTCAAGAGGTTCGAGTTGAGACGATCGAGGAGAAGTTCGGGTGACATGATCGAGAATCGAGTTCAAGTTCGAAGTTGGAGAGAGAGGTTCGAGAGGGAAGATCGAGTCAGTGCCCAGACCCGGGGTAGCTATCAGGAGATCATCGACCAACCCCGGGCCATTTGACGAGACGAAAAGACGGCGACCCTCCAAGAAGAAACCTATATGAAAATGGTCAAACAGTTGGTCTCTCTCCACGCCGACGTCCAGGCCTGCTAACATCCAGCCTGTCCGAGTCCATCACCTCGAGGGAGGAAAGAGTGTGTCACAGCCCACTGCGTTCCGCTGACCACGTGGAGACAGGACGCCTGAGAGGACCAAAACGCAGACTTCAAAACCTCTATTTTCTAACTGGGACTGGTGAGCATGTTTCTGGCCCCTCATAATCTAATCTAGCTAGGTTTAGCGGGTGGGCATTTTAGGGGATAATTAACAATGAGTTGTTGTCCCTCGATGTTCCGTGTGTTTCCCTATTTCATGGTGAACCTTGTAAAGTATAATATGCCTGTGGATATATTGGTTAGTACTGTATTATGATTTGTTTTTCCCTCCCATGTACCTTATTTTGGCTTACATTCAATTTTTCCTTTATGCAATAAAATTTCTCATTTGTTTCATTAAACTTGGTCTACAGAGTATTCTCTGCATTGTAGTTCCTGCCTCAAAGTCCAGTGTACAGAACCTAAGGGGTGAGTGGGTCGAACCACTCGGTAAATTACTGTGCAAAAGAGAGAAGTCTCACCAGAGAGAGAGACCTAGCAAGAGCAAACCCTTTACAGAAAATGGTGACCGCAGCAGGACATTGGCAGCAGGATTGCAATGTATTAGACCCAGGTTTAAATGGACGAAATGTTATGGATGAGAGGATAGCGGATTATGTTTTTGGTAAGGTAAATCTCACTAAGCAGTGGATTTCCGATCACTTACTGGATGGGCGTCCGGTAGACGCAGCTGTCAGGTGGACAGAGAGTAAAGAACATAAAAAGTCAGTAGAGAAGGCAGTGTGGCTGATGTGCTACAAAAGACAAGTCCAGATTTTGGACAGAGTCGTTGCAGCGCAGGCAGCCAAGATCAAAACCCAGGCTTCAGAAATAGAGGAAAAGGCCATGGGTGGGGAAAAGCTGATCGCAGCGCTTCACGCGCTGAATCAGGAACGCCAAACTGTAGCCAGCCAACATCAGGCTAAAGTAGAGTACCTGGAATGCCAGGTTACTGAGGCAAAGATTCATGAGGCGAGAGTACAGGAGAAAAGCGCCCGCCTCGCACAACAGCTAAGCGCGCAGGAGGAGAAAGTAATGGCAGTTAAGGCAGCTTACAAGGTGGCCATCGATCAGGGGTTTGAAAGCGCAGACCACGGCCCCTGCCAGAAGGTGGTAGAAGACCTAAGCATGGCCCTGGCTAAGGCAAAAGGCATGGTATGCCTCGTAAGCCCAAAGGCAAGTCACATAGACTTCCTGAAGGAATCCAAAAAACCGACTCCACGTTAAGTAGTTGTGGCACCAGCCACTGAACCCTCAGCACCGCCGAGCTATAATGAGGTTTGGCCCGAAGAAGGGGTGGTAGAAGAGGAGAAAGCCGAGGTAGAACCAGAGGAAGAACAACCCCCGGTATTGAAGCCAGAGCCGGCACCAATGTGTCCTACTCGGCACCAGGGGTACGATCCCACCACCGCAAATGGCGATGACGGACCCCTCCAGAACCATATCATACTGCCCACAGTGCCCAACAAATCAGAGCGATGATGAGCCACCTCCCAAAACTCTCCGAGAAGGGAGATCCCTCAGTCCATTTCAGGGAGATAGAGCAGACAGCCGCTGTCAATGACTGCGATGGTCCAGAGCAGGCTAAGATGTTGCTATTTTCCCTGGATAGCACAATCCTTCAGTGCCTCTCAGACGGGAGTAAGAGGGGGCAGAAAGGGTATGAGGAACTCCGGGATGAGGTCCTGGAGGTTATGGGAGTGGACGATGGCAACCCGTTCCTCCATGTGGAAGGGACTATGCAGCTAACTGGAGAGCCCCCACGGGTTTTCTCAGAAAGGCTGTGGCCAGTGTATCGGCGCAGCTGTCCGGGCATGCCTGAACGGGCCGCAATGAACGATGTCCAGAGGGTTCATTGGCTCCGCTGCCTGGTTGCCAACAGCTTACTGCAGATACAGGCCCAAGCCAAATCTTGGTTTGACCCCCAAGGTCCCGGTACCACAGAGGAGACAGTGCTCCGACAGCTCACCATTGCGTATAAGAATTGCAGGGGTCAGGAGGCACCTCCCTCTAAGGGAAAAGTGCATGAGGCAAAACCTACAGCCCCAAGTAAAAAGGATTGGCATCAGGAGGGGAATCGCCCTCCCCAGGCCAAGCTCAATTGCTACGGGTGTGGGAAGGATGGACATTGGCGCAGGGACTGTAAAAATCCGTGGAAGGATAATAAGGGAAAATCTCCTGCAGCCCAAGCCCAAGCCCAGACCGCCGCCCCAGCACGAGTCCAGGTCCAAACCGCAGCCCCTGTCCCAGGAAAAGGAGCTGGTGCAGCTATAGATCCCGCTGCGATAGAATCAATTTTAGAGACAATGTGGTCTCTTATGATCTCACAGGGGAAGATAGCAGTCACCACCGGTCCTGTCGTTCCCGCGGCCCCGACCGCTTCACCCCAATGACTAGAGCCCACACAGCCCATTTACCTGTGTTCGTTGCGATATGATTTATGGAGGCGACCCCTCATGGAGATGGAGGTAGAGAAGGTAAAAGGGACATATCTGTTGCAAACAGGGGCATCGTGCACTGTGATCCACACGGCTAACCCTACCACCTCACCTCTGTCCACCGAGGTTCCATATATTCTGTCGGGCTTCATGGGCAAAGAACAGGCTGGCACATTCTCCATCCCCCTCTCCATTCATTTAGGACCACTCCGCACCACGTGGAAGTGTGTACTGATGAAGTGGGAGGTGGAGGGTGGAAAAGGGATCCTTGGGTCCAATTTCTTAGTAGAACACGGGATCCTCGTGGATCTTAGAAATCACTGTCTCTGGGGAGCGAGTATGGGTAAGAAAGGCAGAAAGGGTTCCAAGGTAAACCCAAAGAAGGTGCGGATCGGCCAGCAGGAAGTAAAATTCCTGGGTCTGACCATCCGCGCTGGAGAGAGAGCCATAGACAAGGCTAGACGGGAACCGGTGCAAGACCCACCGGTCCCCACCACCTACGCAGTGAAGTTGCCCCGGCGCACTAAATGGTTTCACGTAAACCAGTGCAAACTATTTAAGCCGGGTGCAAAAGAGCCAATAACCGAGGCCAGGTCTGAGGGTAAAAATCCTCAGCCTGAGGCGTGCAAAAAGTCACAGACCACACAGGCTGGCGCCGCAGCCTGCTTGAGGGGAGGAGCTATCCCGCCCACCTGGGAGGTTTCCCCATTGGCCTGGGACTCGGACAGGGAAGAGCCCAAAGACCAAGGCCCTCCCCCTGACCCGAGCACAGTTAGGGGGGAGCCCGAACAGCTAGGCCCCGCCCCTGACATGATTCTGGAGGAGGTGGAGTCGGAGGATGGAAGTCCCGCCCTCGGCTCAAGCTTAGGGGAGGTAGAACTTTGGGGCGGAGATTCTCCACCTGTAGGGACAGGTAGGGAGGAGTCGTCTGCCACAGACCCAAATCCCAAAGGGTCGGAGTCTGAGGGAAGGGAGCCGAAGCCGACAGTCGTGGAGAAGCCACGGACTGTGAGGGCTAAAGTCCCAACCAAAGGTCCACTTGCAAAGGGAGCCTCGCCCGAAGTACCCCCTCGCAGATCGCCTGACCCGAGCACAGTTAGGGGGGAGCCCGAACAGCTAGACCCCGCCCCTGACACGATTCTGGAGGAGGTGGAGTCAGAGGACGGAGGTCCCACCCTCGGCTCAAGCTTAGGGGAGGTAGAACTTGGGGGCGGAGATTCTCCACCTGTAGGGACAGGTAGGGAGGAGTCATCTGCCACAGACCCAAATCCCAAAGGGGCGGAGTCTGAGGGAAGGGAGCCGAAGCCGACAGTCGTGGAGAAGCCATGGGCTGTGAGGGCTAAAGTCCCAACCAAAGGTCCACTCGCAAAGGGAGCCTTGCCCGAAGTACCCCCTCGCAGGTCGTCTCGGACGCCTCAGCCAATAAAGCTCTGGCCTGATTCCCCCTACTTCAGCAGACACCGATTTGGGAAATCCCTAGAATGACGCAGTCCCCAATTGGCAGCAAAAGGCTGCGGGGGACTCAAGCTACAGGTCAGTGCGGCCCCGCCACAGGGAGCGGTGAGCTGCAGTCCGAACAGGGATTAGGCAGGCCGCCCGGGGACGGGCGGCGCTGTACATAAGTTTAGTTAAGTTTAAGTTTGGTTAACTATAAGGTGTGTAAATTTTTACGGTGATGGGTGTTATAAGAAATAGTTTTGGAATCTGCCCAGCATGTGTGTTTGTTTTGGATCGAGGTCGAAAGACCCAATCATGCCTTCACCTAGGCCAGAATCTCTCGGGAGCCTGGCTGTATCGTTTTAATCTGTTGCAGGAACCAAAGGTACCATGGAGAGGATTCTCATCGTGTTCGCGGTGATCGGGTGTAGCTTGGCCTATCGGGGCTACACCAAGGACTCCATCGTGTATGGATGCTCCAGGGACACAGCCCCCATCGCGACTGATGGGACAGGTGAACGGGACGTTGAGGAAATAGCCACCTACTTCCATGAAGGGAGGTGGCCAGGATGGCTGGGTTCGAACTCTACGGAATACTCCAGCCAGTCCGGGTTTGCATACGGAGAGACTTCTCTAATGTGTCCCAGGGTGAGGATCATCGCGCCCAGAGTCAGCGTAACCGTCGGGAAGAAGATTTGTTTAGTATGCAATGGACATGTTCCTTTGGACAGATGGTGGTGGCTTCGGAAGCTGAGTAAGAGCATGAAAAACTCCACGGTCGAGTGGGAGCGACTGGGTAACAATACCCATCGGACTATTATGGGGACTCATGGGGGATTGAGTGTCTGTTGGGACAAGTGGTGGGAACCAGATGAGGGGATTTACATCTGCATGTGGGGTTCAGAACGCATCTACCTCACAGGCGTCTCCATCTTTTTCCAGAGACAGTGGCAGGATGCTGGGAAAGGGATGAGGTGGGACGTCAGCACGTGGGCGTGCGGAGTCCCATACTCTCCGATCCCGGTGAATGCCACTGAGCTCATCACCTGCCCCCGCAAGCCCCTGCCCATGATTCCAGTAGCCAAAGCCCGCAAGGAAGGGTGCCCCGCCACTACCAAGGGACCCGGGAATGGACTGGTATTGGTACCCACAGGTCAGGTGCTGTACCAAGGGGTGCACTACGCGGTAGCCTCGGTGATTTTAAACCTCACCGAGGTGCGATTGCCAGAGTGGTGCCCCAAGGAAATGGAGCAATTGTACCAGGTCCTGTTAACAAATATGTTCAGACAATTTTATGAGTTCGACTTTGCCGATGTTGAAAGAGCCGGATTGTACACCACACCATATGAGGTCTTGGACAGGGTAGGGAGTCAAAGAAGGGGGACGGTCAATGATATTTTTACCGCCTTTAACACAGGGACTTCTGTCATCAACACTCTGGATGACGTGGAGCTGCAAACCCAGATCAATGGTTTAAAAGCACGGTTAAGAAAGATACTGACGGACGAGAATAAGGTTGTGGGTTCTGAGTTACATGAGGACCAGGCTATGACACTACACTTAAAATAAATCATAGCTGAGCTGGAGAAACACGCTAAAACAGTAAATGCTCTCATCAGAGAGGATCGGAATGCGTCAGATCAGGCTGCGCAGAACGAGGCGTGCGTGCTGTACGGGGTGTGGTTACTGGGCGAGGGCCGCAGTAATCTGGAGGATTTAAAACAAGGTTTGGTCCCCTCCTGGATCAGCAATAAGCACCTCACAGCCCTCCACCCTTTTGAGAACGCATTAAGTCCGTGTCAGCTCAGACCAGCTTCAGAGGCCCACCCAGTCC
The DNA here is from genome assembly GCF_052327205.1 of Somniosus microcephalus. NCBI lineage: Eukaryota > Metazoa > Chordata > Chondrichthyes > Squaliformes > Somniosidae > Somniosus > Somniosus microcephalus. The sequence goes on along the minus strand of NC_140997.1, from coordinate 161,062,679 downwards.
CAGTGGACTGTGGGTGGTCTAATCACACCATTATGGGTATAGTGGTAAGAATGCCGGTGATGGGAAAGACAGCTAAACTCACCCCAGTATACAGGGTGGAGAACATAGGAGTCATTCAAGGGGGTGCACACATTCGCTACACAGCAGTCCCACCTTACATCATTCGATGGGAGCATGCAATGATGGGTACTGACCTCTCGGGGTGCCGAAGCCGGGGAGCACACATCATCCTGTGTCCCCAACACTTGAATGCCTATTCGAAACCACAGTGCGGGTTCAGAACTGCTGGTGCGAAGCCTATAAATTGCACCATGGAGGCAATGGCACAAAGCCATGTGCCCCCACAGGTGGCATATATAGGAGGTGGGACATACTGTGTCACCACTGCAGCGCCCCTCTACCAACATGGACAGCACGGCTGGTGTCCGGTCAGTGACAGCAGTTTCTGCTTCAAACCCAAGGCAGAAGTTCAAGTGGTCCAAGAGCAAATTGTCCCTATTCCTGAACCTTCTACTGTTCACCTCACTGTCATAGAAAATTTCACCGATCTGCAAAGATTCGTTGCACATTTTGGCTACGTCATTCCCCCTCTCCCTGAACACCTCACCAAGATACTGAAAGCCGTTGCCGTTTCACAGACACATTTTTACACGCTGGAGCAGAAGACATCAGAAATAGGGGCAGACATATTAGATATAGTGACCCCACAGTGGTGGGACCTGTTCTCTAATATAGAAGTCCCTTCATGGATTAGGATAGCCTCCCACATCCTCGTAGTATGTCAGATTTTTATTGTGATTTATTTACTTTTTGTACATTGTAAGAGGGACAAACGTTTCCAGAAGTATGAGAACAGAGGAGAATGGAGGGAGCATTATGTGCGGGTAGACGAGGAGACACCCATTTAAATTTTTGCTGCTATGTATAGAGTTAGAGTTTCCCTCCCTCCTCTATTTTTGATAGTATTCATGTGTGATTTTGTGTGTATTTTCTTTCATTGTTATTTATATTGAAGTTTATTATGTGTGTTGTTATTAATAAAAGATAATATGTATGAACCAGGTGGTGTAGGGGTATTAGGCCACCCTCCATGCCTGGAAATATGTGTGTCAGATTTTAACTCCAATGTATTGCCATCTATAGATGCTTAATGTACACTGTGGGTTTTTTGAAATGGGAAATGCATGTGTCGTGGGGTCATAGATAGGTAAATACAGGGGATGGTTTGATTATGGAGAGTCAGAAAATTTTGCTCGCCCAGAATTATGATACTTCAAGAAAGTTATAGTATCATCAGGGGGGACTGAAGGATTTGCAAAATTGAACATTGTCCTATAAGGGTCTATTGGCAGAAAGGCCTTAATTTTAAAGACTGTTTTAAAAGAAGCCCAGAAAAGGGGGCACACAAAATGGCCACCAGACCCCGTGACCAGCTTTTTGGGACATTTTAAAATGGTTCCTGCAGTCCACAGACAGCTTTTGTGGATTCAGCCCACAGTAAGTTCTGGAATGCAATTCCGGAGAATGCGAAACCAGACAGAACCCCATACATATGGATTGGATGCAGATCCAATCAGATTGGCCTGTAGATAAAGGCCATCAAAATGTTTACCCAGACAAAGGGAAACAGCTTCAAATTCAAAAGGGAACATCAAGACCCGTTAAAGACAATACAAGGTCATTCTAGACCAGAGATGGCAGTTACCGGCCATCCCGAAAGTACTTTAAACACAATGACTACCCCCCTGTGCTACAAGCCCGCCAAAAGTTTAAACAAATACTAACCTTGATATGGCGGGAGATAAGGGCCTCGATGAGAAGTATAATTGGAGACCCGGGGTAGCTATCAGGAGGTTCAGAAGTTCGAGTTCAAGAGGCTCGAGTTGAGACGATCGAGGAGAGGATCGGGTTCAGATGATCGAGAATCGAGTTCAAGTTCGAAGTTGGAGAGAAAGGTTCGCGAGGGAAGATTGAGTCAGCGCCCAGACCCGGGGTTGCTATCAGGAGATCATCGACCAACCCCGGGCCATTTGACGAGACGAAAAAACGGCGACCCTCCAAGAAGAAACCTATATGAAAATGGTCAAACAGTTGGTCTCTCTCCACGCCGACGTCCAGGCCTGCTAACATCCAGCCTGTCCGAGTCCATCACCTCAAGGGAGGAAAGAGTGTGTCGCAGCCCGCTGCGTTCCGCTGACCACGTGGAGACAGGACGCCTGAGAGGACCAAAACGCAGACTTCAAAACCTCTATTTTCTAACTGGGACTGGTGAGCATGTTTCTGGCCCCTCATAATCTAATCTAGCTAGGTTTAGCGGGTGGGCATTTTAGGGGATAATTAACAATGAGTTGTTGTCCCTCGATGTTCCGTGTGTTTCCCTATTTCATGGTGAACCTTGTAAAGTATAATATGCCTGTGGATATATTGGTTAGTACTGTATTATGATTTGTTTTTCCCTCCCATATACCTTATTTTGGCTTACATTCAATTTTTCCTTTATGCAATAAAATTTCACTTCGTTTCATTAAACTTGGTCTACAGAGTATTCTCTGCATTGTAGTTCCTGCCTCAAAGTCCAGTGTACAGAACCTAAGGGGTGAGTGGGTCGAACCACTCGGTAAATTACTGTGCAAAAGAGAGAGGTCTCACCAGCGAGAGAGACCTAGCAAGAGAAACCCCTTACACCACACACTTCGAACCTGCATAAAGATCAAATGTGTCTTTTAGAAAATCATAATACAATCAAACAGAGTTAACATGGTTTTATGAAAGGGAAATTGTGTTTGACAAATCTATTAGAGTTCTTTGAGGAGGTAACGAGCAGGGTTGATAAAGGGGAACCAGTAGATGTAGTGTATTTGGATTTCCAAAAGGCATTCAATAAGGTGCCACATAAAAGGTTAGTGCACAAGATAAGAGCTCATGGTGTTTGGGGTAATATGTTAGCATGGATAGAGGATTGGCTAACTAACAGAAAACAGAGAGTCGGGATAAATGGATAATTTTCAGGTTGGCAAACTGTTACTAGTGGGGTGCCAAAGGGATCAGTGCTGGGGCCTCAACTATTTTCAATCTATATTAATGACTTGGATGAAGGAAGCGAGTGTATTGTAGCCAAATTTGTGGACAATACAAAGATAGGTGGGAAAGCAAGTTGTGAGGAGGACATAAAGGCCCATATTTTCCGACCCCCACAGGTGTGTACGAGCTGTGTACACACTTGCACGGGCCTCGCAAGTGCCGGTTTCAGGCATGCGAAGTGCATGCGCTGAAAACCGGCACTTCCGATCTGTCAAGAATCCTCTTGACAGATCATCTGCCTGCCCTGGAGAAGGGCCTCTGCGGGTGGAGAGTTCCGCTTTCTGCACAACCTCCGCCCGCTGAAAACCTTTATAAATCTTACGCCTGGTAAAAGCAGGCATAAGGCATAAGGCCTGCTTTTACCAGCAAAAGTTGCTTTTTCCAGTCCAAAGATGTGCGGGTTAGGTTGATTGGCCATGATAAAAATTGGTCCTTAGTGTTAGGGGTGATTAAATACGTGGGGTTACAGGGTTACGGGGATAGGGCTTGGTTGGGACGGCTGTCGGTGTAGGGACCGGGTGCTAGGGTTTGGATGATCAGCCATGATCTCGTTGAATGGCGGAGCAGGCTCGAAGGGCCGAATGGCCTACTCCTGCTCCTAGTTTCTATGTTTCTATGGCCTAGAAATTCAGTTGGGCGCGCCAGCCGTTAGCGCCTTAGGAGGAGTAGATCTCGAGCGCTAGGCGCTTAGCGCCCGGGCGCAGCGCAATCTGCACCTCGCCCCAACTTCAGTACACATTTAGCGCTGGCGCAAAGTCTTAGCGCGCGCCCTGCTGCGCGCGCAGATCATGACGTCATTTACTAGTGCAACGCCCTTTGTGCGCCCCAAACCGGAACTTCACTCCTGCCGGCCCATTGTGCGCCGGGCGGCCCTAACGACTGTGAAGTGGAACGGTACACAGCCGAGCCGGGCCGCGGGGAGCGCTAATTAAAGGGCACTTACCCTGCACTATAAAGGACCGCCATTTTGCAGCATTCACTCTTGTGCAACGGTTTTTTGGACCGAGACCAAGGAGGAGAGCTTACTGGTTTGGACCAACACTAGGACAGGTATTTTTGGCTCAGGCCAGAGCTTAGCAATTATCTTTGCCTTCATTGAGAGCTCAGTGTTTGCCAGCATATAATGGGGGCTGCATTGGGTGGCAACGCTAACTTTCAGCCTTATGCCAGAAGGGCTTACAGACGCCGTGAGAGAGTGGCAGCCCTGGCTAGACGCAGAGGGGGCAACAGGCGTTGCCAACTGAGGCCTTACCCACCCAGGGTATACCGCCAGCAGACCTCCTATCTGACCATGTCTGCCGCGATGTGTGTTAGGAGGCTGCGATTCAGAAGGGAGGTGGTTGCAGACATCTGCCAGCTGCTTCAGAGAGATCTGCAGCCACAGCTGATGCGCAGGACGTCTCTGTCGGTGGCAGTGAAGGTGACGGTGGCTCTCAACTTCTATGCCACCGGCTCCTTCCAATCCGCTACTGGGGACATCGCTAACATCTCCCAGTTCGCCGTGCATTGCTGCATCCGCCAGGTGACCGAAGCCCTTTTCACAAGGAGACATCAATTCATCTCCTTCCCCATGACCCTGGACAAGCAGCAGCAGCATGCAGTGGGATTTGCAAGAATAGCGGGCTTCCCCATGGTGCAGGGCGCCATTGACTGCACGCATGTGGCTTTGCGGGCACCTCTTGAGCATGCCGAGAATTACCGCAACCGGAAGGGCTACCATTCCCTCAATGTACAGCTGGTGTGTGACCACAGGCAGCGCATCCTAGCTGTCAATGCCCGCTTTCCAGGCAGCAGCCACGATGCCTTTATCCTGTGACAGACAACTGTGGCTGACATGTTCCAGGCACAGCCTCCCCCAAGAGGATGGCTTATCGGGGACAAAGGCTATCCTTTGTGTACCTGGCTCATGACCCCGCTCCGCGCGCCCACGACCCCTGCTGAAGAGGCATACAACGAGAGCCATCAAGTGACTAGGAACATCATAGAACAAACAATCGGCGTCCTCAAGCAACGGTTCCGCTGTCTCGATCGCTCCGGGGGAGCCCTCCAGTATTCGCAGGATCGAGTCTCCCAATTCGTCGTCGTTTGCTGCATGCTGCACAACCTGGCTATCCGCAGGACTCAGGCACTGCCACCTCACGTTGGACCACCACCTCAGGAGGAGGAGCAGGAGGAGCATGAGGAGGAGGAGGACGAGGAGTACCAGCCCAGGAGGGAGGCACAAGGTCCAAGGGCCGCCCGTCGGCAGCTTATTGAACGTCACTTCTAGGCCCCCTGTCAGGGAATGGCTTGTGCCAATGAAAGAACATGATTGCAGCCGCTCCGCAAGCCCTCAGCCGGTTAAGGCAACAAACACTTCAAAGATCAAACATGGACAATGTTATTAAATAAAATGCTTTATTGTTCAAACTCAGGTCCCTTCCCACATGAAAACCAAAAACAGACGAAACCCCCAAAAAACACTCAAACACATTACTCGCTCCCACAACCTGGAGAGGATTAACAAAATAGTGCAACTAAAATGGCCGTCATTCTCGGCCTTCGTAAAAAACAAACATCACATCATCGGCCTTCAAAAAACAAACATCCAATTCTCGGCCTCAAAAAACAAACACAACTGGCCACACATTCGACTATTTGGCCCGCTAGGGCGATGCCTTGGCCATCTTTGTGTGGCCTCTGCCCGCCCTACTGCTCCTCCTCAAAGTAAGGCCATTGGCTGCTGCAAGGCTGGGGGCAGGCTCCTGAGGGGCACATGTCGTGACGGCAGATGCCCTTGGGGGTCGGCCTAGTCGAGGTCTGGCCGTCGAGCGGGCGGCTGTTGAATGCTGCAGCTGTGGCTGGCCAGCATCAGTCGCTGCAGCAGCTCCTGGCAGCTCCACTGGGGGAGTGGCAGTGGCGGCTGGAGGAATGGGGGCAAGCTGGCGGATGGCAGGCGCTCGCTGGTCGCCTGAGACACTGGCACTCGCCCGGGCCAGCACTGCAGCATGCGCACCAATCTGCCGAGGGACAGACCGCTGTGCTGCTGCAGCGCGCCGGGTGCCCTGGCGATGCCTGGCTGACACAGCGAGTGTGGCAGCAGTGAGTGCCCATGTTGACCTGTTCACTGACCGCATCAGAGCAGCCAGTGACTGGACGGCACCACTGATCACCTGGCCAGTCGCTGCCAGAGCTGCCCCGAATTCCGCCCGACTCGCTGCCTGATCTGCCCGGAATTCCGCCCGACTGGTGGCCTCTGAGGGCCCGAACTCGGTCACACTCCGAGAGAGGGACTCGATGGCCTCAGGCAACCGTGCCACTGCCGCCATGAGCTCCGTGTGCCGGCGCTCTGAGTCCGCGGACAAGTCCTCGAGGCGTTCCATCTCCTCGGCGAAGACCATCTCCGGACTGGAGGCCGGACTCTCCCTCTGGGGAGAAGGCCGCCGAGCTGGCCGACCCTTCCTGCGTTGCTGGAGGCCGCTGGGCCCAGCAATTGGACTCCCCTCCGACGCATCCCCCCTCTGGGGAGAAGGCTGCCGAGCTTCCACCCCCCTCCCGCGTTTCTGCAGGCCGCAGGTCCCATGAGCTCCCCTCCCCTTCGACACTTCCGCCACGCTCCCCTCCAGGGAAGACGTGTCCCCTACATTGGCCTGGGTGGCCGCGGCTGAGGGTTCCCCTGATGGGCCGCCTTCCTCTTGCTCCTCCTCCTGCTCCTCTTCTGAGGGGCTGTCACTGGCAAGTTCAGGGACTTCCTCCTCACCATCTGAAAGCAGGAAGGCACAAGAGTAGCTTTAGAGTGAGGAGAGGGTGTCAGCAAGGGATGCATGAGTGGTGGCATTCAGCGCATTGGTCGGACAGTGGCAAAGGATGTAGATCTGATGCGCAAGTGGGACGAGAGCGGTCCAAACGTGGATGTCCTTACCATTGGTGCCCAGAACAGGGTCGGCATCTCCACATGCAACGGGGCCAATCACCCGGGCACCCATGATGCGCTCCACGCGATGTTGAAGCTCGGTGAGCGGCTGGATCTGGGGTCGGCCTCCCCCGGTCGCAGTCCGGCTCTTCCGATTATTAGCCAGCTTGGCCTGCAAGAGAAAGGACGGCCTCTAAGTACAGTGCGTTGCCCTGATCTTGTGTGCACTGCCTCCCATAGTGGAATAGCCTGGCCAGTGTGTCGCCCTGATCTTGTGTGCACTGCCTCCCATGGTGGAATAGCCTGGCCAGTGTGTCGCCCTGATCTTGTGTGCACTGCCTCCCATGGTGGAATAGTTTGGCCAGTGTGTTAAGTGCAGAATGTGCAATTGATGTTCATGCCTGTCCCATCGCTGCTGGATGAGGGCTGGCCATTAGGGTTTTCAGGTCCCTTTGCCCATAATGTGAGGTGCACATGCAAGGATGAGGAGGTCACTGGAAAGGGTACTCACCCTGACAATGCGAGTGAGGTCATTAAACTTTTTGCGGCATTGGACACCGCTCCTGGGGACCTCGCTGTTGGCTGACACCTTGCTGGCGACATGCCTCCAGGCTCTCCTGTAGAAGCGGAACGGCGCCTTCTTGCCATTGTCCGGGTACAAAACATGGCGCCTCTTCTCCACAGCACCAACCAGCACACTCAGATCACGCTCTGAGAAGCGCTGCGCACGTTCACGGGCCTTCTGCATGGCTTCAGGTGCTATTTGGGTCCAGCAGCAGTGTTCAGGCCTAGCTGGAGGGCTCCACTATCCAGGGCGTGGCAGCAGACACAGTCGACCCTTCCCCCTTAAGAGCTGGCCGGCGCCAGGGTGTCTGCTGTCAATCACGAGATGGCCGCACCTGCGCTGCGCCCGGCCTCGGCGCTATCGATCAGCACCTCTGGCTTAGCGCCCAAAGAGAGGCGTCCAGCACCAGTTTTAGCGCTCGAGCGAACTCTTAGGGCGAAGCTAATGAATATCGGAGAAGTGGCCTCGATTTGGCGGCGGGCGCAAACTTTAGCGGCCGCCCCACTTTACCGCCCCAAAAGTGGCTACAATGAATTTCTAGGCCTATGTTTCTAAAAGAGTTTTAATTTTTTTTTTTAATTTCACTCATTTATAGTTTAAAAATACTTTTTAAAAAACGTAAGTTTATTTTTAGCCCTGTAAAAAATTTTAATTATTATTTTCCAAAAATTAAATTTTTGTTTAAAATATTAAATTTAATATCATGTTAACTCATTTTAAATACGTGATTTAAAAAAATTATTTACTGTTTTAGTGTATTTTTTGAGTGATCCCCATTCACACTTTTGACATGTCAATGCGGAGAAATCTGTCAAATGTGTGAAGTGGGATTCCCTTCTTTGATTGGTTCACAGTGGCCCATGTGATCCCAGGGATGCTTGGGAACTGCCTGCGCCCACGGGATACCTGGGCCTCTGCCCACATGGACCAGGAGAGGCCCAGGAGCGGAAGTGTCGGGACCTACGGAGCCAGCAGGTAAGTGCTTAGATTTTTCCAGATCAGCGTCATTCGCACGCAAGAAGCCTCCGTTCGGAAAATCCGGCCAATTGAATCTGCAAAGGGATATAGCTAGGTTAAGTGAATGGGCAAGAATTTGGCAGATGGAGTATAATGTGGGTAAATGTGAAGTTATCTACTTTGGTAGGAAGAATAGAAAAGAAAAATATTATTTAAATGGAGAAAGACTATAGAATGCAGCAGTTCAGAGACACAGAGGGCTCGATTTTGTCATTGGGGCGGGCTGGGGGCGTCAGCCGCTTTTCGTGTTAGCCAACCGACTCTAGTTTGATGTGGGAAAAATATTCGATTTTCACCTAATTGGGCAATTGATTTCCACCATGTGGGAACCCCTGGCCCACTTAGTCTTTCCATCCTGAAAGTCGCCTCCGATGACGTCATCAGTGCTGCTGGATTTAAGGCCTGCAAGCAGCCTTGCTTCTTCAGCAGACTGCAAACCTTATGCCGTTGCTGTGATAGATTCCTCCAGCCAATATGTCCAGCAGTAGGCCAAAGTCTGCACCAAGGTTCAAAGAAGCCTCCCCAGCAGACAAAAGCTGTGTGGATGCAAGTGGCCCAGGTGGTCAACTCTTTGTCTATGTGCGGCAGAACATGGCTGCAGTGTAGGAAGAGGTTTCATGACCTTCTGCGCACTGGAAAAGTGAGTATGACTTTCACATCACCCTCAACCTGATCCCCATTGCCTCTCCTCACCAGCAGTCAGCTTTGACAACCTCTTCCTCCACATCCCACTTGAGACTGACATCCCTGCACCCTTACCCATTCCCTCTCTCTCTATGGTCACATTCACCTAACTATTCAACTATGCAGCCCTCACATTCCCTATCACTGTGATGCTATGAAAACAACTTACAACACACAGGGAGGGCCCTTGGTCTTGCCACCTCACTCCATCTTTTTCTCCTTCTAACCATCAATGATATGGATTCTCTACACTCACTCCTTCATTCTCACTCAAACTCCACTTGTCTCCCTCATTGCAGGAAAAGAGAGCTCACAATAAGAGGGAAAGAGCGAGGACAGGAGGAGGGCCACCCTCAGTAGCCCAGCTCACCCCCTGGGAGGAGGCAGCGCTGGAGATCGTGGGAGTGGAGGAGGATGGAGGTGGGGGACGGACAGAGGGGTGCATCAGAGCAAGCTGGTGACAGAATAGTTTATCATCTGTCTCATTGACATTGCATGAGTCACTGATAATGATTCTGATGCTCTAACAGATTGACTTTTGATTATCTGCAATATTCAATGTGCATGTAAGCTTGGCCTCACATCTCTGTCTCTTTCCTTTACTCCCCCACAGGACCATCGAAAGCCCCCGTCCCCACTATCCAGGAGGAACAGCCTGAGCCTCCAGACTCCTCAGAGGAAGCTGCAACCTCTGAGGGGGCAGCGTCAGCAGAATTCAGCACACCCAGCACCAGCGCAGACACTCACACCTCAGTGGTACCTTCGCGAGATAGTGCAGTGTTGTCACCTGGTGTATCACAGCTCACAAGTGAGCATCAGCAGATGGTGGAGACAGGGACAGCAGTGGAGAGTCCTAGTCCGAGGGCGCAGGACTCTTCCAGCTCGGCTCAGCTGCATGTCGACCCTGTGCCTCCGGGTCCATCCAGAAGCAGAACGGTGCTGGAACTCCAGGAGGAGGTGCAGGAGTCTCTGGCAGGTATTGTCTCCAGGGTTGCTGCGAGTGTGGAGCGAGTGGAGGAGTCCATTGCTAACATAAGCAGAGCCTTTGTGGAGGCGTCGATGCATGAACGCATCACCACGGAAAGGGTGTGATGTGCCAAATAACTGCCTGAATCCAAAGTTAAAGCTTAAGACTGAAGCCTTTTATTAAATAAGAATCATGGCAGAGTTAACAGAGTCCATCATCGACCGAGCCCTTGGTAGAACATACCAGAAGAGGGGCGGGGCCAGGGAGGAGCATTAGTGGTTCCCCCTAGTGGAACATTCCAGACATTACAAGTGCAAGTACAAATATCAGAACACAGTTATTTCATCACATTCACCCCCTGCTATAGATTCAGTCTGTCAGGTGGTCTGACAATCCTCTGGGAAAGACGTAACTCTTGCTGAGGCTCCTCCTGGAGTACTAACTCCGGTTCATTCGAATTCCCAGAATCATCAGTATTTTCCACACTGAGGGTTTGTGTCTCTGAAGGTCCAATACCACGATTGAAAACTCTACTCTCAGAGTCGAACTCTTTTCGAGCTCCAGCAGGTGCAAGATCTTTAATAGAGACCGTATCCTCTCGCCCATCCGAATATTGAATATACGCATACTAGAGATTAGCATGGAGGAGTTGCACTTCCTCCACCAGTGGATCAGTCTTGTGGCCTCTCACATGTCTGCGCAACAACACAGGGCCCGTGGTCGTCAACCATGTGGGTAACGATACTCCATTAGTAGCTTTTCTTGGAAAACTAAACATCCTTTCATGAGGGGTGGCATTCGTCGCTGTACACAAAAGAGACCTTATGGAATGCAGCACGTCTGGCAGGACATCCTGCCAGCGAGAGGTCGGCAGGCCTCGTGACTTCAGAGACAGTACGATAACCTTCCACACTGTCGCATTTTCTTTCTCGACCTGCCCATTACCACGAGGGTTATAGCTGGTAGTTCTACTCGTTGCAATCCCCTTCGATAGCAAAAACTGTCGTAATTCTTCGCTCATAAAGGAAGAACCCCTATCACTATGTATATAGTTAGGCATGCCGAACAAGGAAACAGTTGGCAGAGGCATTTAATTACAACAGCACTAGTCACATCCGGACAGGGGATAACAAAAGGGAACCGAGAGTACTCATCTATAATACTAAGAAAATAGACATTACAGTCGCTCGATGGAAGGGGACCTTTAAAATCGAGACTCAAACGCTCAAATGGTCGAGTTGCTTCAATAAGATGAGTTGGCTCGGACGGCTTATAGAAGCGGGGTTTGCATTCAGCACAAACATGACAGGTTCTGGTCATTGTCCGGACCTCCTCAATAGAGTAGGGTAGATTGTGGGACTTAATGAAGTGGTTCATTCTGGTAACCCCAGGGTGGCAGAGTGCGTCGTGGAGACTTTGAAGCTTATCTGTACCTAGACTAGCACATACTCCTCGTGACAAAGCATCCGATGGCTCATTAAATACTCCAGGCCTGTACTGAATATCATAGTCATATGTTGACAGTTCTATTCGCCATCTTAAAATCTTATCATTTTTGATCTTGCCTCTCTGCTTAGTGTTGAACATAAAGGCCACAGATCGCTGGTCAGTAATGAGCGTAAAACGTTGGCCAGCGAGATAATGTCTCCAATACCTGACTGCTTCAATAATTGCCTGTGCCTCCTTTTCCACTGAAGAATGTCGAACTTCTGGTCCTTGCAATGTACGAGAGAAGAAAGCTACTGGTCTACCAGCTTGGTTAAGAGTTGCTGCCAACGCAAAATCAGATGCATCACTTTCCACTTGAAATGGGATCTTCTCATCCACGGCACATACCACTGCCTTCTCAATGTCCCGTTTGATATTAAGGAAAGCCTCCTGAGCTTCCGCCGATAGCGGAAAAGACGTCGACTTAATAAGAGGTCGGACTTTATCTGAGTAGCTAGCCACCCACTGGGCATAGTACGAGAAGAATCCCAGACACCTTCTTAAGGCTTTTACAGTGTGAGGTAAAGGTCATTCCTTAAGTGGGCGTAATCTTTCAGGGTCTGGCCCGATTACCCCATTCTCCACAACGCAACCAAGAATACACAAACGTGTAGTATTGAAGGTACACTTGTTTTCGTTGTAGGTCAGGTTTAACCTCTTTGCAGTCTCTAGGAACTTCGCAAGATTTTGATCATGCTCCCGTTGGTCTTGCCCACAGATAGTAACATTGTCCAGGTACGGGAATGTTGCTTTCAACGCGTATTCATCCACCATACGATCCATCTCCCATTGGAAGACGGATACCCCATTCGCCACTCCAAAGGGCACCCATTAGCTTCGAAGGCCGTATAAGATCGGTCTTCTATTTTAATGGGGTGTTGATGGTAGGCAGACTTTAAATCAATGGTGGAGAACACGCGGTACTGAGCTATCTGGTTCACCATCTCAGAAATACGAGGCAAAGGATAGGCGTCTAATTGGGTATACAAGTTTATAGTCTGGCTATAATCGACCACAAGTCTTTTCTTCTCATTAGTTTTAACCATTACCACCTGGGCACGCCACGGGCTACCACTTTGTTCGATGATTCCCTCCCGTTGAAGCCTTTCCACTTCCTCTTTTATAAATGTTTTATCTTCTGAACTATACCGTCGACTCTTAGTCGCTATAGGTCTACAATTAGGAGCAAGTTTCGCAAACAAAGAAGGCGGGCTTACGTTTAAAGTAGAAAGGCCGCAGACTGTGAGCAGAGGCTGGAATCCACCATACTTAAGGGTAACGCTCTCATGCTGACACTGGAAGTCCAAGCCTAATATTAAGTTCACACACAACTGAGGTAATATGAGGAGTTTAAAATCCTTATACTCCGTATCCTTAACGGTCAATGTGACTTTACAATATCCAGTTACCTCCGAAGTAAGGGATTTGGACGCCATCACAATTTCACATCGAGTAGGATACACCTTCAATGAACAGGAGTTAACAAGGTTGGGGTGTATAAAACTTTCAGTACTGCCACAGTCTATCAAACACCCAGTAGGACGACCATTAATCTTAATGTCCATCATAGATTTTGACAAGGAACACGGTATGGTCTGGTCAACCGTAGCCGAGGCTAGAGTAAAACGATAGGCGGCAGCAGAGAAGACATCGGGTACAGGATTACCCTTACACACTTTACTAAAATGTCCCCGTTTCTTACATTTAAAACAGGTAGCCTCTCTGGCTGGGCAACTTTGCCTGGGGTGTTTAGATTGGCCACAAAAATATCACTTAGACCTATGGGGCACAGCCGCAACAATAGGATTAAGTGGAGGCTCCATTGGTGTTATGGATGCCTCCATACTCGGAACACACGAGGCTGAGAGAGATGCATTGGTTGATGCATACACTTCTGAATTCTTCTGGGCTACATCTAACGATCGAGCAGCAGCGACGACCGTTTTTAAAACTAACGAGTCGTTCTCGAGGAGTCTCTGTCTAATATAATTAGATCGGAGGCCAGATATGAAAGAATCGCGGATGGCTTCTTCCTGATACACTATGGCAGAGACAGCCTTGTAGTTGCAACCCTTAGCCAAAGCCTTAAGGTCCTGCAGGAAATCGTCCAGAGATTCCTTGGGTAATTGCCTGCGAGTAGACAGGAGATACCTGGCGTATACTTCGTTAACCGACTTAAGGTACTGGGATTTAAGAGCTGCGAGGGCCTCTTCATATGTAGTAATATCTTCAATTATAGAGTAAGTTTGATGACTTACCAAGTTGGTTAGAAGACCCAACTTGTTAACCGTCGGACCGGTCGATGATGCGATGAAGTGTTCAAAACATCGGAGCCAATGCGTAAATTTCTTCGACGCATCTGCCGAATGGGGATCGATATCCAGACGCTCTGGTTTCAAAAATCGATCCATCTTCCAAAAGTTGTTATTTAATAAAATTGATGTGCCAAATAACTGCCTGAATCCGAAGTTAAAGCTTAAGACTGAAGCCTTTTATTAAATAAGAATCATGGCAGAGTTAACAGAGTCCATCATCGACCGAGCCCTTGGTAGAACATACCAGAAGAGGGGCGGGGCCAGGGAGGAGCATTAGTGGTTCCCCCTAGTGGAACATTCCAGACATTACAAGTGCAAGTACAAATATCAGAACACAGTTATTTCATCACAGGGTGGCAACCTCCATGGAAAGGATGGCTACCGTAGAGGAGAGGATGGCTACGGCCATGGAGGAGCTTAGTCGCCAGGGTCGTGAAAACATGGTCATTGTTCAGAATAGACTGACATCTCTTGAGGAGCGATGGTCAGCTATTGAGCAAACAAACCAGACCTTCAGGCAAGTACTCGGGAGTAGGGCTTCCACTACAGATTCGGGTCCTCATGGCCCCCCTGAATTGCAGCAAGGTGCTGTCAAGCCACTTGCTAGCTCTGAAGTGGGGCTGACCCATGAGATGGATGTTGGTGGCATACAACAAGGAAGTGGGGTGCCCTCTCCAAGCAGTCACACGACCATGCCACTGCAGAGCCCTCGGCCAGAGCCCCACCAGAGTCCCCACCCAACTGAAATCAGCGTCTCAGCCCCTGCACAGCTGCAGGAGGAGCAGACTGTTACCGAGCCCTCAGAGGTTCGCATCCCCAGAGGACGCCCGCCAAAGGTGTTGAGACAGGAGCAGCAAGAAAGTGAGCAAGGGGCCTCCACATCTGCTGAAGCCACAGGGGAACCACAATGTAGGAGCACGCGTAAGAGGAAGATAATGCACAAGTAGTCACAAGGGCAGTCACTTGGGTGTAATGTTGTGTTTATTTTTTAAATGCCATCACTTGCTTATTGCCATAAAAATTCTGATGGCAAACTGTTGCAGTTGTGGCGTGTGTCATTTCACAAATGGGACTTCCACATTGAGGGCTTAGGGCAACTTGCAATTGTCAGTATGGTGGTCAGAGTGATAGGAATCCGTAGGTTCTTGGCCATTGTCGATGGTCTGATAAGAATGTGCGAGGCAAAAGTGTTTGATTGTGCAGGCTAAGCAAATCTGGCCAAGATGAGTGCGTTCCTTGCATCCCGGGCAGCAATGTGGTCGCGTGCTGGCACCTTCTGGCCTGTGCAGCTTCAGGTGGGTGGGCAGCAGCTTAGAGCTCCTGCTGTTGCTCCTGCAGTTGGTGCTGCTGTTGTTCAGGGTTCTGCTGCTGCCGTGGCTGGTCCTCGTCCGAATCTGATGTCCAGGAGGAAAGGAAATAAATAGTTCCCATTCTTCTGGTATATACCTCAGTTGAGGAAGCGCTCATTCAAGGTGGGGAGAGGGGTTTCCCAGGAGGTCACACTGGAGATGGGTGTTACATTGTTATAGTATCACATCGCTAAATGGAACTACTTTGGTATGGAACTACTTTGGTATGGTGTAGTTATATTGCACTAACTAAAACGAACTAAAAGTGTCTGTAATATATATATATTACAGACACTTTTAGTTCGTTTTAGTTAGTGCTTTTTACTTAGCTGTATTTTTGCTTTTGTTACAGTGCTGCCGCATGGTGTGGAGTGATACAAGATGTCCAACGCTGAACTGTGCACTGCCCGTGCACTGTGTGCCACATAGCAATATAACTACACCATACCAAAGTAGTTCCAGACCAAAGTAGTTCCATTTAACGATGTGATACTATAACAATGTAACATCCCTCTTTCTCAAAAAAACTAAAACATGAAATTTAACAATTTAATTAACAAATATTATATCTAAACTATTATTATCAACTACAAAGAATCGTGAGTTTTTTTTATTCGCGATATCGCTCAGGTGGTTGGATGTTGTCCCTCCATCTTGTGGATTTGGTGGTGACCATTCCTCTCTGCGGTGTTTTGGTGTGTTCCGCTCTCGTTGTTGTTGTTGCTGTCGCCTTTGGAGTTGGAGTGTGCATGCTCGTGGTTGTTTGATTTGTAGCGCTTGTTTCTGGTGTTGTACTGCTTGTGGTAGCTGGTGTTGTCAATGTTGCTGATGTTGTCTGCTGCTTATCCAGTTCAGGTGAAGGTCTGATGTGGAGTCTGTTCCATCTGTGTTGGTTACCAGGTTCAGTCTCTACGAAGTAGGATCTTGGAGTATCAGCTTTTCCAATGACCTTGGCTGGATTCCAGGTTTTCAATAGCGGGACTTGCACATGCACTGATTGTCCATTCAGCAATTCTGGTAGCATCTTTGCATGTTTATCGTAGGCTTTGACATCAGCCGAGATGCCAACATAGAAAGAGAACTATTAGCAGTAGTGTACGGATGCGAGAAATTCCATACATACCTATATGGCAGGCGATTTACAATAGAGAGTGACCATCGTCCACTAGAACAGATCTATAAGAAGAATCTGTGCAAAGCGCCTGCAAGACTGCAAAGACTACTTCTAAGGCTCCAAAGCTATGACTTCAAACTTAAATATAAGCCAGGAAAGGAAATGGTGCTAGCAGATGCGTTGTCTCGATTGTCACCATATGAGAAACACGAGGTGGCGGGCCTAACAGTAAAAATCCACCACCTAGTGAATGTTACCCCTACAAAGCTCAGTCAAATCAGAGATGAGACTAGCAAAGATGAGGAATTGCAATTACTCACACAACAAGTAATACAGGGGTGGCCAGAGAGAATCCAGCAGGTACAGGCGACAATTCGTCAATACTGGGTGATTAAAGACGATATTGCAGTAGAAGACGGTATTCTCCTTGCTGGATCGAGGATCATCATGCCAAAGACGATGCAGACACAACTTCTCCATATCATACATGAAGGCCACATAGGAATGGAGAAATGCAAGCTGAGAGCCAGATCAGTTGTATACTGGATAGGCATGTACAAAAATATCGAACAGATGGTCTCTGCATGTGGTATATGCCAGAAATACAGAAATGCACAACAGAAAGAGGAGATGGTACCTAGTGAAATACCATCAAGACCATGGCACACTGTTGGGACAGATATCTTCATGTGCAATCAAGAATGGTTTCTCATAGTGGCAGATTACTATTCCAAGTTTCCTTTTGTGAGAAGGATGAAAGACTTGAGGGCCTCAACTACCACCAGAATTGCAAAGAGCTTGTTTGCCGAACAAGGAATCCCAGAAAAGATAATCTGTGACAATGGAACCCAGTTCACATCGAGTGAATTCAGAGCTCTGGCAGAAAAGTATGGGTTCAAAATAGTAACCTCATCCCCACATTTCCCAAGGGGACACGGGTTCATCAAAAGACAGATCCAGACTGTCAAGAGAACTCTCATCAAAAGTAGTGAGATGGAGGAAGACCAAGACCTTGCCCTCCTATCACTCAGATCAACACCACTGAATGCAGACATGAAATCACCTGCGGAATTGCTGAATGGGAGAAAGTTTAGACTACACTACCAGCAAAAATACATCCTCCCCAGGACCAGGAGGACTTCAGACAAAAGCTGGCAGAAGCACAAATCGTAGGAAGCAACCATTACGATAAACATGCAAAGACGCTACCAGAATTGCTGAATGGACAATCAGTGACCTAAAGAACAGATGGTGGGTGGAGAAAGTGCAGGAGATCCAGCAGCTAGCCAATAACCATGACGTGCGTAGATTCTTTAGCGCAGTCAAGACCACCTACGGCCCAAGTGCTCAAGGTCCTACCCCACTGTGGGCTAAGAATGGAGAGGTACTCATCAAGGACAGAGAGGCAGTCAGTGCCCGCTGGAAGGAGCACTTTGAAGATCTCCTTAACCGAGACTCTGTCTTCGACGCGAGTGTCCTCAACTCCATCCCGCAGCATGTCACCTGCCACCACCTCAGCACAACCCCAGCCGGGCAAGAGGTTGACAAGGCCATCTGACAACTGAAGAACAACAAGGCCTCAGGAGCAAATGGAATCCCCGCTGAGGCGCTAAAACATGGCAGAGAAGCACTATTGGCGCGAATACATGAACTCATTTCTCTTATTTGGAAGGAGGAGAGCATGCCAGGGGATCGCAGAGATGCCGCAGGGAAAGTCATCGCAAGAATCCTCCTCAATCACCTTCTCCCAGTGGCTGAGGGGGTTGGACAGGGTAGATGCTGAGAGGATGCTTCCCTTCGTTAGGGAATCTAGAATGAGGGGGGCATAGTCTCAGAATAAGGGGTCACCCATTTAAGACGGAGATGAGGAGGAATTTCTTCTCTCAGATGGTCGTGAATCTTTGGAATTCTTTACCCCAGAGATTGTGGAAGCTGATTCATTGAATATATTCAAGGCTGAGATAGACAGATTTTTGAGCAACAGGGTAGTCGAGGGTTATGGGGAGCGGGCAGGAAAGTGGAGTTGAGGCCAAAATTGGATCAGCCATGATCTCATTGAATGACGGAGCAGACTCGAGAGGCCGAATGGCCTACTCCTGCTCCTATTTCTTATGTTCTTATGTTCTTCCTAATCCTGAAATCTGCAGCTTCTGAGATTGGAAAGTGAACAGCTGTGAAATGGTAACTTTTATGCTACATTTGCAGCTGTCAACTATTCAGAAGAATAGATCGTCATTGAACTCCCGACCTACTTACCTGACGTGATCTCCGAATGCCGTGAACCTCATGAAAAAGGTATAAAAATAGTAAGTGCCTGGTAAAATAGTGTTTAACCACCTTTTAAATTGCTTTTAATGAGCCACTGCTTGAGAGACTCGCGTGGAGGCAGATTGACAGCAGGCTCCTGATCCAGTATCAATCATTTCAAATTTGACAGTGGACCTGCCTCCGATCCCATCCTCTGAGCGCCGGCAAAATTCCGGCCACCATCTCCAACAGTGCAGATCCCCTTCAATACTGCATTGAAGTGTCAGCTTAGGTTTTGAAATAGTGATTGTTGCACAGGCATGCTCAGTAAACTTGGCTGATTGCTCTGATTATGTCACTCGAGGTAATCCTAGAGCAGGAGCAGAAGGAGAATTAGGAGAAATGGGCAAATGCATGGTTAAATATGTGAGTTTTAAAGATATTTTTGACAGTGGGAGGAGTGAAGCAAGATGGATGGATTTGGGGAGAGGAGACTAGAGTGTGGAAGCAAGCTGGTTGAAGGCCCTGCCACCAATTGTAGAACAGAGGGAGGGGGAAGCACGAGTTGGAAGAGCAGAGGGTGCAAGCAGGGACATAGTGCTGGTGGAGGTAGAAGGAGGGAGGCCGGGGAGGGACTGGTACATGAAGATAAGGATTCTGAAGTTGATCCAGTAGAGTATAATTGGCAAGTGAAGGTTGGCGCAGATCGGGGTGGTAGGTGAGCAGGATTTTGCATGTGACAGGGTGCGGGCTGCGGAGTATTGGATGAGATGGAGTTTTGTGTCGCGTGGAACTTGGGCAGCCAGCAAGGAGAGCCTTGGAAAAGTTGAACGTAGAGGTGAAAAATCATGAATGTAGATTTCAGCGGAAGTGGGGGTGAGGTTAGGGGCTGAGATTTTGGAGGTTGCCCTGGCGATGGGCTGTATGTGGGATTTGAAGGATCAAGCAGGAGAGTGAGGGTGCAGACCATCAGGCTGAGCCTCCATAGGAATCCAGGAAAGGGATATAATTGAAGGATAGGCTTGGAGTTTCTGGAGGATGGTGTGACCATCACAGAATCACAGAATCACAGAATCACAGAAACTCCACAGTGCAGATAGAGGCCATTTCGGCCCATCGAGCCTGCACCGACACATATCCCACCCGATCCCCGTAACCCCTACACCAACACATATCCCACCCTATCCCTGTAACCCCACGTATTTAATCCCCCTAACACTAAGGGTCAATTTATCATAGCCAATCAACCTAACCCGCACATCTTTGGACTGAAGATAAGGATTCTGAAGTTGATCCAGTAGAGTATAATTGGCAAGTGAAGGTTGGCGCAGATCGGGGTGGTAGGTGAGCAGGATTTTGCATGTGACAGGGTGCGGGCTGCGGAGTATTGGAAAATGGGATTAGAATAGTGTGAGGGTGCCGGTTAGTTCCCTCAGTAACCCCTAGATGGCACCTTCACTTGTTTGTTTCCTTTTGCTAATTGTTACTTGTTTACTTAACTGCCTTTTATCAGGTTCATTGGTTTCACCTGGTTTTGCTTTTATTTAAGTTCTGTGGTTTCTTCCCTCTGTGCTCAGTCTTGACAAGCCATTGGCCTAGTGGTAGCTTGTCTTGAGCTCCTATGTTTGTAACTGTTTACCTGTGTGATTCGAGTAAAGTACTTTTATTTAAGACTGCATACCTGCTTCTCGCCTTGTCTGTCTGCACTTGGGTCCAGAACCAGCCTCGCCCTGACAGAATAGATGGGGCTTGATGGCCGGCGCAGACACGATGGGCCGAAGGGCCTCTTTCTGTGCTGTATAACTCTATGACTCTATGGGCTGGATTTTGTCAATGGGGACGTGATGGAGGTGGGACTCCCACTTTTTGGGTTGTAGTCCCGCCTCCATCGATTTGTGGCCAACCCACGCGATTTTCCCTTGATTGACCTTGTTAAGCCCGCCCAGCGGGCTCTGCAGGCCAATTAAGGGACACCCGGTTACAGGTGATGTCAGGGATTGACATTTCATCTGTCAAAAGCTTTTGACAGATGAAATATCAGCTTTTGAGAGCTCTGTGAAGCTGTCAAACACTGACAATCTGACTTCTAACTTGAGTCCTTCTCCACAGACTCAGTTAGAAATCTCTCCAGAACAAAAAGCAGAATGCTGGAACTTTTGACAGCTCGCGGCCATTCTGCTTTCTGTGCCGGTGAGATGAGGGACTCCCGATACCTGAAGGAAGGAAGCCTGCATTAGTAAGTAAAGGTAAGTAAAACTTATTTAAACACTTTACACACACCAAACACACTTACCTCTGCACTCATGCACCCATTACTCACCTGAACACCAGACATCTCAAACCCTCCAAGCCCTTCAGCTCGATGGTCCGCCTCGCTAACTTGGCGTACTTTGGAGCCGTCGGGCAGCCTACACTTCAGGGCTAAAAATAGGGATTAGGCCAAAAATTGCCTGTTAGCTACCTGTTAACAGGCAGTTAATTGGCACTAATCCCTTTCCCACCTCGGGGAGGCGGCTCTCAGCACAGATCGGGTACCCGCCTCCTGGGAAACGGGCATGAAGGTGGGTTGGGAGTGGGAAGGGTTCGTGCCCCCCGATTCTGTAATTTTCCCCCACTCCCGCTTCCAAACCCGCCTCCATGGGGCTTGGAAATTCGAGCCCTATGACTCTTCCAAGGCTGTAGAGAGGGCGAGGGAGGATAATGAGCAGCGGCCACAGCCACACAGAATATAATCAGTGATGTTGACCAGGGAGGTCTCAGTGCTGTGGGTGATATGGAAAGCAGACGGAATGGAATTGAACTGGGAGAGGTGGGTATGGAGCGGGATGGTGAGGACATGTTCCAAAACCTTGGAGCGAAAAGGGAGATTGGAGATGAAGCAATAGTTGGAGAAATCAAGGGGGGACATTTTAAGGAGTATAGCAATTTTTAAACTGTGGCCAGAGGGAAGGGAATAGTTGACCATTTTGATAAGACTGCTGTTATGTATTGTGTGTTCTCCTCCCACCTGTGGTGGCGCTGTCACAGCAGATAAATGGTTGAGTGTTCTCTTGGTTAAGTTTAGCTCTCTTTGTTCGGAACTCTCCAGAACTTTCCTTTCCTTCCTGAATAAAGCACTTCATGTTTGAGTCTCTGGGTTCTGAGTTCTAATTGTGTCTAGGTGGAAAGGTACCAACACAACAAAGTGGCGACGAGGATCGGATGAATCTGCGTTGTGGGAATTTTCTTGTTTTCGACTACAGAACACTCGGAACAGAAATTGCAGCATTACATTAACATTACGGGTGCAGTGAGTAAACAGAAATTTTAATTTGAAACGTGAGATGGCTACTATATTAGGAAACATCAGTGATTTTGATGAAAATGTGGAGCAATGGAGCGCTTTTACAGAACATTTTGACTGTTTTGTATTGGCGAATGCGGTGGCAAACGAAAAGGTCGTGCCTACCTTTTTCAGTGTAATGGGGCCGAAGACATTCAATTTACTTCGCAGCCTTGTGCAGCCAGATAAGCCAGGAACTAAAACATATAAGCAACTAGTGGAAATTCTTGGGGCACATTTTTCACCAAAATCTCTGGTTTTTGCTGAGAGATTTAGATTTCAAAAACAGAATCAAGAGGAGGGGGAATCACTGACGATGTTTATTGCTGCTTTAAAAAGGTTGTCAGAACACTGCGAGTTCAAGGAGGTGCTGAATGATACCATTAGAGGCAGACTTGTGTGTGGTCTGCAAAGTGCAGCCACACAGAAGCGCCTTCTTACTGAGGACAACCTTACTCTTGAAAAGGCCATTGAAGTTAGTGTCTCCATGGAGATGGCGGAAAAGGAGGCTCACCAGCTGATTTCAACAGGGAGCGTTCACAAGGTATCGTCTGAGCCTAAAGGTACGCAGAACGGCACATGTTACCATTGTGGGAAAATGGGCCATCACGCTAATGACTGCTGGTGTACGGAGCTGGAATGCCGAAATTGTGGCAAAAAGGGTCACATTGAACGCGCCTGTAGAGGTAAAAAAAAGAACAGACAGAGCTGGGAAGCATGAAAGCAAAATGTCTGTATTTGGACAAGAGAGGAAAAAGAGTGTTCATTCAGTGCAGTATGATGGAACAAGCAAAACAGAGGGGAGTGACACCTCTGAGGAGGAAGAGGTGCACATACTGATGGTTGCAGGTGGTTCAAATGGCTACTGGGTGTCACCACTGGTGGAGGGACAATCAGTGTGGATGGAGGTGGACACAGGCGTGGCTGTGTCCCTTGTTTCAGACAATGTCTACAACAAAATGCTAAAGCATCTTACCCTTCAGCCAACAAACATTGTGCTAAAGACGTATACCAGCGAACCTGTGGCCATGAGAGGCGCCATTGAGGTGACAGTTAAATTGAACGGACAGACTGCGAAACTGCCACTATATGTGGTAAAGGGAAATTACCCATCGCTACTGGGGCGTGCGTGACTAGAGAAAATCACGCTGGACTGGCCTGCAGTCCACATGATGTCAAAAGGGAAGTCAGATCTGACTGCAGTGTTAAACAAACATGCAGAACTCTTCAATGGGGAACTTGGGAGCATGAAAAAGATCAGCGTGAGACTGGACATTAAATCTGACAGCAAGCCAAAGTTTCAAAAAGCCCAACCTGTACCCTATGCAATTAGGCCAAAAGTTGAGGCTAACTTGGAGGCCTTAGTCGAGAATGGAGTCCTGGAGCCTGTGAGCGTGAGCAAATGGGCCACACCCATTGTTCCTGTCCTGAAAAAGGATGGATCTGTTCGAATCTGCGGGGATTTTAAAGTGACTATTAACCCGGTGCTGTCTGTGGAACAGTACCCTCTTCCCCTCATTGATGATCTTTTTACGGGCCTGGCCGGAGGGCAAAAGTTCAGCAAAATAGACTTATGCCAGGCTTATCTACAAATGCAAGTCGATGACAAATCAAAAGAGCTGCTGACAATTGTGCCACACAAGGGGCTATACAGGTACTGCCGCCTTCCGTTTGGAATTACGTCGGACCCTGCTCTATTCCAAAGGGCAATGGATCAGATTTTGAGTGGACTGCCAGGAGTCCAGTGCTACCTGGACGATATCCTTGTCACTGGGACAAATGAGGAGGATCATCTTCTGAACTTGGATGCAACACTACAACGACTGAAAGAGTACGGACTCAGAGTTCGTAAAGACAAATGTGAAATCTTTCAGTCTTCAGTTGAGTACCTGGGGCATGTGATTGACGCTACTGGCCTGCTAAGGCGCCGTCAAAGGTCAAGGCGATCGTGGAGGCCCCAGCACCCCAGAACGTGAGCCAGTTACGTTCATTTCTGGGGCTACTTAGCTACTATGGGAAGTTTATTCCAGATTTAGCAACATTGCTGAAGCCGTTACATCAGTTGCTATGTCAAGGCAAAACATGGAAATGGACTGAACTGTGCAATGAATCTTTCGCTCAAGCAAAGAAAGCATTGCTGAAATCGGAGGTCCTGACACACTTCGACCCAAAGCTACCCATGCAACTAGCATGTGATGCGTCACCATATGGTGTGGGAGCAGTCAAATCCCACATCATGCCTTTTGGTGAAGTGAAACCTATCGCCTTCGCATCTCGCACCTTGAACAAGGCCAAGAGTAACTATGCACAGATTGAGCGCGAGGCCTTGGGAATCATTTTTGGAATTCAAAAATTTCATCAGTACCTGTTTGGGAGAAGGTTCACACTCCTGACGGACCACCGTCCATTGACTTCAATCTTCGGGCCCCACACCGGAATTCCGTCTCTTGCTGCAAGCAGGATGCAAAGGTGGGCTTTACTGTTGTCAGGACACACATACGACATCAAATATCGCAAATCAGACTTGCACGGCAACGCAGACGGTCTCTCGAGGCTACCCTTGCCTGTTACTCCCCCAGAGCCTCGTCAGATAGACATCTTCTACTTTAGACAAGAGGAGGGAGCACCTGTCATGGCAGTTCAGGTGCGAAGGTACACCCGCAACGATCCAGTCCTGTCTGAGGTAATGGACGATGTCATTCGAGGGAGAGCTATAGGAGATTCTCCTAGTTTGAAACCTTACGTTTCAAAAAGAAATGAACTCCCTGTCCAGGCAGGTTGTCTTCTTTGGGGATGCTGTGTCATCATTCCGCCACCTCTGAGGGAACCTATACTGCAACAACTTCATACAGGCCACAGTGGGATGGTTCGGATGAAGGAAATGGCAAGAAGCTACTTCTGGTGGCCAGGCCTCAATGGAAATATTGAGGAGAAAGCCAAAACATGTTCCCCATGTCAAAGGGTCCAGAATGTTCCACAGCTGGCAACCCTACACCCCTGGGATTGGCCTGCAGAAGTGTGGCAGCGAGTACATGTGGACTTCGCCGGTCCTTTCGAAGAGAAGATGTTAATGGTGGTTGTGGACGCTCGTAGCAAGTGGCCGGAGGTCGCTGTGATGAGGTCTACCACGGCAGAGAAAACAATTGAGAAACTTGGTGAGATGTTCAGCCGTTATGGCTCACCAGAACAACTCGTAAGTGACAACGGTCCACAATTTGTATCACAGGAGTTTGCAACCTTCCTGCATGTGAATGGTGTCCAACACATCAGGTCTGCGCCCTATCATCCCTCTACTAACGGCCTGGCAGAAAGGTTTGTGCAAACTTTGAAGCACGCCTTGAAGGCATCACAAGGTCAGGGCTCAATCCACCAACGCCTGAACAGCTTCCTGTTATCCTACAGGAACGAGCCGCATGCCACAACCAAAACTTCCCCCGATTCGCTCATGATGAAATGGCAGTTGCGGACAAGTTTTGACTTACTCAAACCTCCAAGGGCAGAACAGGTTGTCCATTGTCAACAACAAGCTCAAGTTGAAAAGAGAGAGAAAAGAGCCAAGGAGAGACGGTTTCACCCTGGAGAGCACGTCCTAGCTCGAAACTACAACACTGGACCGAAATGGGTTCCTGCTACGGTGATCGCGCAGACGGGCCCTGTGTCTTACACGGTTGAGACTGCTGAGGACGTCGTCTGGAGAAGACACACAGATCAACTGTTGCTAGGAGCAGAGACAGCCACAGAGGCTCCAACGGCTGGTTGGCCTGAACTGTTTCCGGATGATACCGCAAACCAGCATCCTTTGCCACAGTGCTCTTCTCCAACACAGGAAGTCACAGAGACTGTTCCACCTGTGCAAACACCTGACTTTCGACTGACACAGGCACCTTCTCTATCTAGGCCTGTGTCAATGCCTACTGCTGTGGAAGCAGCGATGACCGCCGGTATCCTGTCAGAGAGCGGTGGCCTCCAAGACACTTGGATCTGTAGGCTTAGTGACTTACCCACAAGACTGGGGCAGAATAAACCCCAGGGTAAAGTCAGGGTTTGAGGCAGTCTACCTCTACCCTTGGTTAGTTGAGTGCATTGAAAGTAACTTACCTGTTGAGGAATAATGTGGACCTTTCATTTAAGAGGGGAGGAATATGTTATGTATTGTGTGTTCTCCTCCCACCTGTGGTGGCACTGTCACAGCAGATAAATGGTTGGGTGTTCTCTTGGTTAAGTTTAGCTCTCTTTGTTCGGAACTCTCCAGAACTTTCCTTTCCTTCCTGAATAAAGCACTTCATGTTTGAATCTCTGGGTTCTGAGTTCTAATTGTGTCTAGGTAGAAAGGTACCGACACAACAACCGCCACACAAATTCTTAAACTCCAAGCACTCCATTAAAGATTGCGTTTGTGCAGCAAATAAATGTGCAAATATAGTTTTTTAGTTCTAAGAACATATAAGAACATAAGAATTAGAAGGAAAAGTAGGCCATATGGCCCTTTGAGCCGGCTCCACCCTTCAATAAGATCATGGCTGATCTTCGACCTCAACTCCACTTTCCTGCCCGATCTCCATATCCCTTGATTCCCCTAGGGTCCAAAAATCTGTCTATCTGAGCCTTGAATCTACTCAATGATTCAGCGTCCGCAGCCCTTTGGCATAGAGAATTCCAAAGATTCACAACCCTCTGAGTGAAGAAATTCCTCCTCATCGCATCAATTGTCGACCCATTATCCTGAGACTATACCCCTTAGTTCTAGACTCTCCAGCCACGGGAAACAACCTCTCAGCATCTACCCTGTCAATCCCACTCAGAATCTTATATATTTCAATGAGATCACCTCTCATTCCTCTAAACTCCAGAGAGTATAGGCCCATTCTACACAATCTCTCATCATAGGACAGCCCTCTCATCCCAGGAATCAATCTAGTGAACTTCAGTTGCACCGCCTCCAAGGGATATATGTCCTTTCTCAGATAAGGTGACCAAAACTGTGCACAGTACTCCAGGTCTGGGCTCACAATTGTACTAGGACTTCCTTAATCTTGTACTCCAACCCCCGAGCCCCAGGATCCCCAGCCACTGCAGTTAAGTAGAGGCTTCAGGCCTCATTATAACATGTACATTTTGAACCCACCTCTTGGCAGTGGGTTGGCAGCCTGCACCCCCAACCCCACCCCAGACCAGCCTGAGTGAAAGGTGAAAGTGGGCAGGTTGGAGGCGGGTTGGGGTCGGGGTTCACATTTTTTCAACTTTCACTTCCTCCCATGCCTCCAAACCATCTGTTCTTACCTCTGAGAATTCTGGCCTTTATGTTCCTCACTCTTATAAGCCCTTTGGTTCCCCATTATTTTTGGTATGCATTTTGTGTCTTCTATTGTGAAGACAGATACAAAATATTTGTTTAAAGTCTCTGACATTTCCTTATTCCCCATTATAATTTCACCTGTCGCAGCCTCTGAGGGACCAACGCCTAGTTTTGCTACTCTCTTCCTTTTCACATACTTGTAGAAGCTCTCACATTCTGTTTTTATATTTCTTGCTAGTTTACTCTCATTCTATTTTCTCCCTTTTTTCAATTTTTTTGGTCATCCTTTGTTGGTTTCTAAAGCTCTCCCAATCCTTTGATTTACTACTATTCTTCGCAACAATATAAGCCTCTTTAATTCTAATGATATCCTTAACTTGTTTAGTTAGCCACGGGTAGATCACTTTTCCCATGGAGTTTTTATTATTCAATGGAATGCATATTCGTTGAGAATTTTGGAATATTTCTTTAAATATTTGCCACTACTTATCTACCGTCATACCTTTTACTCTAATTTCCCAATCTACCTTAGCCAACTCACCCCTCATACCTATGTAATTGGCTTTATTTAAGTTTAAGACTCTCGTTTCGGACTGAAGTATTTCACTCTCAAACTCAATGTGAAATTCTATCATATTATGATCACTCTTCCACAGAGGATATGTTACTATGCGATTACTAATTAACGCTGTCATAGAAACATAGAAGATGGGAGCAGGAGTAGGCCATTCGGCCCCTTGAGCCTGCTCCGCCATTCAATGCGATCATGGCTGATCATCCAAATTCAGTACCCTGTCCCTGCTTTCTCCCTGTATCCCTTGATCCCTTTAGCCTTAAGAAATATATCCAACTCCTTCTTGAATATATTTAATGAATTGGCCTCTACTGCCTTCTTTGGTAGAGAATTCCACATGTTCACCACTCTCTGGGTGAAGAAATTCCACCTCATCTCTGTCCTAAATGGCTTACCCCCTATCCTTAGACTGTGACCCCTGGTTCTGGACTCCTCGACCATCGGGAACATCCTTCCTGCATCTAGTCTGTCTAGTCCTGTTGGAATTTTATAAGTTTCAATGAGATCCCCTCTCATTCTTCTAAACTCCAGCGAGTACAAGCCCAATCAACCCAATCTCTCCTCATACGTCATTCCTGCCATCCCAGGTATCAGCCTGGTGAATCTTCGCTGCACTCCTTCTATGGCAAGAACATCCTTCCTCAGATAAGGCGACCAAAACTGCACACAATACTCAAGATGTGGCCCCACCAAGGCCCTGTACAACTGCAGCAAGACATCCTTGTTCCTGTACTCAAACCCTTTCGCTACGAAGGCCAACACACCATTTGCCTTCTTAACCGCCTGCTGCACCTGCATGCTTACCTTCAGCGACTGGTGGGCAAGGACGCCCAGGTCTCGTTGCACTTTCCCTTCTCCCAATCTATTGCCATTCAGATAATAATCTGCCTTCTTGTTTTTGACACCAAAGTGGATAACCTCACATTTATCCATGTTATATTGCATCTGCCATGCATCTGCCCAATCACCCAACCTGTCCAAATCATACTGGAGTTTCTCGGCATCCTCCTCACAGCACACACGCCCACCCAGCTTTGTGTCGCCTGCAAACTTGGAGCTATTACATCTAGTTCCCTCCTCCAGATCATTAATATATATTGTGAATAGCTGGGGTCCAAGGACCGATCCCTGCGGTACCCCACTAGTCACTGCCTGCCACTCAGAAAAAGAGCCGTTCATTCCAACTCTTTGCTTTCTGTCTGCCAACCAGTTCTCTATCAAAGTCAATACCTTGCCCCCAATCCCATGTGCCTTAACTTTACACGCTAATCTCTTATGCGGGACCTTATCAAAAGCCTTCTGAAAGTCCAAATACATCACATCCACTGGTTCTCCCTTATGTATTCTACCAGTTACATCCTCAAAAAATTCCAGTAGTTTAGTCAAGCATGATTTACCTTTTGTAAAGCCATGTTGACTTTGTCCGATCCGGTCACTGTTTTCCAAGTGCTCTGCTATTACATCTTTTATAATGGACTCTAGCATTTTCCCCACTACCGATGTCAGGCTTACCGGTCTGCAATTCCCTGTTTTCTCTCTACCACCTTTTTTGAACAGTGGGGTAACATTAGCTACCCGCCAATCCATGAGTACTGTTCCAGAGTCTATCGAATTTTGGAAGATGACCAGCAATGCATCTATTATTTCTAGGGCCACTTCCTTAAGTACCCATAAGATGTAGATTATCAGGCCCTGGGGATTTATCGGCCTTCAATCCCATCAATTTCTCTAACACCATTTCCCTACAAATACTGATTTCTATCAGTTCCTCCCTTTCATTAGACCGTATGTTCCCCGACATCTCTGGGAGGTTATTTTTGTCCTCCTTTGTGAAGACAGAACCAAAATATGTATTACACAATACAAGATCTAAAACAATCTGTTCCCTGGTTGGTTCCATGATGTATTGTTCTAGGAAACTGTCTTGAATGCATTCCATGAACTCATTTTCTAGACTACCTTTGCAAATTGGATTTGTCCAGTCTATATGAAGATTAAAGTCCCCCATGATTATTGTATTACCTTTTTTATAAGCTCCTATTATTTTATTGATTAATTTTCTGTCCAACGGTATAGCTACCATTTGGGGGCCTATAAATTACTCCCACCAGTGTTTTCTGCCCCTTGCTATTTCTTATCTCCACCCATACTGATTCTACTTCCTGATCTTCTGAGCCAAGATCCTTTCTCACTACTGTCCTTATGTCATCCTTTATTATCAGGCTTCCTCCCCCCCCCCCCCACCCCTGTTTCATTCTGCCTGTCCTTTCGAAACGTGAAGCACCCTGGAATATTTAGTTCCCAACCTTGGTCACCTTGCAACTATGTCTCTGTTATGGGTATTTGATCAAATCCATTTATCTCTATTTGTGCCAGTAATTCATCTATATTGTGATGAATGCTTTGTGCATTCAGATAAAGAGCCTTTAATTTTAACTTTTTACCATTATTCTCTGCTTTCATCTTATTCGCTGATGCACTATTACCGTTAAACTCTCTGGGCTAGAAATTCAGTGGGCTTTGCGCCCAGTTACCGCCCAAATAGGGTTTCTGAGCCAGTGTAAGAGGGTGCGCTGATATTCAGCGCTGCGGTAATGGCGGCAGTAGCCGGTAGCGCTGCGCCGACACCGATGACGTCATCGGTGTGCGCAGTGCCCCGGTTCCACCCCGCTTCCGGCCCAAACCCCATATTTAGTTGCGGCCGCCTCTTCTGCAGCAGCCGCAAACAGCGATTGAAAAACGGGGCCATACTGCTGCGCTACTGGGGCGCTTTAAGGTGGCGGTGCGGCCGGCCGCTTTTTCCTTTTTCGGCGGCCGCCTGCCCGCATCTCCTTCCCTGGCCTCCTCCACACCCCCCCCGCGGCATTGCCGGCTGCTTTCCGCGAGCCCGGCACTTCTCCGTGGTGCCGGGCTCATTTGCCGGCACAATCCAGCGGCGATCTCGCTGTTGCAGGCACCTCCCCCTTAAGAGAAGGAGGAGGCCTGCAGTACCGCAGCCTGCCGCTCCGCAGCGGGTGGCGCAGCGGGGCCTACAGCGCAGAAATTCAGTTTCAGCGCCCCAAGCGGGGGTGGGCACACCCTGGAATAGCGCCCGGTTCCGACTTGGGGCGCAAAGCCGAATATCTGACGGGCGCACCTGGCTCCGCGCGCAGCGCTAACTTTTGGGCGTTAGCCTGCTGGCGGGCCTTAACTGAATTTCTAGGCCTTTGTCCCTTCCTGTCACACTCTACTCATCTTTACCCAAATCATTACACTGCGCCATTGCCTTGACTTTTCTCTTTAGATTTCTAAATTTCCCCACACCTGACCTCTCTCACCACCCCCCCCCCCTTTTAGTTTAAGCCCTATCTACAGCCCTAGTTATTTAATTCACCAGGACACTGGTCCCAGCTCAGTTTAAGCGGAGACCGTCTCAATGGAACTGCTCCCTCTTTCCCCTTTACTGGTGCCAGTGTCAGTTTGTAGGACTGAGCTACATGTTGTCTAATATAATTTGGTATTGTACACTGTTAGTGCAGTATATGTTCTGGTAAACCTTGTGGTCCTCTTTTTTTAAGGCCTTCTGTTTTCAGAGTTGGTTTATACAATGTTATATCAGCGTAACATGTAACACAGGTTTCAATTGCAGAGTGGTGCCAAACTTCATGTAGTTTCAATACCAAGCTGCTAATCTGTCTCAACATTGAGCCATAATTTACTGTCAAAATAACAGTAAAGTTATTGGCGCTCACCGTTATTTATGCGCAAATGGTACAGGAACTTGATGCGAGGGACAGATGCGCAGTTAAACTAAAAAATCTAAAAGTTGCTGTCCGAGTTGCGTGGTTCCGCCGTTAGCTTCGTGAAAACAGTATTGCGCTGTCTGGCTCCCCATTGAATGGTGTAAAGTTGCTGTACTTGCATGATAGATACAAAGTAAACTTGCCACAGAAAGTTCATCTTGTCCATTTCAGTCTAAGTACACTTTTAACAACGTGACAAGTGTTATTGCCAGTCAACCTCCCTGGTACTGAAAGTTAATTATTACAACTGTGGAGTCTCATTCTTTCAGGTATTAATTGTTGTTGGAGATTTTAAAATGTAGCATTTAAAATGTTAAAAATATCCTTTTACTTTTCCTTTCTGTTTCTCTTTTCTCTCTTTTTCAATCCATCTTTCTTTTCCTCTTTATTTCTCTTTCTGTACTTGATTTGACATTGAATTCACCCACTCTAATTCACACTTCCTTCTCTGTCCTTGTGCTGTTAATTTCAGAATCCCTCAATCTGATTAATTAGGGAGATACATAGTTGCTTTCCCTGTTCACTCAGGCCCCACATGCCGTGTTTCCCTCGCACTTTCAGCAACTTGTCACACAAAAAAAATTGAAAACCTAAATGTGCAAGGGCAAGTCTAACTAGCGACAGACACCGTTATATTCACTCCTATAATGACATTGATTTATCAGAATTTTGATCTCTGATGGGTTGCCATGTGTCTTAAAAGGTAAGCACATGACAGATTAATTCAATATAATCCCACCCAGCCAAAGTAATATAAACAATGCTAAAGCCTCTCATAATATCCGATATCTGATTTAATAATGTTCTGCATTTACCTGGAGCCCTGCCTCTCCATACAGCAGGGGATGCTCAGCTGACAAAAACTATGGGAGTGTCAGTGAGTGGCCCTGTGGGACATCCCATGGATCAGTAACCATTCCTTATCCTGGATGCCAATTGGGAAGTGTCTGAGAAGGAACCATTCAGTACTGCTGGGTACTCAGGATGGATATTAGCAGAGAGGAGACTGAAGAAAACTATGGTAGCGTTTACCTGAGGAGAGGGAAGAAAGCGGGAAAAACTGCATGAAATGTCTTGAGTTTCATTAAGCAAAGAGGGAGAAAAAATATTTGAAAAGACAAGTTTACAATGATCACTTTGTTTTGCATCTGAATTGTGACAGAAAAGGTAATTCTTAGCGACCCTACCACTTGTATCTATGGAATTACCAAATGTCTTAAACATATTTTAAGCTCATTGTAGTGAGAGGATGGCATGTGATGAAAGCAAATTAACAGCAGATGGCGCTGTGTGCTAAGAGAACTGCCTTCAATAATAGAAAGAACTCACTTTTCTAAAATGATAGCAAAATACTGCAGATGCTGGAAATCCGAAATAACAACAGAAAATGCTGGAAAAACTCAGCAGGCCAGGCAACATCCGTGGAGAGAAAATAGAGTCAACGTTTCGGGGCAAACCCTTTGTCAAGACTGGAAAAGCACAGGAAATGAAATAGATTAAGAGGCCAGGCTGGGAGAGAACAAAAGAGAAGTGAAGAGACATTAAGAGGTATTCAAAATGCGACGATATGGTGATAGGACAAGTGGAGACAAAAGACGGCTCTAGATTAGGTGTGAAATGCGCTGGCAGAATGGGAGACAGCTGCCATGTGGGAGAGGAAAAAAAAGGGGGGGGAAAGGGCCAAAACAAAGGTGTGGATAAAAAATAAGTAAAAATGTAATGGGGGCCGAGGTTATGATCTGAAATTGTTGAACTCGATATTGAGTCCAGAAGGCTGTAAAGTGCTGCAGGATTCTCAAAATTCCCACATCTCCCAAATTATTAATAAGGGACCAGGAAGGACAAGTTATTAACGTGGGTACCCTAAAGGGAATGGCTTTTAGACTTCATGGCAAGACCTGCAAGGTTACAGCAGGACCCTGCAAACAGAATGTCAAGTTCAAAACTCAAAACATGACATGCCCGGGCCTGTGGGAGACAGCTTTGATTTGTGATTTCAAACCAGACAGCTAAAGGAGACAGAACATGCATTCTTCCCTTTAAAACAAATCAATTCAGGAAATGACTTAATCTTGCACAAACCCAAAAGCCCATCAAGACTATGCATACATAATCGCTTACAGTTCGAAATAGCTACCGAGCCAGGAAGACACCGATTTACATTATGCATAAACAAACACCAAGACCTTAAAAACCATTTAACAATGGAACAACCGCCCAAAAAAACAGTTAAGGTGAATGACTATAATCACCTTAACAAGCCTATCAAAATCAGACAAAGAACTAACCCTGACTTGGCGCGCAAATAACAAACTCAGAAAGAGTATAATTGTAGGCCCACCAGTAACCAAAAAGCATTCGGGATCGACACGACACCAGAGGGGGCCAAGTGAAGCCAACAGGCAGTTTTGGTCGCCTTATCTGAGGAAGGATATTCTTTCCATGGAAGGAGTTTAGCAAAGATTCACCAGGCTGATACCTGGGATGGCAGGAATGACGTATGAGGAGAGATTGGGCTTGTATTCGCTGGAGTTTAGAAGAATGAGAGGGGATCTCATTGAAACTTATAAAATTCTGGCAGGACTGGACAGACTAGATGCAGGGAGGATGTTCCCGATGGTCGGGGAGTCCAGAACCAGGGGTCTCAGTCTAAGGATAAGGGGTAGGCCTTTTAGGACAGAATTGAGGAGGAATTTCTTCACCCAGAGAGTGGTGAACCTGTGGAATTCTCTACCACAGAAGGCAGTAGAGGCCAATTCATTAAATATATTCAAAAAGGAGTTGGATATATTTCTTAAGGCTAAAGGGATCAAGGGGTATGGGGAGAAAGCAGGGACTGGGTACTGAAATTGGATGATCAGCCATGATTGCATTGAATGGCAGAGCAGGCTAGAGGGGCCAAATGGCCTACTCCTGCTCCTATCTTCTATGTTTCTATGTTTCCATGTAGGAAGGCTCACGCAGCATCACGGTGAGAGGACACGGTGGGGCAGGCTCGACCGAAGACGACTAGGCCGCAACCGCAGCCTACTGACCATGAGCACCGTGGTAACAAAGGGCCAGGTAAACCATACCTTCAGATCATTACCACTGCACAGGTAATGATCTAGGCCACCGCGACCGAGCCAACACCGAAGACCGCCAACCGAACCCCAACAGCAACAAAACTCGATGACCAGACCACCACCAGAAGAACAAAACCCGAAGTTTTCCACTCTACAAGCTAAATACCCAACAAAGACTTTATTCCCTATTTCTAACCAAGAAAAGAAGGTACTTACCCAGACAAATCCACAACCGCGCCCTTACCGCATCTGCGGACTCCACCCAACTGAAGAATCTTCGCAGATTCGAAAATTGGGACCACGCGGCGATGGCAGGCCCCAAAGGACACAAAGAGCGAACCCCAAAAATGCAATCGGCTTAACTGACAGGATTTGAACTGTCAAGAAACCCCTATTGGTGAACATAATCCCTGGCTCTTGTAGTACAATTTAGTTAGGTATTGGGGGTGGGACAAGAGTAGGGGGATTATAAATGTGATTTTCCCTTGTTGTGCCGTATGTTCCCCATTCTTAATTAAGTGTACTCTTGACTGTCTGTAACTCCTCCAGTAATCTAAGTGTGTAATTTATTGTGACTCTAAATAAAATACAGTTTTCTTGCACCAAACCAGTTGTCTACTCCAATTTTGTATCGCAGCCTGTACCTAAATCTGGAGTCTAGAACCCAGGGGTGTGGGAGCAATTCAAACCACTCAAAACAGTCAGGGGCAAAGCTGACTCCACACACCACCGCCTACAGAATGGCGACCGCGGCAGGACTCCGGCAACATGGGTGCGATACAGTAGACACTGATTCGGAAGAACTAACTGTAATGGAAGAGAGGTTTTCAATTATGTTTTCAGTAAGGTGAATATCACTAAGAAGTGGATCACTAATCTGTTAAAGGCTGGGCGTCCGGTAGATGAGGCAGCTAAATGGACAGAAGGGAAGGATCATAAGAAATCCATAGAAAAGGCAGTCTGGCTGATGTGCTTCAAGAAACAGATCCAGCTTTTGGACAGGTTCGTTGAAGCACAGGCAGCCGAGATACGGGAGTCAGCCCTGGAAGCCCAAGCAAGGGCTCTAGCAGGGGAAAAGTTACTGGCAGGATTGCAGGCTCTGAACCAGGACAGGGTGCAGTTACTGCAGGAGCATAAGGCCAGGCAGGAATACTTACAGTGTCAGGTCACTGAGGCCAAGAGCAATGAGCTGAGGTTGCGGGAAAAGAATGCCTGCCTAGCAAGACAAGTAAGAGGGCAGGAGGAGAAAGTAAGAGGCATAAAGGCAGCCTAAAAGATAGCGAGTGCACAGGGGTTTGAAGATGCAGATCATGGCCCCTGGCAGGAATAGATAGAGAATCTGAGCCTTGCCCTAAGGAAGGCAAAGGGCATGGTGTGCCTCATAAACCTGAAGGCAGCCCAGGTGGATTTTACAGGGAACGAGGGGAGAACAGTTCAGACACCACTGGTAGTGCCAAGGGATGGCCCGGTTGAGGAACAGGAGGTCCCACGACCACCACCCGTAGCGCCAGGTTTCAGCGAGGTCTGGCAGCAAGGTGGGGTGGAGTTAGGGGTAGAAGCTGAGGTGGAAAAAACCCTGCGAGAGAGGCCGGGACCGGGGCCAATGTGCCCGGCCTGGCAGCGAAGGTTTGGCCCACCCGCTGAGGACGGAGAGGAGGGACCCCTCCAAAACCAATTCATAGTTCCCTACGGCACCCAACAGCTTAGGGCTATGGTAAGCCACATACCAAAACTCACAGAAAATGGGGACCCCTCGGTCCACTTCAGGGAAGTGGAGCAGGCAGCCAACATCAACGAATGCAATGATGCTTTACAGGCCAAAATGCTGCTATTCTCCCTGGAGAGTAAGCTCCTCCAGTCCCTCTCTGACCAGTGTAAGAAGGGACAGTGCGAGTATGGGGAGCTCAAGGAGGAAGTTCTTGAGGCTATGGGGATGAATCAGGGAAGTCCTTTCTCCCGGGTGGAGAAAACAGTGCAGCTCGCAGGGGAAACCCCGCAGGCTTTGGCAGACAGGTTGTGGCCAGTGTATAGGAGCGCCTGTACTGGGGCACCTTACCGGGCTAACCAGGACCAGGATCAGCTGGCCCACTGGCTCCGTTGCCTGGTGGCAAACAGCTTGCCACAGGTCAGGGCCAAGGCAGAAATGTGGTTTGACCCAAAGCACCCCCTGACTACCAAACTGACGGTGATCAGACAATTGACCGTAGCTTACTGGAATGCTAAGGGAACCTATGCACACCAACCTAAGGGGAAGGTGCATGAAATAAAACCCAGCCAGGTTAGGAAATAGTGGCATCAGGAAGGGAACACCCTTCCAACACAAAGCTTAACTGTTACGGGTGTGGGAAGGATGGACACTGGAGGAAGGAGTGTAGAAATCCTTGGAAGGATAACAAGGGAAATAATTCCTCAGCCCTGTCGTGATCAATAGCATGTCATTCTATAGTGGACACTAGGTGGAGCTGTGTAGAGCTGTATATAGCTGTATGTTTAAGACTACATTACCCATGAGGCACTAGGCTACCCAGAAGGCAACAGTCAAGATGGCAGCCTGCACACAGGAGCACACATAGAAGCCTCTACAGATACTGTACCTAGAGAACGTGTACTGAATAAATAACTAGCTAGAAGCTAGCTGTGTTCATAATAAGAATGTTTAGTTATTAATGAACATAACGTGGTACCAGGGTGGTGAAGATCTGCTGAAAATTGTGAAAAGCGACATGGAGAATTTGAAGCCACCAGGAGGTTTGAATCTCGAGGGAAATGTCGACTACAATTGGCGGATTTTTAAACAACAATTCGAACTCTACATTGCAGCCATCGGATTCGGCACGAAGCCAGACGCAAGGAAGATAGCATTGCTGCTTACGGTTGCAGGCCCACAGGTGATAGAGGTATTTAATACATTTGTATTTAATCCAGCGGAGAACAGAGAAAAATTAGAAGATGTGCTACAAAAATTTGATGCACATTGCTCTCCCAAAAAGAATGAGACGTATGAAAGATACGTCTTCCATTCTCGGACACAGCAACAAAATGAGACTTTTGTTAGCTTTATAACTGATCTGAAACTGAAAGCACAGACATGTAATTTCTCTGAGCTCAAAGCATCCATGATTCGTGACCAGATTGTGTTTGGTATTCATGATAAAAAAGTCAGGGAACGTCTGTTGAGAGAAACCGAACTAAATTTGGAAAATGCAGTGAAAATATGCCAAGCCAGCGAGCTAGCTCAAAATCACGCGAATACTTTCAGTGAAATCAATAATGATGCGAATGTAATGAGTGATAATGCTGCTGTCGGTGCTGTGTCCTACAAGGGGAAGAAACGTGGGCAGAACAGAAATGAAAAGCAATCGGAGGATTAAATTTTTAATTGTAAACGCTGTGGTTACAAACACCAGTTAAGACAATGCCCAGTGTTTGGAAAAATGTGCACAAAGTGTAATGGAAAGAATCACTTTGCCAAACAATGCTTTTCAAAAGTAAAAACGACGAAAGGGCAACGAGTTAATGTGATTGAGGACACTGATGTAAGTGAGACATTTTTTGTAGGAATGGTGTCATGTGACAATATCAAAAAAGATACAGAAAATGTGTAGCCCTCAGAAATAGACAATGCTGAACATAAAGTTAATGCAGTAAAAGAGGACAAATGGATGATCCCACTGCAGATAAATGGAGCATTAGTTACATTGAAACTGGACACTGGGGCAAAAGCAAACTTAATCAGTATGAGTGACATTAACAATATGAAAGAAAAGCCCAAAATACAGAAAAAGTCAGTACTACTGAAGGACTATAATGGACAGAAAATAGATAGCTTAGGTGTATGCAGACTTAAAGTGACAGTCAAAGACAAAGTGCATCATCTTATGTTTTCTGTTGTGGCTGAAAGGCTTGATTCACTACTGGGTGACAAAGCTTGTGAGGACTTAGAACTGGTCAAAAGAGTCTACCGTATAAACTGTGCCAGAAGCAGACCAGATGACTCGGTGGATTCTGTAGTGAATAATTTCCAGGATGTGTTCAAAGGATTTGGAGTTCTACCATTCACTTACAAGATCCAGCTAAAGCAGGATGCTCAGCCAGTGGTACATGCTCCACGAAGAGTTCCAGCACCCCTGCGTGACCGGCTCAAGAATGAACTGGACAGGATGACCACACTAGGAGTCATCAGGAAAGTCGAAGAGCCAACAGACTGGGTTAACTCTATGGTATGTGTAAAGAAAAAGAACAATGATCTAAGAATATGCATGGATCCAAAGGACTTAAATGCAAACATAAAATGTGAACACTACCAGATTCCCAAGCGAGAAGAAATCACCAGTGAAATGTCAGGTGCCAGATACTTCACAAAGCTCGATGCCTCACAAGGATTTTGGCAACTAAAACTGGATGAAGAGAGCACCAAATACTGTACCTTTAACACACCATTTGGCAGGTATTGTTTCCTCAGAATGCCTTTCGGGATAATATCTGCATCTGAAATCGTTCATAGAGTGATGGAACACATAATTGAAGGTCTGGAAGGAGTTCGGGCCTATGTTGATGACATCATCATCTGGGGCTCCACACTGAAAGAACACAATGAGAGACTGACTAAAGTGCTACAGAGCATACGCCGGAATGGACTGAAGCTCAACAAAGCTAAGTGTCAGTTTGGCGTCCAGGAAGTCACTTTCCTAGGAGATAATCTATCTGGTAAAGGAATAGAGCCAGATATGGAAAAAGTAAACGCCATACTCAAAATGCCCCGACCCACTGACAAAAAAGGAGTGCTACGCATCATGGGGATGATAAACTTCATTGGAAAGTTCATTCCTAACTTGTCAGCCAAGACAGCCTGTCTGCGAGACCTGCTACATAAAACAAATGAGTTCGCATGGACAGAAAGACATGAACAAGAGTGGATAAACCTCAAAACAGTGCTGACAACCACACCTGTACTCATCTTCTTTGACCCAACCAAAAGAATCAAAGTGTCAACAGATGCATCAAAAGATGGCCTAGGTGCGGTCTTGCTACAAGCAGATGGTGAAGATTGGAAGCCTGTTGCCTATGCCTCCATGTCTATAACTGATACGGAGTGTCGATACGCCCAGATTGAAAAGGAATGTCTAGGCTTGGTAGTTGGACTAGAAAAGTTTCATGGCTACATATATGGACTTCCCACCTTCACAGTTGAGACAGACCACAGCCCTCTGGTTGCCATCATAAAAAAACACCTGAATGAGATGTCTCCAAGGATTCAACGACTCATGATGAAGCTGCAAATATATGACTTTGAACTGATCTACACACCAGGCAAATACATAGTGTTAGCAGATGCACTATCCCAAGCACCCACAATGAGTCATGTGAGCTCTACTGAAGAAGACGTGGATGTTCATGTGAGTATGGTCACTGCTGCGCTGCCCGTGTCAGACACAAAATCAAAGCAAATAGCAGAAGAAACAGTAAAAGATACAGTATTACAAACAGTAATAGAGAACATTCATCATGGTTGGCCAAAAGGTTCCTGTCCAAAATATTTTCACATAAGGTCAGAATTGAGTGTCGCAAGTGGACTATTACTAAAACAGAACAGAATAGTCATTCCACAGGCTCTACGTCAAGACATGCTCAAAAGGATTCATGAGGGACACCTCGGAATTGAAAAATGCAAAAGGAGAGCAAGAGACACTGTTTATTGGCCTGGCATAAATAAGGACATTGAGAACATGATAGGCAAATGTGAGACATGTCAGAAACACCAAAGCAAACAAGCAAAGGAACCAATGATAGTAGCTGACATACCAACAGCAGCATGGCAAAAGGTTGGTATGGACCTTCTTCATTTAAATGGTAAAGACTATCTAATAGTGATTGACTACTATTCTAACTATCCTGAGATGGCGCTGCTCTCAAGCAACACAGCAAGCAGTGTCATAATGCATGTGAAATCCATCTTCGCCAGACATGGAATTCCCAGGATTGCCGTTAGCGACAATGGTCCGTGCTTCAACTGTAAGGAGTGGCAACAGTTTGTAGCACATTATGACTTTCAGCACATCACATCCAGTCCTTTGTATGCTCAGTCAAATGGTAAGGCAGAGAAAGGTGTTCAAGTTCTCAAGCAGCTACTGAAGAAAGCGACAGAAAGCAAGTCTGATCCTTATCTAGCCCTGCTGAGCTACCGAGCCTCAACTTTAGACTGTGGTTCTTCACCTGCTGAACTACTAATGGGTCGCAAGTTGCGCACCACGCTACCCTGCTGTGCAAAAGAACAGCAAAGTGAGGAACTGAGACAGAGACTTCAACTGTTAAAGCTGAAACAGAAATCATACTATGACAAGTCATCCAAAACTCTAAAACCATTGACAAAGGATGATGTTGTCAGGATTGAAGATCCAGATGCATGGAACAGGAAAGCTACAGTTCTTTAGGAAGTAGGACCAAGGTCATACACTGTTAGAACTCAGGAAGGACAGATTCTCAGGAGGAACCGCCGTTCCCTCCTAAAAACACAAGAGACTATTCAAGACCAGATTGATGACAATGCCGCAACTGCATCTTGTCATTCACGGCCAGAACAATCTCATGAAGACACATCAGACTTACCCGTGTTGAGAAGATCCACACGTGAAGTAAAAGAGCCTGATAGACTTAATCTTTGAGTACAATGTAAAGCTTTGAAAATGTGTTGACTGTTTTGAAAATGTTTATGTTTATAGAGCACTAACAAAAGTGTTACTGATATTATCTTTATTGTTTTCTTGAAAGTTGATTGATATTGATTTTGTTAAACCTCAAAGAAAGGGGGATGTAGTGATCAATAGCATATCATTCTATAGTGGACACTAGGTGGAGCTGTGTAGAGCTGTATATAGCTGTATGTTTAAGACTACATTACCCATGAGGCACTAGGCTACCCAGAAGGCAACAGTCAAGATGGCAGCCTGCACACAGGAGCACACATGGAAGCCTCTACAGATACTGTACCTAGAGAACGTGTACTGAATAAATAACTAGCTAGAAGCTAGCTGTGTTCATACTAAGAATGTCTAGTTATTAATGAACATAACAAGCCCCTGCCCAAAAGACAGAGACAGGAATCCCTCCCGCCATGGTCGAGTCATTTTTTGACGCAATGAGGTCCCTATTGACTGGCCAAGGGAAGGTAGCAGCCACTACCGGTGCTCTGACCCCATCCACCCCATCCAACCCACAGCCCTGACTAGAGCCAGCACAGCTTGTTTACCTGTCTTCCCTACAGTACAACTTATGGAAGAGACCCCTCGTTGAGATGGAGGTAGAAGAGGTGAAAGGGACCTATCTGTTGGACAAGGGGGCATCATGCACCGTGATCCATTCAGCTAACCCGACCACCTCACCTCTATCTAACGGGGTCCCATACAGTCTGTCGGGATTGACAGGTAAAGAACAGGCAGGCTCATTTTCCATCCCGCTGTCCATTCGTTTAGGAACGCTCCGCTCTAAGTGGACCTGTGTCCTAATGAAGTGGGAAGTGGAGGGTGGAAAAGGGATCCTGGGAGCCGACTTTATTGTAGGCCACGGGATCCTAGTGGATTTAAGGAATCATTGCCTGTGGGGGGCAAACACAGAAAAGGAAGGCGGAGTAGTAGTCATCCCAGGGAAAGAAGGGAAGGGGACCCTGTGCACCATGAAGCCTAAAGAGGGTTACAATCTCGAGCTCATGGTCAGTAATACCCCAAGGGTGTTCCAGGCATTTGTGCGAGCCCACCTAGCCACATTTGCCACACACAAGCACGATTGTGGGAGGGTCAACGGGTTTGAGGTCAGTGTAGGTGGGGGCCCTATGGACTGACCATAAAGACAGTACAACTTCCCCAGGGAAGCGGAGCCAGACATGGAAGCAGCCATGTCCTCCTTAGTGCAACAGGGGGTCCTGAGACCGATAGCCACCCACGTGAACTCTCCACTGTGGCCGGTTAGAAAACCGGACAACTCCTGGAGGGCCACAGTGGACTATCGGGTGCTCAACAGCAACATCCCAGCCTGTGCACCCACGGTAGCAGCAGTTGCCGACCTGATAGGAAGTATCCCAGCATGCGCGACCACTTTCAGGGTGCTGGACATTTCCAATGGGTTTTGGGCCATCCCTTTAAGGAGAGAGGATCAGTACAAGTTTCCCTTTACTTTTAAAGGGCAACAGTACATCTGGAACTGTTTGCCTCAGGGCTTCCACAATAGCCCTAGCATTTTCCACCAATGCATGGCAAACAGTCTAAAGGG
Source organism: Somniosus microcephalus (assembly GCF_052327205.1). Lineage (NCBI taxonomy): Eukaryota > Metazoa > Chordata > Chondrichthyes > Squaliformes > Somniosidae > Somniosus > Somniosus microcephalus. The sequence continues at coordinate 161,019,659 of NC_140997.1, read as the reverse complement.
CTTCAGCCAGCCCAGGCAGCTGGTACAGTATGTGGATGACCTGCTCCTCTTCACCGATTCGAGAGAGGAGCATGGCCCACTACTGACCGAACTGCTGGAACTGCTCAGGCAGGAGGGTTTTAAAGTGAACCCAAAGAAAGCGCAGATCGGCCAGCAGGAGGTGAAATTCCTAGGCCTGACCATACGCGCTGGGGAAAGAGCCATAGATAGAGCGAGAAGGGAAGCGGTACAGGAGTTACCGGTCCCCAACACATTCACGGGAGTGAGATCTTTTCTAGGGCTAACAGGGTACTGCAGAGACTTTATTGAGGACTATGCAGCCACAGCAGCCCCTCTGCTCCGACTCCTACATAAGGGAGTGGAGTGGGTTTGGGATGAGGGTTGCCAGGCAGCATTTGTCAGGCTCAAGAAAGATCTGCAGACAGCACCAGCTCTAGGGGCCATAGATGGGGGGAAAGAGTTCTTCCTGGAGGTAGCAGCCAGCGGGGACAGCCTGAGTGCTGTGCTGCTCCAAGAGCGGCATGGCAGGCTGAGGCCGGTGGCCTATTCCTCCAGGATACTCAGGGATGTGGAGAAGAGCTACTCCAATTGTGAGAGGCACCTCTTGGCCACACATTGGGCTGTGACAAGATCACTGATCTTTACAGGCACCTCTCCCATCACCCTCCTCACCCATCACACACCCACCCAGATGCTCCTGGATGAGAGAATCAAGGATGGGACAGTGAGCACTGCTTCTCTCACAGATGGAACTGAAAGCCCACCGGTGTTCCATAGAAGGGGTTTGGGAAGTGGACATAGGTTTGCGGGCCGAGATACATCCCACAGGCCGCGAAATCTATGTGGATGGCTCTAGCACGGTCTCTGCTGGTGAGCGACTCACAGGGTGTGGATTTTATAACCCAGCGGCAAACATTGCCCTGGCAATTAAGCTCCCCAGCACCATGAGCACCCAGCAGGCTGAACTGTCCGCGGTAGTGTACGTTGTTACGCACCCCGAAATCTTCTCCACCCCATACACGATTTGCTCGGACAGCATGTTCACATGCAATTTGTGTACGGAGTACCTGGTCATCTAGTCCCGCCGCGGATACACCTCCGCTGACGGGAGACCCCTCACAGTGAAACCCCTGCTGGAGAAAATCTTAGCAGCAGTGGGGGAGGAAGGGGAGGTTTTCATCCATAAGGTGAAAGGCCATTCCTCCACAGAACCCCGTAGTCAGGACAACCAGCAGGCCGACGTGCTAGCTAAGGAGGGTGCCCGCACAGGCACTTTCTGGGACCCATATGGGTCCAGTCCTATAGCAACAGTCAGGGGTAGGAATGGGACACAAGGAAGTGCAGGGGTAGCTTTAACCCTGGACCTTAAGACGGTCCAAACCCAAGACCCCGTCCTCAAGGCAGTCCTCAGTGCAGTGACTGAGGGAAAAGGGGTAGAGGGCCCTTATGGCACAGCAGCCCTCTCTGTGAAGGAAGGCATGCTGTTTAGGGGAGAACAATGGGTAGTACCACAGCAGCACAGGAGGGGATTCCTTCAACTGGCCCATGAGGGTTGTAAGATTCGCAATTTTCAGCAAAAATCACGCAAGAAAACTGGATAAAATAAGACTGTTTATTGACCAAAGTAAGCTTGCACAGAGAAACCTTTGATAAAAAGGGCATACAAAATGGCCGCCAGGCCCCGTGATCAGTTTATGAACCATTTTATTTCTGTTACTGCAAGCCAGACAGGCTTGTGGATTGAAGACAGTGAGCCCACGAAAGCCAGTATCTGGGAACCGAAACTCAGAGCAACAGCATACATATTCAATGGATTATAAGTACAGGATGGGGCCCATCAAGATATGGGCGGACAATGTAAAAACACTTATACCCATTTATCGTACAAAGGAAAGACCGTTTAGCAGCCATCAAGGAAAATGTCCGGACCGATCAATATGCGAACCGAGCCGCGGTGACAATGCAAAGGACATTAACAGACATTATCGGCCAGGAAGGCCAGTTTAAGTTATCACCGGCTCCGTTACAAGACAAAGCGCCCCTGCAGAGATTTCTGCCCGCCAAAATTAATACAAAGACAGGACTATGATTTGGCGGGAGATAAGACTGTCCCAAAAGAGTATAACTATGGATTGAAAGTCCATCTAAGTTACTTCTTCTTCACTGCCACGGCTTCTTGTTGGGCGACTTCAGGCTTCCATTTCTTCAAGAACTTTCTTCTACGAGGAACGAACGAAGGGCGGACGGTGCCCGGATCGGCGCCTCTTCCACTTCGGCAGATCGATGAAAACGTTTTCGTCTTTTTAAAGACGGACGGTTTCGGAAAAAGGACAACGTGGCCGGTATTCAGCCAAACAAGGCTCGGCCACGACGAGAAGGCGACGAGGGTGGCCCGGGTACTGGGGTCGGGAGATCATCGACGACCCAGGCCGACGGAGAAGAAACCCTCTGGAGGACTGGCGATCTAGGCCACAAGATTCTCCCATGTGCATAGCCTGCATCTGGGTCTGCTCCATGAACCCAAATCGACTTAGTGGATCTCAACCTTGACGAGCGCTCATCGAGGCTGGGTCTACCCCACCGCCTCGAGGGAGGAGAGAATATCGACTGCGCCAGAAGCTTCCAATCCACGTGACGACGGGAAGCGGTGTCAAAAGTCTGCGAACCCCCTTTCTCGCGATTTCGAGAGTGGTGAGCATGATCCCAGGTTCCCCAGGTCGAAACTTAGTTTAGGTATAGGGGAGGGAGTTAAGGGAAATCGTAATGTGTTTCCCCTTTTACGATGTGCCGTGTGTTCCCCATTTCCATAGAGTCAAGTTCATAAATTTGTGCATGATTGTAGTTATTTTAATCTGTGCCTATGACATGTATTTTGTAATGCTTCAAACTGTTCAAAAATAAAAGCATCCATTTCGTGCTATTCAGCCTGGTCTATTGAGTCCTCTTCTCTGCACTACTGTTCTCTGCATCTAAGTCCAAGGTCTAGAACCGTAGGGGGGGGTGGGTCGAACCACTCAAGGGTAATTCTTGCATGAAGCCTGGCAGGGGGCCAGAAAGAGCAAGAGAGCAAGGAAAACCCCCCTACAGAAATGGCGACCACGGCAGGACCTTGGCAGCAGGAAAGTAGTGTGTTAGATCAAGATCTGAATAAACGAAATGTGATGGATGAAAGAATAGCAGATTATGTTTTCGGAAAAGTCAACCTCACAAAACAATGGATATCTGATCTACTAAGGGATAGGCGCCCGCTAGACGCAGCCATCAAGTGGACAGCGGGTAGAGAGCATAAGAAATCTGTAGAAAAGGCGGTCTGGCTGATGTGCTACAAGAAGCAAGTCCAGCTTTTGGACCAGGTAGTTGCAGCACAGACAGTCCAGATCAACGGCTTGCTTAAAGGCGTAGAGGAAAAGGTTGCGGGAGGTCAAAAACTGATTGAATCGCTTGACGCGCTGAACCAGGAACGCCGCTCTGTAATTCGCTGCCACGAAACCCGGGTAGAATATTTAAAATGTCAGGTCGTTGAGGCCAAGGCCAGTGAAGGTAGAATGAGAGAGAGGTGTTCCCGTCTAGCCAAACAAGTAGATGCCCAAGAGGAAAAGCTCCTGGGAGCCAGGGCAGCATATAAGATGGCCATGGAGGATAGATCTGAGAACACCGACCACAGCACTTGCCGCCGGGAGCTAGAGGACCTGAGAAAGGCCCTAGCGAAGGCAAACGGGTTGGTGTGTCTCATAAATCCACCAGCGAGTCAGCTGTTGCTAGCCAAGGAATCCAAAAGACCGATTCCACAAGAGGCAGTTGGGGTACCAACCCCCGAACCTTCTGCGCCTCCTGCCTATGAGGAGTCTTGGACTCCGGGACAGGAGACGGAGACGGTAGAGGAAGAGAGCCCTGAGGTAGAGCAACCCCAGACAGTAGAGTCGGGGTCGGCGCCAATGTGTCCAACGAGACACCGGAGGATCGGTTCAAATGAAGAAAATGGCGATGACGGACCCCTTGAGAGTCAGATCATAATGCCTCATAGCGCACGACAGCTAAGAGAGATGATAAGTCACATCCCAAAACTCTCCGAGTCAGGAGATCCCTCCGTGCATTTCAGGGACGTGGAGCAGACCGCAGCAGTCAATGACTGCGACGGGGTTGAACAGTCTAAAATGCTGCTGTTCTCCCTGGACAGTTCGCTCCTCCAGTGTCTCCCTGACGAGAGCAAGAGAGGGCACAGGGACTATGAGTTGCTACGGGATGAGATTCTGGAGATCATGGGAGAGGGGGACGGAACTCCGTTCCTCCGTTTAGAAAAGACAGTGCAGCTAGAGGGAGAACCCCCACGGGTTTTCGCCGACAGGTTGTGGCCAGTGTATCGGCGCAGCTGCCCGGGCGGGCCGGCCCGGGCCGGGCTGGATGGCGAACAAAGGGCTCACTGGCTTCGGTGCCTGGTAGCAGGTTGCCTGCCAGTAGTGAAGGAACAGGCCAAAGCATGGTTTGACCCCACTGACGCCCGCTCCACGGAGGAAGTAGTACTAGATCAGCTCACGATCAGTTATAGAAACAACAAGGGCAAGAAAACGCCTGTTGTGAAAGGAAAGGTGCATGAGGTGAGACCCGCAGCCTCTGCTAAAAAGGAATGGCGTCAGGAGGGAAATCGCCATCCCCAAGCAAATAGCAGTTGTTACGGGTGTGGGAAGGAGGGTCATTGGCGCAAGGACTGTAGGGATCCTTGGAAGGATAAGAGGGAGAGAGCGTTCGCCGCAGCCCAAGATCAAGCCCAAGCCCGAGTCGCCAACGGCCCGAGAGTTTACCCAACACCAGCACAACCACAAGTGCAGGCCGCTGCCCCAACACCAGTCCAGAACCCAACCGTAGCCTCTGCCCCAAATAAAGGGGGTGGTGCGGTTGTGGACCCCGCCGCGATCGAGTCAGTCTTGGAGACTATGCGGTCTCTGATGACCTGGCAGGGGAAGGTAGCGGTTGCTAACAGCCCTATCGCCCCCGAGACCCCAGCCGAAACACCTAAATGACTGACGCCCGCGCAGCCCATCTACTTGTGTCCGCTCCACTATGACGTTTGGAGAAGACCTGTGGTGGAGATGGAGGTGGAGAAACAAAGGGGTAGTTACCTGTTGGATACGGGAGCTTCGTGTACCGTGATCCACACGGACAAACCTTTTGCCTCACCTCTGTCCGCCCAGGCTCCATATTTAGTAGCGGGTTTCACAGGTAGAGCACAGGCTGGCGCGCACTCCCTCCCGCTCTCCATTCAGTTGGGAGCGCTCCACACCACATGGACGTGCATCCTATTGAAGTGGAAAGAGGGGGGGGGGGAAAGGCATCCTCGGGGCTGATTTCTTGGTGGAACACGGGATCCTCGTGGACCTGAGAAATCACTGTCTCTGGGGAGCCGAGGGCGGTTTAGGTAAGGTAGTCGTAATCCCGGGGAAGGAAGAAAAGGGGGCCCTGTGCACTATGAAGCCGTCAGGAGGTTACGATCTCGAGCTCATGATAACAAACGTCCCAACGGACTTGCAGGCGCGTGTGTCAGAAAATCTGACCGCGTTCGCCACCCACAAGCACGACTGCGGGAGAGTCACTGGGTTCGAAGTCAGCGTAGACGGGGACCCCATGATCCGACCCCAAAAGCAGTATAATTTCCCCAAGGAGGCAGAACCCGACATGGAGACAGCAATATCTTCATTGGTGCAGCAGGGCGTCTTGAGGACGATAGCCACCCACGTGAACTCCCCATTATGGCCGGTAAAGAAACCGGACAATTCGTGGAGAGCCACGGTGGACTATAGAGTCCTCAATAGTAATATCCCAGCCTGCGCGCCCACGGTAGCAGCAGTTGCAGACTTAATAGGGAGTATTCCAGCATCGGCGACCACATTCACGGTGCTGGACATCTCGAACGGGTTTTGGTCCATTCCGCTGCGGCGGGAGGACCAGTACAAGTTTGCCTTTACTTTCAAAGGGCAACAGTACACTTGGAACTGCTTACCACAGGGTTTTCACAACAGCCCCAGCATTTTCCATCAGTGCATGGCGGGGAGTTTGAAAGAGTTCAGCCAGCCCAACCAGATAGTGCAGTATGTGGACGACTTACTCCTGTTCACAGATACAAGGGAGCAGCACGGCCCACTGTTAGCCGAATTGTTGGAACTGTTAGAAAGGAAGGGTTTCAAAGTAAACCCAAAGAAAGCCCAGATCGGCCAGCAGGAAGTTAAATTCCTGGGTCTGGCCATCCGCGCTGGGGAAAGAGCCATAGATAAGGCCAGACGGGAATCTATACAAGATCTGCCGATTCCCAACACAGTAACGGGTGTAAGGTCCTTTTTGGGATTGACCGGGTACTGCAGAGATTTCATCGAGGACTATGCTGCCACAGCGGCCCCGCTACTTCGACTCTTACACAAGGGAGTCGAGTGGTCTTGGGACGAGGGGTGCCAGGCAGCATTCGAGAAGTTGAAAAGAGATCTGCAGACCGCGCCAGCCCTAGGGGCCATAGATGGGGGAGAGGAGTTCTTTCTGGAGGTAGCCGCTAGTGGGGACAGCCTGAGCGCAGTGCTGCTCCAAGAGCGGCACGGCAAGCTAAGACCAGTAGTTTATTCCTCCAGGGTGCTCACGGATGTGGAGAGGAGTTTCTCCAATTGCGAACGGCATCTCCTGGCCACGCATTGGGCTGTGAACAGATCAGTGATCTTCACAGGGACCTCTCCCATTACGCTCCTCACCCATCACACCCCCACGAAGATGCTTCTGGACGGGAGGATTAAGGATGGGACCGTAAGCAGCGCTCGGATTGCGCGCTGGACCCTCCTCCTTTCCCAGATGGATCTCAAAGTTAAAGGCCTCTGCGCGCCAAGACTCGCAGCCAATATGGCATATCCCGGGACAGCCCATCAATGTTCCGTAGAAGGGGTATGGGAAGTTAACATAGGTTTACGGGCCGGGATACATCCCACGGGCCGCGAGATCTACGTAGACGGTTCTAGCACTGTAGCTGACGGCAAGCGACTCACAGGGTGTGGAGTTTATGACCCTGCGGCAAACATTGCCCTGGCAATTAAGCTCCCCAGCACTATGAGCGCGCAGCAGGCTGAACTGTCCGCGGTGGCGTACGTGGTTACCCACCCCGAGATTTTCCCAACCCCATACACGATTTGCTCAGACAGCATGTTCACGTGCAATTCGTGTACAGAGTACCTCGCCATCTGGTCCCGACGCGGGTACACCTCCGTGGACGGGCGGCCTTTAACAGTTAAGCCCTTGCTGGAGAAGATCCTAGCAGCTGTGGGGGAGAAAGGAGAGGTGTTCATCCATAAGGTGAAGGCTCACTCCACTACAGAACCCCGCAGTCAGGGCAACCAGCAAGCGGATGCGCTAGCCAGGGAGGGTGCCCGCAACGGCATTCTCTGGGACCCATACGAACCCGGACCCGTGGCGGCGATCCAAGGCAGGGAGGGAATTCCCGGGAACACAGGGGTGACACCGCCCCCAGACCTAAAGACCGTCCAAACCCTGGATCCCGCCCTAAAAGCAGTCCTAAAAGCCATCACAGAGGGCAAACAGGTAGAAGGTCCGTACAGTACGGCAGCCCTCACAGTCAAAGAAGGTATGCTGTTCCGAGAGGAGCAGTGGGTTGTGCCGCAGCAGCACCGAAGGGAATTCCTGCAATTGGCCCACGAGGGTCCAGGAGCGGGACACCCCGGACCTGAGGTCACCTGGCAACGGGTGGAGCAGGCGGGATGGTGGCCGGGACTTCGGGACGATGTCCGCGAGTTCTGCGCAAGCTGTCTTGTGTGTGCTGCTAACAACCCAGACCCCCACAAAGGGAAGGTGCCCATGGGGCACATCAGGAGGGTAGAGGGACCATGGCAGTCGATTCAGGTCGACTACATAGGGCCCCTGCCCGCCGCCCAGGGAGGCTATAAGTACTGCCTTGTCCTGGTAGATGTGTTCACCAAATGGGTAGAAGCCTTCCCATGCAGAACAGCTACGGCACTGGGTACTGCTAAGATCTTGATTCGGGAAGTGTTCTCACGGTGGGGACTCCCCCGTTTTGTAGAGTCCGACCAAGGGAGTCAGTTCACCGGTCAAGTAATGCAGAACGCCCTCATGCTCTTGGGCATTGAGGGAAAGTGGCACGTAGCATACAATCCCCAGTCATCCGGGATTGTTGAGCGTATGAATCGGACCCTCAAGGAAAAGCTGAGGAAAGAGACAATGGGCTCGCCCCAGAAATGGGCGGAGTTCCTGCCTTTAGTCCTCATGGGGATCCGAGCCAGCCAGTCCAAAAGCACGGGGTATTCCCCGCACGAGTTAATGACTGGAAGGATCATGCGAACACCCACCCATGTGCTAGCCCCGGTGCTCACTGAGGGCCAGCTCCGAGAGGTGAAACGGGACAAATTCGCCCAAACCCTCTTGGAGCGCCTGAGACAGATTTATGGGCAGGCGGCTGGGAACATGGGAAGACAGCACCAGGGAAATAAACTGTTGTTGGAACCTCGGAAACAACAAGAGTGGGTAGTCGGGGACCAGGTCATGGTCCGAAACTACGCCAGGGTAGGGAGTTTTGAACCACTGTACATGGGGCCATACAGCATTGTAGACAAAGCCAGCCCCATGGTTTATGCAGTGAAGACGCCCCGACGTACCAAATGGTTTCACATCAACCAGTGTAAACTGTTTAAACCGGGTACACAAGGGCCACCAAAGGGGACCAGGTCTGAGAACAAAGATCCTCAGCCTGTAACAGAGTCACAGACCACACAGGCTGGAGCAGTAGCCTGCGTGAAGGGAGAGGCCATCCCATTGGAGTGGGAGGTCTCATCTTTTGAATGGGATTTAGGCAGGGGAGAGCCCGAACAGCTCAACCTCGCTTTAGACCCAATCACGGAGGAGGAAGAGTCAGAGGACGGCAGTCCCGCCCTCGACTCAAGCTTGGGGGAGGTAGGGAGTGGGGGTGGAGACTCGTTACCTGTAGGGACAGGTGAGGTGGTGTCGGAAGCCACAGATCCCGACCCCGGGGGGGCGGAGCCTGAGGGAGGGGAGCTGGAGCCGGCAGCTGTGGAGGAACCACAGGCTGTAACGGTAACAGTCACGACCCCAGGTCCATCGGCCCCGGGAGCCCAACCCAAAGCAGCCCCTCGTAGGTCGGCTCGAGCGCCCCAGCCCAGAAAATTTTGGCCAGATTCTCCCCATCCTCCCCAACCACGGTTTAAAGCAGCCCCAGGAAGACATGATCCCCGTTCAGCAGCGACAGGCTGCGGGGGATCAAAGCCAAAGATCAATGCAGCCCCACCGCAGGGTGTGGCACACGACAGACCTCACAGGGATTCGGAAAGCCGCCCCATGGAGGGCGGCGCTGTACATAAGTTAAGATAGGTAATTATGGCCATAGTTTAAGGAATGTAAAGTATATGGTGTTAAGAGTACAATTTTGAGGTCTGCCCGGTATGTGTGTTTGTTAGGGAGCGGGGTCCAGGAACCCGCGCGTCCAATTAATTTAGGCCAGCACCTATCGGGAGCCCGGCTACATCATTTTGTTGGTTACAGAAACCTGGGATACGATGGAAAGGATTGTCGTCGCGTTCATGGCAATCGGGTGCGGGTGGGCCTACCGAGGCCGCACCAAGGACGTCATCATTTTCGGGTGCTCCGGGGACACGGCCCCCATCGCAACGGATGGGACGGGGGAGCGAGAGGTAGAGGAAACCGCCACCTACTTCCACCAAGGGAGATGGCCAGGTTGGCTGGGAACGAATTCTATGGAATATTCCAGCAATTTCGGTTTTGCCTACCAAGAGACTTCATTAACGTGCCCTCGAGTGAGGATCCTGGCGCCCAGGGTCAGCGTCACCGTGGGAAAGAAGATTTGTCTGGTGTGCAATGGGAACGTACCACCAAGGCGATGGTGGTGGCTACGAAAGCTGGGAAAGGACATGAGAAACTCTACGGTCGAGTGGGAGCGACTGGGTAATAATACCCATCGGACTATTACGGGAACTCACGGACAATTACGTGTGTGTTGGGACAAATGGTGGGAACCGGATGAGGGAATATATGTCTGTATGTGGGGTTCGAGACACGTCTGCCCCAAGGGCGTGTCCATCTTCTTCCAGAGGCAGTGGCAGGATGAAGGGAAGGGGATGAGATGGGATGTTAGCACTCGAGCGTGCGGAGCCCCATACTCCCCTATTCCGGTGAACGCCACTGAACTCATCACCCGCCCACGCAAGCCCCTGCCCACGCTTCCGGTAGCACTAGCCCAGAAAGGAGGGTGCCCAACCACCACCAAGGGACCCGGGAACGGTTTAGTATTGGTACCCACCGGTCAGGTGCTGTACCAAGGGGTACACTACGCGGTGGCCTCAGTGATTTTAAATCTCACTGAGGTAAGATTGCCGGAGTGGTGTCCCAAAGAAACGGAACAATTATACCAGGTCCTGTTAACCCGTATGTTTAGACAATTTTACGAATTTGACTTTGCCGACATCGACAGAGACAAATTATACACCACACCGCCAGAAGTTTTGGATCGAGTCGGGAGGCAAAGAAGGGGTACTGTAAATGGCATATTCACTGCTTTTAATACCGGGACATCTGTTGTCAACGCTCTCGATAACGTGGAGCTGCAGACACAGATCAACGGTTTAAAAGCCCAGTTAAGGAACATATTGACAGACGAAAACAAGGTCGTGGGTTCTGAGTTGTATGAGGACCAGGCCATGACACTACACTTTAAGGACATAATTGCTGAGCTGGAGAAACACGCGAGAACGGTAAATGCACTCATTAAGGAGGATCGGAATGCGTCCGATCAAGCTGCGCAAAACGAGGCCTGTGTGCTGTACGGGGCGTGGTTACTGGGCGAGGGCCGCAGTAATCTTGAGGATTTAAAACAGGGTTTGGTCCCGTCCTGGATCAGCAACAAGCACTTGCAAGCGCTCCACCCTTTTGAGAATGCATTAAGCCCGTGCCAGCTCAGGATAGCCGCAGAAGCATACCCAGTTCCAGTGGACTGCGGACATTCGAATCACACTATTATGGGAATAGTAGTAAGAATGCCGGTGTTGGGTCCCGCAGCAAAGCCCGCCCCGGTATACAGAGTAGAGAACATTGGAGTCATTCAGGGGGGCGCACACATTCGTTACGCAGTGGTCCCGCCTTACGTCATCAGATGGGAGCGTACGATGACAGGCACCGACCTCTCGGGATGTCGGAGCCGGGGGGCACACATCATCCTGTGTCCCCAGCACTTGAATGCCTTTTTGAATCCACAGTGCGGGTTCAGAACCGCTAGCGCGAAGCCGGTGAATTGCACCATGGAGGCAATGGCAGAGGACCATGTGCCCCCACAGGTAGCATATATCGGGGGTGGGACATACTGCGTCACCACTGCAGCGCCTCAGTACCGATATGGACAACACGAGTGGTGTTCGGTCGGTGATAGCAGTTTCTGTTTCAAACCCAGGGCCGAGGTTCAAGTGGCACAACAACGAATTGTTCCCATTCCTGCGCCCTCCACCGTACACATCACTATCAAAGAGAATTTCACAGACTTACAACGATTTGTCGCGCATTTTGGTTATGTCATTCCCCCTCTTCCCGAACACCTCACCAAGATTTTAAAAGCCGTTATAATTTCGCAGAAACATTTCTACACACTGGAGCAGAAGACTTTAGAGATAGGAAAAGACATATTGGACATAACCATCCCACCATGGTGGGACTTGTTCACCAACATAGAGGTCCCCGCCTGGATTAGAATAGCATCCCATATCCTAGTAGTATGTCAGGTTTTGATTGTGATATTTTTGCTCTTCGTGCATTGCAAAAGAGGCAAACGCCTCCAGAGGCACGAGAACACAGGAGAATGGAGAGAACGCTATGTGCGAATGGGGGAAGCAGATACCCCACTCTAAGCTGCTAGTATAAGATTAAGCGTCCCTCCATTTAAATTTTTTTTGATTGTTTTGGGTTATAAGGAAATAAGTATTGTTATGTTATTAGTTGTTCTTAAGTTTTTTTGGATTAATAAAAGATGCATGCAGATGGCGCAAAAGGGTATCAACCCCTGCCCATGTGACAGGTGAAGGTGTTATAGTTTAAGATTTGCTGTCTATGATTCCAAATGTGCATGAGGTAATTTTCATTTTCTCCGGAAATGGGAACTGCATGTGTCGTGAGGGGTATAGATAGTTAAGTGCCAGGAATGTTTGGATGTGGGGAATCAGGGAAAATTTGCTCATCAAGGATTATTGATACTTTAAGCAAGCTATCAGTATCACAGGCGGGCCTGTAAGATTCGCAATTTTCAGCAAAAATCACGCAAGAAAACTGGATAAAATAAGACTGTTTATTGACCAAAGTAAGCTTGCACAGAGAAACCTTTGATAAAAAGGGCATACAAAATGGCCGCCAGGCCCCGTGATCAGTTTATGAACCATTTTATTTCTGTTACTGCAAGCCAGACAGGCTTGTGGATTGAAGACAGTGAGCCCACGAAAGCCAGTATCTGGGAACCGAAACTCAGAGCAACAGCATACATATTCAATGGGTTATAAGTACAGGATGGGGCCCATCAAGATATGGGCGGACAATGTAAAAACACTTATACCCATTTATCGTACAAAGGAAAGACCGTTTAGCAGCCATCAAGGAAAATGTCCGGACCGATCAATATGCGAACCGAGCCGCGGTGACAATGCAAAGGACATTAACAGACATTATCGGCCAGGAAGGCCAGTTTAAGTTATCACCGGCTCCGTTACAAGACAAAGCGCCCCTGCAGAGATTTCTGCCCGCCAAAATTAATACAAAGACAGGACTATGATTTGGCGGGAGATAAGACTGTCCCAAAAGAGTATAACTATGGATTGAAAGTCCATCTAAGTTACTTCTTCTTCACTGCCACGGCTTCTTGTTGGGCGACTTCAGGCTTCCATTTCTTCAAGAACTTTCTTCTACGAGGAACGAACGAAGGGCGGACGGTGCCCGGATCGGCGCCTCTTCCACTTCGGCAGATCGATGAAAACGTTTTCGTCTTTTTAAAGACGGACGGTTTCGGAAAAAGGACAACGTGGCCGGTGTTCAGCCAAACAAGGCTCGGCCACGACGAGAAGGCGACGAGGGTGGCCCGGGTACTGGGGTTGGGAGATCATCGACGACCCAGGTCGACGGAGAAGAAACCCTCTGGAGGGCTGGCGATCTAGGCCACAAGATTCTCCCATGTGCATAGCCTGCATCTGGGTCTGCTCCATGAACCCAAATCGACTTAGTGGATCTCAACCTTGACGAGCGCTCATCGAGGCTGGGTCTACCCCACCGCCTCGAGGGAGGAGAGAATATCGACTGCGCCAGAAGCTTCCAATCCACGTGACGACGGGAAGCGGTGTCAAAAGTTTGCGAACCCCCTTTCTCGCGATTTCGAGAGTGGTGAGCATGATCCCAGGTTCCCCAGGTCGAAACTTAGTTTAGGTATAGGGGAGGGAGTTAAGGGAAATCGTAATGTGTTTCCCCTTTTACGATGTGCCGTGTGTTCCCCATTTCCATAGAGTCAAGTTCATAAATTTGTGCATGATTGTAGTTATTTTAATCTGTGCCTATGACATGTATTTTGTAATGCTTCAAACTGTTCAAAAATAAAAGCATCCATTTCGTGCTATTCAGCCTGGTCTATTGAGTCCTCTTCTCTGCACTACTGTTCTCTGCATCTAAGTCCAAGGTCTAGAACCGTAGGGGGGGGTGGGTCGAACCACTCAAGGGTAATTCTTGCACGAAGCCTGGCAGGGGGCCAGAACGGGCAAGAGAGCAGGAAAAACCCCCTACAGGGTGCAGGAGCAGGTCATCCCGGGCCTGAGACCACCTGGCAGTGGGTGGAGCAGGTGGGATGGTGGCCAGGACTCAGGGAAGATGTCCGCGAGTTCTGTGCCAGTGTCTGGTGTGTGCTGCTAACAACCCTGTCCCCCACAAAAGGAAGGTACCTATGGGACACATCAGGAGGGTAGAGGGACCATGGCAGTCGATCCAGGTCGACTACATCGGGCCCCTACCCACCGCCCAGGGAGGCTATATGTACTGCCTGGTCCTGGTAGATGTGTTCACGAAGTGGGTAGAAGCCTTCCCCTGCCGAACAGCCACAGCTCTGGGTACAGCTAGGATCCTGGTCAGGGAGGTGTTCTCGCGATGGGGGCTACCACAGTATGTGGAGCCTGACCAAGGGAGTCACTTCACCGGGCAGGTCATGCAGAATACCCTTATGGTACTCGGCATTAAGGGGAAATGGCACGTTGCCCACAACCCACAGTCCTCAGGGATTGTGGAGAGGATGAACAGGACCTTGAAAGGAAGGCTGAGGAAAGAGACAGTAGACTCACCTAGAAAGTGGGTGGAGGTCCTACCGTTGGTCTTGATGGGGATCCGAGCCAGCCAGTCAAAAAGCACGGGGTATTCCCCACACGAGCTGATGACTGGCAGAGCTAGGCGGACCCCCACCCATGTACTAGCCCCGGCGCTCACAGAAGGTCAGCTCAGGGAGGTGAACCGGGACAGGTTCGCCAGGAACCTATTTGAGCACCTTAAACAGGTCCATGGGCAGGAGGCTGGGAACATGGGAAGGCAGCATCGGAGCAACCGTTTGATGTTAGAACCCCGAACACACCACGAGTGGGAGATAGGGGACCAAGTTATGGTTCGGAATTTTGCTCGGGTAGGAAGTCTAGGCCGTTATACATGGGGCCCTACAGCATTGTGGACAAGGCAAGCCCCATGGTATACGCTATAAAGATGCCTCGGCGCATCAAATGGTTCCACATTTACCAATGCAAATTGTTTAAGCCCGAGAAAATGGGACAGCCAGTTGGGGCAGTGTCTGAGGATAGAAATCCTCAGCCTGCAGCAGGAGCAAACTCACAGACTGCACAGGCAGGTGCAGTGGCTTGTTTTAGGGGAGGGGCCATCCCACCCACTGTTTGGGACACTCCCCCACTCATCTGGAACTTAGACGAGGTGGGACCTGGGGGTGGAGACCCTCAGCCTGCAGCAACAGGCTGCAGAGTGTTGCCCGCTCCTAACCCAGGTTCAGGAGAAGTGGGATGTGAGGCGAGGACCCGCAGCCGGCAGCACCAGGCTGCATAGAGTTGCCTGCCCCTAACACAGGTTTATGAAAGGAAAAACCTGAGGATCAAAATCCCCAGCCAGCGGTAGTGGAAAGCCCACAGACTGCAACGGAGAGGGCAGTGGCTCATGTTAAAGAACCACCGGCCAGAAAACCCCCACCAGCCAAAGTCCCTAGAAGGTCCCCACGAACGCCACGGCCAAAGAAACCATGGTCACCGGCTCCCCAGTTTAAACGGGCAGCCTCTCAAGTCAGGGATCGGTCTGAGGACAGAGGTTCCCAGCCAGCAGCCACAGGCTGCGAGGGACCAAAAGGACAGGACAAGATAGCCACACCGAAGGGAGTAGTGTGCTGCAGCCCGAACAGGGATTAGGCTGGCCGCCCAGAGACGAGCGGCGGATGTACATAGCTTCTATAATGTAATTTTGGGATTGTTACGTTTGGGTGTTTTAGTTTAATTTAAACAAGGTGATTGGTAGATTAAATAGAAAGAGGTCCAACAAAAAACTCGCGACCTAAAGAACAGATGGTGGGTGGAGAAAGCACAGGAGATCCAGCAGCTAGCCGACAACCACGATGTGCGTGGATTCTTTAGCGCAGTCAAGACCATCTACGGCCAAAGCACCCAAGGCCCTTCCCCACTGCGGGCCAAGAACGGAGAGGTACTCATCAAGGACAGGGAAGCAGTCAGTGCCCGCTGGAAGGAGCACTTTGAAGATCTCCTTAACCACGACTCTGTCTTCGACACGAGTGTCCTCAACTCCATCCCACAGCATGCTACCCGCCACCATCTCAGCACAACCCCAGCCCGGCATGAGGTTGAAAAGGCCATCCGACAACTGAAGAACAACAAGGCCTCAGGAGCAGATGGAATCCCCGCCGAGGCACTAAAGCATGGCGGAGAAGCACTACTGGCGCGAATTCTTGAACTCATTTCTCTTATCTGGAAGGAGGAGAGCGTGCCAGGGGATCTCAGAGACGCCGTAATTGTGACCATCTTCAAGAAAGGTGACAAGTCCGATTGCGCTAATTACAGAGGAGTTTCCCTGCTATCTGCCACAGGGAAAGTCATCGCAAGAATCCTCCTCAATCGCCTTCTCCCAGTGGCCGAAGAGCTCCTCCCCGAGTCGCAATGCGGATTCCGCCCACTAAGGGGCACAATGGACATGATCTTCACCGCACGTCAATTACGAGAGAAATGCAGGGAGCAGCACCAACCACTGTACATGGCCTTCTTTGATCTCACAAAGGCCTTCGACACTGTCAACCGTGAGGGATTATGGAGTGTCCTCCTCAAATTCGGCTGCCCTCAAAAGTTTGTCACTATCCTCCGCCTGCTTCACGACGACATGCAAGCCGTGATCCTGACCAACGGTTCCACCACAGACCCAATTCACGTACGAACCGGGGTCAAGCAAGGCTGTGTCATCGCACCAACGCTCTTCTCAATCTTCCTTGCTGCAATGCTCCATCTCACCCTCAGTAAGCTCCCCACTGGAGTGGAGCTAATTTCCAGAACAAACGGGAAACTGTTCAACCTCCATCGCCTCCAGTCCAGATCCAAGGCCGTTCCATCCTCTGTCGTCGAATTACAGTATGCAGACGATGCTTGCGTCTGCGCTCACTCGGAGGTCAAACTCCAAACCATCGTAAACACCTTCACCGAAGCATACGAGAGCACAGGCCTTACACTAAACATCTGTAAGACAAAGGTCCTCTACCAACCTGCCCCATCACACAGTGCTGCCCCCCGATTATCAAAATCCACGACAAGGCCTTGGACAACGTGGACCACTTTCCATACCTCGGGAGCCTACTGTCAACAAGGGCAGACATCGACGACGAAGTCCAACACCGCCTTCAGTGTGCCATTGCAGCCTTCGGTCACCTGAGGAAGAGAGTGTTTGAAGACCAGGACCTCAAACCCGGCACTAAGCTCACGGTCTACAGGGCAGCAGTGATACCTGCCCTGCTGTATGCCTCAGAGACATGGACCATGTACAGCAGGCACCACAAAGCACTGGAGAGGTACCACCAACGCTGCTTCCGCATGATCCTGCAAATCCATTGGCAGGATAGGCGCACCAACGTCAGTGTTCTTGCTCAGGCCAACATCCCCAGCATCGAAGCTCTGACCACGCTCAATCAGCTCCGATGGACGGGTTACATTGTCCACAAGCCCGATACGAGACTCCCAAAACAAGCGCTCTACTCGGAGCTCCGGCACGGCAAGAGAGTCCCAGGTGGGCAGAGGAAATGCTTCAAGGACACCCTCAAAGCCTCCTTGAAAAAGTGTAACATCCCCAGCGACACCTGGGAATCCCTGGCCCAAGACCGCACAAAGTGGAGGAGAAGCATCCGGGAAGGCACCGAACACCTTGAGTCTCTTCGCCGGGAGCAAGCGGAAGCCAAGCGCAGGCAGCGCAAGGAGCGCACGTCAACCCAAGCACCCCACCCACCCGCCCCTTCAACCACCGTCTGCCCCACCTGTGACAGAGACTGCAGGTCCCATTGGACTGATCAGTCACCTGCGAGCTCATTTTTAATGTGGAAGCAAGTCATCCTTGGTTCCGAGGGAGTGCCTAAGAAGAAGAAGTTTAAATATTATTGTTTTAAGAGTGTTTGTATTGAGTCAAGGTCGCAAGACTCGACTATGCTTTACCCAAGCCGGAGAATCTTCTCGGGATCTGGCTATGTGCTCTTGTGTCTCTTTACAGAAGGGATTTCGAAATGAAGGGGGGCATACTCCTACTCGCCCTGATAAGAATGAGCACTGGGAAGTGAGGTGACGTGGAGGACTCCCACATTTTTGGATGCTCAGGAGAGAGAGCACCGGTTATGACTGCTGGGGGCGGCGAACGAGGCGTGGAGGAGCTCGCCATCTATTCCCATGAGGGAAAATGGCCAGCGTGGCTGGGATCTAACTCCACCCGGTACTCCAGCTAGACCGTTTCACCTATGGGGAGGCATCCCTCCCCTGCCCCAGCGTACAGGTTGTGGCCTCACGGTTCGGGGTCACTGAGAGGAAATGAGTATGCCTGACCTGCAGAGGACAGATTCCCCTGGGAAGGTGATAGTGGCTCAGGAAGCTGAGCAGAGACATGGGGGACCATACAGTTGACTGGGAACGACTGGGGAACGACACCTACCGGACGGTCACAGGGACCCAAGGGGGAACTAGTGTATGCTGGGATAAGTGGAGGGAGTCGGAACAGGGAATTTATGTCTGCATGTGGGGATCACAAAGGGCCTGCCCCACAGGCATATCCATCATCTTCTCCGCATCATGGCAGGATAAGAGGAAGGGGGTGGAATGGGATTCCCACCTACACACCTGCATAGTCCCAAATTCCCCAGCCCCAGTCAAAGCCACTGAAGTCGTGGCATGCGCCCGAAAGCTCTTGCCCACGACCCAGACAGAAAGGACACACCTAGAGGGGTGCCCTGCCACTACCAAGGGACCAGGGAATGGGCTGGTACTAGTGCTGACAGAAAAGGTGCTATACCAGTGGGTACACTACGCGGTAGCTTCCATGATTTTAAACCTTACCGAGGTACACTTACCTGAGTGGTGCCCCACAGAGACAGAACAGCTATACCAGGCCCTGTTAAGAGAAATGTTCAGGAAGTTCTACGAGTTCGATTTTGCTGACGTAGACAAAACAGAACTATACACTACACACACTGAGTACTCTAGCAACACGGGGAGACAAAGAAGGGGAACCTGGAATGATGTTTTTACTGCATATAACACAGGATCCTCTGTCATCAACAGCCTGGATGACATAGAATTGCAGACACAGATAAACGGTTTGAAAACACAATTACGAAAAATCTTAATGGATGAAAATACAGTAGTAGGCTCAGAGTTACACGAGGACCAAGTTATGACGGTCCATTTAAAAGAGATTATTGCTGAGCTGGAGAAGCACGCAAAAACTTAAAATTCCCTCATAAGAGAGGACAGGAATGCTTCAGATCAGGCTGCACAGAACGAGGTGTGTGTACGGGGCATGGTTGCTAGGCGAGGGCCGCAGAAACCTGGAGAATTTAAAACAGGGTTTAGTCCCCTCCTGGATCAGCAGCAAGCACCTTGCAGCCCTCCACCCATTCGAGAATGCATTGAGCCCGTGTTAACTCCAGCTAGATGCTGAGGCCTACCCTGTCCCAGTAGATTGTAGGCGCTCTAACCACACTAGCATGGGAATAGTAGTGAGGATGCCGGTCATGGGTGGGACAACCCGACCCACACCAGTATACAGGGTATAGAACATTGGAGTCATTCAAGGGGGTGCACACATCCATTTTACAGCGGTCCCACCTTATGTCATAAAGTGGGAGCACGCTATGACAGGTACTGACCTCTTGGGGTGCCGGAGCCGGGGAGCACACATAATACTGTGTCCCCAGCACTTGAACGCCTATTCTAAACCACAGTGTGGGTTTAAAGCTGCTGGTGTATGACCTATAAACTGTACCATGGTGGTAATGGCACAAGACCATGTTCCCCCTCAGGTAGCATATATAGGAGGTGGGACATATTGTGTCACCACCAGTGCGCCCCACTGCCAGCTTGGACAGCATGACTGGTGTCCTGTAAGTGACAGCAGTTTCTGTTTGAAACCTGAGGCAGAAGTTCAAGTGGCCCAGGAACGGATTGTCCCCATTCCTGAACCCTCCACTGTTCACCTCACTGCAACAGAAAATTTCACCAACCTGCAAAAATATGTAGCACATTTCGGCTACGAAATCCCCCCTCTACCAGAACATCTGACCAAGTTACTAAAAACAGTAGTCGTCTCACAAAACATTTCTACATGTTGGAACAGAAGACAGTAAAGATAGGGGCCAAGATATTGGACATTGTGGTTCCACCCTGGTGGGATATTTTTGAAAATATAGAGATCCCTTCATGGGTTAGAATGGCTTCCCACATCCTCGTGGTTTACCAGCTGGGAATAGTATTGTATCTGTTGTGCACTCAGTGCAAGGGAAAAGGCCAAATACTAGAATTCTGAAACCAAAGGACTTGGAAGGAGCATTATGTTAAGGTGGAGGGAGATACACCTGTTTGAATCTTTTTGTTTTGTATTTCTGAATAAAGATTGTTGTTTTTTTATGTTTTGCTATTTTTAATAAAGACTTTGTTTTGTTATTGTTAATAAAAATATAAGTGTACCAAATGGTGCAGGGGTGTTGGACCCCCTCCATGCTTGGATGTATGTAAATAATTGTATTTTGCCTGTGTAAACTTATGTACACTACATTATTAAAGAATGGGGAATGTGTGTGTCATGGGATTTTAGATAGGTAATTAAAGGGAAGGTTGACTATGGAAGGTCGGGAATTTTGCTCACCTTATAAGTATGATACTTGAAGTGAGTTTCAGTATCACAGGGGGGTGTGTAGGATTCTCAAAATTCCAACATCTCCCAAGTTATTAATAAGGGACCCGGAAGGACAAGTTATTAACGAGGGTACCCTAAAGGGAATGGCTTTTATACTTCATGGCAAGACCTGCAAGGTTAAAGCATGACCCTGCAAACAGCATGTCAAGATCAAAACTCAAAACGTGACATGCCTGGGCCTGTGGGAGACAGCTTTGATTTGTGATTTCAAACCAGACAGCTAAAGGAGACAGAACACACATTCTTCCCTTTAAAAGAAGTCAACTCAGGAAACGACTTAACCTTGCACAAACCCAAAAGCCCATCAAGACTATGCATATATAATTGCTTACAGTTCGAACTAGCTACCAAGCCAGGAAGACACCAATTTACATTATGCATAAACAAACACCAAGATATTAAAAACCATTTAACAACGGGACAACCACCCAAAAAAACGGTTACGGTGAACGGCTATAATCACCTTAACAAGCCTGCCAAAATCAGGCAAAGAACTAACCCTGATTTGGCGCACAGATAACAAACTCAGAAAGAGTATAATTGTAGGCCCACCAGTAACCAAAAAGCATTTGGGATCGACACGACACCAGAGGGGGCCAAGTGAAGCCAACAGGAAGGCTCACACAACATCATGGCGAGAGGGCACGGTGGGGCAGGCTCGACCGAAGACGACTAGGCCGCAACTGCAGCCTACCGACCACGAGCACCGCGGTAACAAAGGGCCAGGTAAACCATACCTTCAGATCATTACCACTGCACAGGTAATGATCTAGGCCACCGTGACCGAGCCGACACCGAAGAATGCCAACCGAACCCCAACCGCAACAAAACTTGACGACCAGACCACCACCAGAAGAACAAAACCCAAAGTTTTCCACTCTACAAGCTAAAGTACCCAACAAAGACTTTATTCCCTATTTCTAACCAAGAAAAGAAGGTACTTACCGAGACAAATCCACAACCGCGCCCTTACCGCATCTGCAGACTCCACCCAACTGAAGAATCTTCGTAGATTCTAAGACTGGGACCACGTGGCAACAGCAGGCCCCAAAGGACACAAAGAGCGAACCCCAAAAACGCAACCGGCTTAACTGACAGGATTCGAACTGTCAAGAAACCCTTATTGGTGAACATAATCCCTGGCTCTTGTAGTACAATTTAGTTAGGTATTGGGGGTGGGACAAGGGTAGGGGGATTATTAATGTGATTTTCCCTCATTGTGCCGTGTGTTCCCCATTATTAATTAAGTATACTCTCGAATGTCTGTAACTCCTCCAGTAATCTAAGTGAGTAATTTTATTGTGACTCTAATAAAACACAGTTTTCTTGCACCAAACCAGTTGTCTACTCCAATTTTGTATCGCAGCCTGTACCTAATTCCAGAGTCTAGAACCCAAGGGTGTGGGAGCGATTCGAACCGCTCAAAGCAGTCAGGGGCAAAGCTAACTCCACACACCACCCACTACAGTGCCTAATCAGAAGATGAGGTGCTGTTCCTCGAGGAACAGCACCTCATCATCCGACTAGGCACTTTACAGCCTTCCGGACTCAATATCAAGTTCAACAATTTCAGATCATAACCTCGGCCCCCATTATATTTTTACTTATTTTTTTATCCACACCTTTGTTTTGGCCCTTTTTCCCCCCCTTTTTTTTCTCTCCCACATGGCAGCTGTCTCCTATTCTGCCAGTGCATTTCACACCTAATCTAGAGCCGTCTTTTGTCTCCACTTGTCCTATCACCATCTCATCTTGTTTTGAATACCTCTTAATGTCTCTTCACTTCTCTTTTGTTCTCTCCCAGCCTGGCCTCTTAATCTATTTCATTTCCTGTGCTTTTCCAGTCTTGACAAAGGGTTTGCCCTGAAACGTTGACTCTATTTTCTCTCCACGGATGTTGCCTGGCCTGCTGAGTTTTCCAGCATTTTCTGTTGTTATTTCACTTTTCTAAAATACCTTGTCACATCTCCCAGGACATCCCAAATGGATTCAATACAATAAATTAATTTGAAGTGCAGTTACTGTAATGTAAACAAATATGATATGCATTTGGCACACAGCACAAACAGCAATGAGATAAATAACCAGTTAATCCATTTTTAGTGATGTGGGTTGAGAGCAGGGAATTCTCCCAGAACTTCAAGATGTCAAAATGGATTCTTTTACACCCACCTGAATAAACAGATGGGCTCCTGGTTTAACATCCCATCTGGAGGGCAGCACCTCTGACAGTGCAGCACTCTCTCAGTACTGCACTGAAACATCAGCTTAGATTATGTGCTTAACTCCCAGAGTGGGGCTTGAACAAGCTGAGACTTGTATTTTAACAGGGCACCTAGCTTTAATTATTTATCTCCTAATGCAGGAGTGCCCACGCTTCTCTCTTTGTGAGCAACTTGGCTCTGCAGGCCTCATATAATGAATTACAATTTAAAAAAATTACGAGCTAGGTCAAAGACTTCAGTTAATATTGTATAATTAAAAATGCCTCTGCCACACCTGCCCCAAGCAAAGTTACAGACTCTGTGTGAATTGGCTGCTCAAGTTCAGAAATGATGTGCAGGAGAGTGAGTTAACTCTGTGGGCAGGGTAGCCTGGGCTTGGGCTGAAGTATGGAAACCTCTGTCCTAAAGCACAGAGCCTCATCAGCGTTCTACGTGTTCACATTATTCTTTGCACAAACACTCTTTTCGCAACTGTTCTGCCCAAATTTCTCTCTCTCTGTCTTTTGCTGTTTCAGGGTAAGGACTTATATAGAATCTAACTATTGACCAGCTCAAACCACTTTGAATGATTCGTGTGATACACCCCCATTCAGGGCTAATGGTCAATTGAGCAGCTTCATGCAGCTGGACAACAGAGGAGGCTTTAAAGGAGGATGGTGTGGTCGACCATGTCAAATGGTGCAGAGAGGTCGAGGAGCAGGAGGGGTAATGAACCATCGTCACAGTCATAGTCATGGCGGATGTCCCTTATGCAAACTGAGACCTATTCAGTATTTCTACCATTTCCGTATCAGGCTGTGAGTTTATCTTGCTCATCCCTAAGTGGCCTTATCCCTATCTCA
This sequence comes from Somniosus microcephalus, assembly GCF_052327205.1. Lineage (NCBI taxonomy): Eukaryota > Metazoa > Chordata > Chondrichthyes > Squaliformes > Somniosidae > Somniosus > Somniosus microcephalus. The sequence goes on along the minus strand of NC_140997.1, from coordinate 160,996,066 downwards.
ATTCCCCTTTTGTTACTTATGTGCCTATAGAATACTGTACGATTTATTTTTGTATTACTTGATATTTTCATTTCATATTTCTTCTTTGCCTTCCTAATTGTCTTTTTAAACCTCTTTCCTAAATTCATCCCGTTCCCTTTTGTCATCCTCTCCTTTATTGTTTATGTACTCTGCTTATGGCTTTTTCTTTAGATTCAATTTGATCCTCACCTCTATTTATCTGTGGCATCTCATTTTCAACTAGTTGGTCCTTATTTTTATTGGAATATATTTCTCCTGAACTCTATCAATCTCTCCTTTAAATATTACCCACTGCTGTTCTACCTCTTTGGCTTGTCAATATTTTTCTCCAGTTTACCTCCCCTAGTTCCATTCTATCTATATCTCTCTTAAAGATTATCTTAAACTTTATTGTATTGTTATCACTACCTCCTAGATGTTCTCCCACACTTCTCTTTGCTGCGATTCATTTCCTGTTGCTTGGTCTCGCAGTGCTTCCTCCCTTGTTTAACTTCTTACATACCAAGTCAGAAAGAAATCCTGTGCACACTGTAAAAACTCCATCCCCTTCCCTCCTTTCGTACCCTCTCCAGTTTAGTTGGGAGTAGTTAAATCCCCATGATTATGATAGTTTCTTTTCTTCACTCATTTCATAAATTTGTCCACATATTTCTCCTTCCAGTTTCTTCCACTATTTGGTGGTCTGTAGTATACCCCTAATAGTGTGACCAATCCCTTCCTATTCTTTATCCCAATCCATATGGATTCTGTTTCGATCTCTTTGTTAGTTATGTCCTTTCTTGCTACCGTCATTCTTATTTCAGATTAACACAGTTACCCTAACACCCCTTTCTTCCTTCCTAATCTTTTCTAGCTAGTTACTAGTTTAAGGTCCTTTCTACAGTCTTATTTATCCTTTCCACAAGAACTGTGATCCCAGCACGGTTCAGGTACAATCCATCCCAGTGGTACAGCTCCTTCCTGTGCCAGTACTCCTCCTTCCCACACCTTTCTTTCAGTGACGCATTCACATTCCTAATTAGCCATATGCCAATTAGCACATGGCTCAGTTAGTTATCAGATTACCACCCTGACATCCAGCTTTTTAATTTAACTTGTAACTCCCGATCCTCCCTTAGCAGGACCTCCTCCCCGTTCTTTCCTATGTTCCAACACAGACCATGACAACTGGTCATCCCTCTCCTTTCCAGCCTCCTTGAAGCATCCCTTACCTTGACGCCAGGCAGGCAATACACAATCTTCGACTGCCGATTGTGACTGCAGAGCATACCCTCTTATCCCTCTAATTATCTCCTAAGACTCCAACCTATCTGTTATATCCGTGTATCTTAATGTTGTGTCCTTCAATAATCAGAGAACAGACTGCAGGGAACAATTCAACAGGTGTTTACTGAATGAGGGTCACTCTAGAACTAACTTTACAGATCACTACTCAGGGTTTATATACAGGTGTGGTCACTGCCGGTACTACAGTATACAGGAGCTGTAAAAAGTAGTTCTCTCCCTTAAAGGTACATACATTACAATTCCTCCCCTTTTAGATTAACAGTACCATAATACTCATTTAACAATTAACATTATTAATATACAATGTTATATGAAAATAGTCCATTCATATATTCAGTCTCTGGGGAGGCTTCCTGATTCTTTCTGGATAACGCCTTTCCCGAGTGTCTCGCTCTTGGTGCGGAGGCGATTCTAGCACCCTGTCGTCAGTTGATTCATCAGCTTCCAATGCTATTGTTTCTGAGGTAGATGTGACCTGTACGTCGGGTTCCTCACCAGGTACGTATGGCCGAGACATGGGGTTGACTCGTTCCTGTGACTCTAGGATCTGGTCAGCATAGCGTCTCACAATGTTCTCCCCAACATCCACTGTGTACATTAGTGGCCCCTGCTGTGTGCATATCGTTCCTGGTTGCCATTTCTCTGTTCGGTAGTCGCGGGCCAAGGCTGGTTGCCCTACATTGAAGCTCCTTGTCGGCTTCTCATTGATGTGCTGGAATTGCTTACTCTCAACATCTCTTCGTACATTTGGTCTGAGCAAATCCAGACGAGATCTCAACCTTCGGTTAAAGAACATCATGGCCGGGGCCTGGTTGGTGACTACATGTGTCGCATTTCTGTAGGCTAACAGGAAATTGTCCACCTTATGCTGCAGTGGAATGTCGTCATCGCACATGGCCTTTACTGCTTTTTTAAAGGTTTGTACGAACCTCTCAGCCAATCCATTTGTGGCTGGATGATACGGGGCGGATGTGTAATGCCTTACCCCATTCCTTTTCATAAATATTCGAAACTCTTCGGACACAAACTGTGGACCGTTATCAGAGCAAATCTGCACTGGCAAGCCGTTCCTGGCAAAAATGGTCTGTAGGACTGCAATAGTTTTCTCCGTGGTGGTGGAGGACATATTGATCACCTCAGGCCATTTCGAGTGCGCATCCACGGCTATTAAAAACATTGAGTCCATGAATGGACCAGCAAAATCAATATGTACCCTTTGCCATGGAGATGAGGGCCACTCCCATGGGTGTAGAAGGGCATGTGGTGGTGCATTTTGGACCTTCTGGCATCCTGAGCAGCTCTTTGTCAGGTCCTCGATTTGCTGATCGATCCCTGGCCACCACACAAAAGCCCTAGCAAGGCTTTTCATTTTCACCCCTCCCAGATGACCTTCGTGAAGCTCATTGAGCACTCTCTCCCTTAACTTGGGTGGAATTACCACTCGGGATCCACACGTCAAGGTCCCCTGGCATACTGACAGCTGTTCTCTTCTGGATGAGAGTGCTGGCAACAGTGAGTCGCCATGTGCTGGCCATCCCTTCACCGTCAAATCATATAGCAGAGACAGTGTCGGGTCATTTCGGGTCTCCTTCTCTATACCAGCGTTAGTTACTGGCAAGCATTTAATTATAGTTGAATGAAATATTTCGACAGGATCCACTGCTGGTGCTTCCTCCGCAGTAGGCAGTGGCAGGCGTGATAGCCCATCAGCGTTTCCATGCTGTTTCGTGCCCTTATACTCGATTTCATATTGGTGCGCCCCTAGAAAAAGGGACCATCTTTGTAGCCGTTGCGCAGTCATCACCGGAACGCCCTTCTTTGGATTAAAGATGGAGACAAGTGGTTGGTGGTCAGTCAGCAAGGTGAACTTCTGCCCGTGCTGATAGTGATTGAACTTTTTCACTCCCCACACTAGGCTGAGGGCATCCCTGTCAATCTGGGCGTAGTTACGCTCGGCTGAGGTTAGTGACTGAGACGCAAAGGCTACTGGCCTCTCCGAGCCATCCGGGAATTTGTGCGACAGCACCGCTCCAATGCCATAGGGTGATGCATCACACGCCAACCGAATTGATAGTGTTGGGTTGAAATGAGCCAACACCTCTTTTGATGTGATCAATGCTTTGCTCTTCTGGAAAGCTCGTTTACATTCGTCACTCCTCTTCCATGGTGCCCCCGTTTGCAGTAGGGTGTTCAGTGGGTGTGGTACGGTAGACAAATTCGGCAAGAACTTATGGTAGTACTTCACCAGCCCGAGGAACGACCTCAGTTGTGACACATTTTCCGGTGCTGGAGCCTTGACTACTGCCTCAATCTTTTCAGGGGACTTATGTAACCCCTCTTTATGAATAACGTGGCCACAATACAAGATCTGCTTCTGGAAAAACTCGCATTTGTGGCGATTAGCTCGGAGCCCATATTCCTTCAATCTAGTGAGCACCTGCTCCAGGTTGGCAAGGTGATCACTGTCATTTTTGCCCGTGACCAGGATGTCGTCCAAATAACACTGGGTCCCTGGAATCCCTTGCAGGACTTGATCCATTGCCCTTTGCCAAATAGCCGGAGCTGATGCTACCCCGAACACCAGCCGGTTGTATTGGTAGAGACCTTTATGAGTGTTGATCGTGAGGTACTGTTTCAAGGCTTCTTCTACCTCCATTTGCAGGTACGCCTGGGCCAGATCAATCTTAGTGAAGCGTTTCCCTCCAGATAGCGAGGCGAAAATACCTTCAATCCGCGGAAGCGGATATTGTACAGTGTGAAGGACTGGGTTCACTGTCACCTTAAATTCCCCACAGATGCGAACCTTCTTTGGTTCCCCAGGTGTATTACTCAATGACCTCTTCATTACAGGAATGATGGGTGTAGCCCACTCGCTCCAGTCCACTTTGGGCAGTACTCCTGAACGTTCCAAACCTTCCAGCTCTGCTTCAACGGCTGGGCGGATCGCATAAGGTACCGGTCTGGCCTTAAAAATCTTTGGGCTTGCATTTTCCTCTATTTTGATCATCGCTGTTATGCCTTTTAGTGTTCCGAGTCCCTGCTGGAACACTTCTTGTGCATCAGTTAGCATTTTTGACAGTCGCCCAGGTGTGACGTCGTCATCCTTTTTGGCATCTACAGTCAGTGCTTGTATGGAATGCCAATCTAGCTGTATCTTCCGGATCCATTCACGTCCAATAGTGGTGGTCCTCCATCTGGCAATACATATAGGTCCATTTTTGGTGTTTCCTTGCCGTTATATATAACGTTCACCCTTATTTTTCCTTTGTGGTAGACTTTTTGCCCCGTGTACGTCTTCAAGACAATCTTTGTATCTCTCAAGGGTATATGTGAGAATAGCCGCTTGTAGTCCCTTCGGTTTATGGCTGTTAGGGCTGATCCTGTGTCCAATTCCATTTTCACTTGGACTCCTGCTATCTTGAGCGTGAACCAGACGGTTTGGTGATCCTCTGTTTTGATCACATTATGTAGTTTCAGACAACCCAGCTCCTTGCTTCCGGAGTCTGTATCACTCTTCTGTTCGTCTGAACTACTCTCCGTCACCTTATGTACCTTCTTGTACTTCTCCTGTGGAGATTTCTTGCTGCTGGTTTTCTTTCCCGACCTGCAGACTCTTGCTATGTGTCCTATTTTTCCACACTGTCTGCACACTTTGTCCTTGAACCAGCAATCATTATGATCGTATGTTGTTCTGTCGCAGCGATAGCACTTCACTTTTCCATATGACATTTCATTTGTGCCATATTCTTGCTGGCTCCGTTGTATCTCTGCAGCGCCCCATGCTGCTGCTTCGTGTGATATTGCAATGCTGAAAGCCTTGTCCAGCGTAAGATCCTTTTCTGATAGAAGCCGTTTCTGGGCTCCTTCACTTTGAAGCCCACACACAAACTTGTCCCTTAAAGTATCTGCTAGTCCCGTTCCAAACTGGCAGTGTTTCGATAGCTTGCGCAGTTCCGTTAAATACTCAGCATTACTTTCATCTTTATGCCGGTTCCTTTTGTGAAACTTAAATCTTTCTGCTATCAGCAGCGGTGTGGGGTTTAAGTGGTCCTGTAGGATTGACACTATGGCCTAGAAATTCAGTTGGTAGCGCCGGCGCTGAGCGCCTAATGAGACCTAGAATTGGGGCGATACCCTATGTTGGGGCGTTCGCTATGAAGATAGCGACAACTCAGATATTGACCATACATTTAGTGCCTGCGCTCAGTGTTTGTGCGCGCCCATGAGCGCAAGCAGATCATGACGTCATTTCAGTGTGCAACGCCTTTTAGGAGCGCCTGAGCGCATATTGGGTGGTGCCCGGAGCCTTAACGCCCAGCGCTATTAGTGACAGTTCGAGGGAGGGCTAGCAGGCCCTTCTCGGAGTAGGGGGGCGCTATTTAAAGGGGACAGCTCTAGTGCAGAATCTTCAGCCACTTGGCCTGCTCATTGCAATCATTGCTGGAGAGAGTTGGCGAGCTACTGTGGAGCGGAGTTCTGGGAATTTAGCTTTAGAGTACTTGGGACCTTCAAACCTGTCCGAAGCACTTGCAGCACTACACCTAAAAGCCTTCTGACCAACTGGCATCGGAATGGGAGCTTCTTTGGAGGGCGACGGCCTCATCGCCCAACACTGTGAAGGGGCAGAGAGACGGCGGGAGAGAGGGCCGTGATTGGCCAGAAGGAGGAGGGGCAATGGAGGTCGGCCAATCCGACGGGAAGCTGCGAGGGTCTTTAGGCAGCAGGTGACAAGCCTTGACATGTCGGAGGAGCAGTGTTTGGGAAGGCTCCGATTCTGGAGGGACATTGTTACTGATCTGTGCCACCTGCTTGGTCAGGATCTGCAGCCCCGTGAACGCTGCAGAACCTCTCTGTCCGTGATCGCTAAACTGACTGATGGCTTCAATTTTTATGCCAACGGATCCTTTCAGTCAGCCATTGGGGACATTGCGACTGTCGCTCAGGTTGCAGTCCATTGTTGCATCCGGCAAGTTACAGATGCCCTTTATAGGCGAAGGCGTCAATTCATGACCTTCCCTCTGACCTTGCACAAGCAGGCGGAGCGCGCGCAGGGTGTCGCTTCTATTGCGGACTTCCCCATGGTGCAGGGGGCGAGTGACAGCACACACGTGGCTTTGAGGGTGCCATGCCATCATCCTTAGGACTTCCGCAACCGCAAGGGGTTCCACTCCCTCAACATGCAGCTGGTCTGTGACCACTGCCAAATCATCATGGCAGTCACCGCGCATTTCCCAGGGTGCAGCCACGATGCCTTTATCCTGCGGTTGACCTCAGTTTGTAACCTTTTTGAAGGGCTGCCTCGAAGACGAGGCTGGCTTACTGGGGACAAGGGCTATCCTCTCTGGCCATGGCTGATGACAACACTCCGTGTGGCCGACACCCCAGCAGAAGAGCTGATCAGCAGCGGCCATCAGGCAACCAGGCACAGTAAACAGCACACTATTGGTGTTGTCAAAAAGCGTTTCCGATGTCTGGAACATTCGGGGGGATCCCTGCAGTACTCGCCGCAGCAAGTGGGACACATCGTCGTCGTCTGCTGCATGCTCCACAACTTGGCGAATCGACGCACCCAGCCAATTCCAGCTGTCCCTCAACGACCAGCAGAGCAGACGGAGGAGGAGGAGTATGAGGAGGAGGAGGAGGAGGAGGAAGAGCAGGCGGAGGAGGAGGATGAGGAGGAGGAGGAGGAGGGAGAGCAGGCGAAGGAGGAGGAGGCGGAGGCGGAGGAGGAGGAGGAGGAGGAGGAGGAGGAAGATGGAAGGGCTGCTGAAAGTGGAAGGGCCATATGTCAGAGGCTCATCTGGACTCGTGTCGCGACCCCTGTGGCGGAATGATGAGAGTCTTAACTCATGCGCACTTTGGATGTTTGACGGCCTCTGAATGCCAGCATCACTGAAACTAGTCACATGCACCATGCCACATTGAAACTTCTGTTTATTGGCACAAAAGTCTTTCATTACAGCTAAACAACGTAATGTCAACAGAAACCATAACTTTCAAAATAACTGTGACCTCTTCGGCAAAGCCGCAAAACTCAACAAACCTTTTGCAAATACAACAACAGGTGAGGGTGTCCTTGAATTTGGACAAACAAACATCTCAGCACCTCCCTCTACAACTGGCCCCTTGAGGGAGAATGACTTCTCTTTCGCGCCCGGCCCCTTCCCTCCCTGCTGCTCCTACGCAATTGCACCCCAGTGGCGGGCTCAAGGCTGGGGGACGCCTGCTGACTGTCTGGAAGCGCAGAAGCCCCTGAGGAACGGCTTGGCCAACCTCTGGGCTTGGAGGGTGCGGACGCAGGATGCTTGATGTGACCATGGCTGGAAGCAGTGTGGCCTGCAGGTGGTGGCAGCTGCAATGCAGGCGTCCCAGCGCTGGCATGTGCAATGGTCTCCTGCTGAGAGAGGACACCTGCACCATGTTTGGACGACACACTGGCTATCTGAGGGGAGCGGCTCGGCTCATCCGCCACAATCGCATGCTCCACTGATTCCTGGCCTTGTATGGGACTGGAAAGGCCCGAGGTGATCCTAACTGATGCAGAGAGGGTGGCTACAGTGAGAGATCGCGTTGCGTCCATCTGGGTGTGGAGGAGCCCAGCAAGTGACTGCGTGGCAACAGTGAGGACCTGTGTGCCAGGTGCCAGTGCTTCGGAGAAGGCCTGGACATTTCTTCCCATTGCTTCGGACAAGGCAGGTGCCGACCGCTCCACTGCCTCGGACAAGCCCTGGACAGACCTTTCCAGGGATTGTCCGAAGCCCTGAACAGTCCTTTCCATAGCCGACTCAAAGCCGTGGACAGTCCTCCCCATTGTTGGGCCGAAGCCCTGGATAGTCCTGTCCATTGTTGCCCCGAAGCCCTGGATAGACCTGTCCATTGTTGCCCCGAAGACCTGGAGAGTCCTGTCCATTGTTGCCCCAAAGCCCTGGAGAGTCCTCTCCATTGTTGCCCCAAAGCCCTGGAGAGTCCTCTCCATTATTGCCCTGAAGTCCAACATACTCTTAGCCAATGAATCTATTGGCTCAGGCATCTTCTCGACTGCAGCCATCAGCTCCGTGTGTCTGACCCGGGCCTGTTTGCTCATCTCAGCCAGGCGACGCACCTCATCTGCACTCTGTGCAGCAGTCATCACTACCTGCCTTGCCCTCCGGGGAGACGGTGGCCGAACTTGCCTATCCCCCGTGCGTTGCTGCATGCCGCTTGGTCCGGCAACTGGTTCATCCTCAGAGCCCCCCCCTCTCCCCTCCAGGGGACTACTATCCCCAGTCTGTAGATGTGTCCGCTCCCCGGATTCTGCAACGGCTGGTCCGGATTCCTCCTGCTCCTCGCCTCCGGTGGCACTGGCACTGGCAGCTTCAGCGCGTTGAGCCCGAGTTGGTGCTGCTTCATCTGAAAGTGGGAGGTGGAAGAGTGGCTTTAGCAAAAGGACAGGTTTGCTGAAAGGCATGCCAGATTGCGGCAAGGCTCTGACATGGCTGCACACTGAGGATGCATGCTGGCCGGGGGACCAAGTGGAAGGCAACAGGTGAAAAAGGTGAGAGTCTTACCCTCGCTGTCGGAAATGGGGTCGGCAGATGCAGTGGTCACAGGACCAGACAGACGTCCTCCAAGTGTCTGGTGCACTCTGTCCTCCAGATCCGTGAGAGTGACCACTTGTGGAGGTCCGCCACCGGTTCGACGTTGCTCCTTTCGGATCATCGCCAGCTTGGACTGCAGGGGAAAGAAGGGGAAGTTCTGTAACATGATGCCTTGAGACATCATCGCATGCCCCCCATGGTGCAAGAGCCCTTACATGAGGCCTTGAGAGATCATCGCACGCCCCCCATGGTGCAAGAGCCCTTACATGAGGCCTTGAGAGATCATCGCATGCCCCCCATGGTGCAAGAGCCCTTACATGAGGCCTTGAGACATCATTGCATGCCCCCCATGGTGCAAGAGCCCTTACATGAGGCCTTGAGACATCTGTCCATGTGTGTGCCCAGAAAGGGCCATGGGTGCATGCTGACAGATGGCCATTGGGGCATCATTGCAACAGGGTGCCCGAAGTCAGCTCAGATGGAGGGAATCAGAAGTTTGCTAAACCATCACTCACCCTAACGATCCGTGTGAGGTCATTGAATTTCATCCTGCACTGAACAGGGGTCCTGGTCGCCATGCTGCTGGAGTTGACCCTCACAGCAACCTCCCTCCAAGATCGTCGGTAAGCCTTCTGATTCGGCCTCTTGCCATTGTCCGGATACAGGACATCTCGACGGCGCTCAACTGCAGCCACCAAGTGGTCCAGAGCCTCAGTGCTGAAGCGCTCTGCTCTCTGTCTAACCTTCTCCATGCTGAACAAGTTTCTAACGCCAGACAAAGGCGAGCGCCGATTCTGAGGCCTACAGGGCGTTGGGTGTTGAAGCTCAGGCTGACTGACCAACCCCTTTAAGAGCCGGCCGACGCCTGGAACTCTCGTGGTTTCCCGTAATTGAGATCACCTGCGCTGCGCCCGTCCGCGTCGATATTGAGTAGCGCCTGAACTTTTGCGCCTTAGGAGCACCGTGCAATGGCTGAATTAGCGCCTCAATCCCCTTTGGGGGCGATGCAACCCAAAATCTCGCCAGGCAGCGATAACTTTCGTCTGGCTATAAACTTAGCGCTCCGCCAGTTCTAACGCCTCAAGCGGGGCTATACCCAATTTCTAGGCCTATGTTTTCAAAATCCTTTTCTACTGGCTTCTCTGGGGTTACTAGGTTTCGTAGTAAGCCATACGTTTTTGCACCCATTGAATTCAACAATACCAGCGCTTTCTTGTCATCTGGCACTTCATTCGCCTTGCAGTATACTTCTATGCGTTCGACATATGTTGTCCAATTTTCGACTTCATTGTCGAACGCTGTGATACTGCCACTCTTCGGCATTTTCGGGTGTGGTTAGAGTGGCTTAAAATGGCGTCTCCCGCGCTTTCCTTTCTTCCCCGCTGCGGCTTAAAATGGCGTCTCCCGCGCTGCTGCCAACGCCACTTTCGGCGGTCCTCGTGGCAAATGGCGACGCCCTGTGGGTTTCGTGCGCTGCTCCTGCGCTGCTGCCAATGCCGCTCTCTGCGGCCCTCGTGGCAATGGCAGCGCCTCGCGTTTTCCTGCGCGCCTCTCTCCCCCGTTGACGCTGCTCGGCCCTTGACCACCGGCTGCGCTCTGCTCTCTCTCGTCTCTCACCCCCGTTGACGCCGCTCGGTCCTGAACACCGGCTGCGCCCTGTGCGCTTTGCCGTCTCTCTCTCCCCCGTCGACGCTGTTCGGCCTTTTTCTGTGCCGCTCGGTCGGGCTCTAGCCCGCCGCTGTCCGGGAAGGGTCTGCGCAGTACCTGTTGCCAGCCCGTTTCGCTGGACCACCGTGACTGGAAAGCCAAGCCTGGCTCTCGACAGCCTCCCCTGCGATGCTCAAATCTCCGCTGGATGACTGGGTGGCTGCCCGTGGTCGACGCCCGTGCTTCTGGACTCGACCTCCTTCCACTGTTCTCCAGGAGCGAATCCCTGGGAGGTGATGCAGAGTTGCAGGTAGGTTCAAATCTGCGTCGTCGCCAATGTTATATCCGTGTATCTTAATGTTGTGTCCTTCAATAATCAGACAACAGACTGCAGGGAACAATTCAACAGGTGTTTACTGAATGAGGGTTACTCTAGAACTAACTGTACAGATCACTACTCAGGGTTTATATACAGGTGTGGTCACTGCCAGTACTACAGTATACTGGAGCTGTAAAAAGTAGTTCTCTCCCTTAACATTACATACATTACACTATCTATTCTGCTCCCTTCTTGAATTGCCTCCTGCTCCACGGTGCCATGGTTTGTATTCTGGGCATCCTCCTCACTGCCGCCTTTCTTATCCCCCCATGTCGCGAGTACATCATGCCTGTTGGACAGGACTAGTTTCTGCAGTTTTTCCTTCTTTGCCTCCACTCGGTTTCCCCTACCCTGCTGATTGTCAGTCGAACGCTCCTCTTCCTAAGCGTGTAGCTCTCTCTCTCTCTCTCTGGTGTAACTGTGTACTGGAGTAAACTTTCCAGATGTCCTTCCCCCTCCCTGATGTTTCAGAGAGTCTCTAACTTGCACTCCAGCTCAATGATGGAGCCGAAGCGACATTTCCCATGGGTATGGTCACCTGGGTCAGTCTCGCTGTCCACAAACTCATTGACACACGGCCTGTGCTGCCGTTATGTACTTTATATATTTAATTATGTACAGCAGTTACACCTTTAACACTAGATTATGATTAGAAGAACATAAGAACATAAGAAATAGGAGCAGGAGTAGGCCATTTGGCCCTCGAGCCTGCTCCGCCATTCAATAAGATCATGGCTGATCTTCTACCTCATCTCCACCTTCCCGCACTATCCCCATATCGTTTAATTCCCTTAGTTCCCAAAAATTTATCGACCTCTGTATTGAATATAATCAACAACTGAGCATCCACAGCTCCCTGGGGTAGAGCATTCCAAAATTCACAACACTTTCAGTGAAGAAATTTCTCCTCATCTCAGTCCTAACTGGCCGACCCCTTATTCGGAGACTGTGACCCCCGTGTTCTAGATTCCCCAGCCAGGAGAAACATTTTCTCAGCATTAACCCTGTCAAGCCCCTTAAGATGTTTCAATTAGATCACTTCTCATTCTTCTAAACTCTATGGAATATAGAATAGCAAAATACAGCGGATGCTGGAAATCTGAAATAACAACAGAAAATGCTGGAAACACTCAGCAGGCCAGGCAGCATCTGTGGAGAGAGAAACAGAGTTAACATTTCAGGTCTGGGACCCTTCATCGGAACTAGAAAAAGCTGGAGATGTAACAGATTTTAAGCAGGTGCAAAGGCAGATAACATACCATTTTCTTTCCTAATTGCTTGCTGTACTACCATGTTAACTTTCTGTGATTCATGTACAAGGACACCCAGGTCCCTTTGAATGCAAACATTTCCCAGTCTTACACCATTCAAAAAATATTCTGCTTTTTTTGTTTTTCCTTCCGAAGTGGATAACTTCACACTTCCCCACGTTGTATTCTTACCCACTCAGTCAAACTGTCTATATCTCTCTGCAGTCTCTTTGCATCCTCCTCACAGCTTACATTCCTGCCTAACTTTGTATCACCAGCAAACTTGGATACATTACACTCAGTCCCTTCATCTAAGTCATTAATATAGATTGTAAATAGCTAAGGCCCAAGCACTGATCCTTGCAGTACCCCACTAGTTACAGCCTGCCAACCTGAAAAATTACCATTTATTCCTACTCTCTGTTTTCTGTCCATTAACCAATCCTCAATCCATGCTAATATATTACCTCCAATCCCATTTTGTGTAATAACCTCTTGTGTGGCACCTTATCGAATGCTTTTTGAAAAACCAAATATATCACATCCACTGGTTCCCTCTCACCCAAACCCAGAAGTTATATCTTCAAAACGTAGAAGATAGGAGCAGAAGTAGGCCATTCAGCCCCTCGAGCCTGCTCTGCCATTCAATGAGATCATGGCTGATCATCCAAATTCAGTATCCTGTTCCTGCCTTCTCTCCATATCCCTTGATCCCTTTAGCCTTAAGAAATATATCCAACTCCTTCTTGAATATATTTAATGAATTGGCCTCTACTGCCTTCTTTGGTAGAGAATTACACAGGTTCACCACTCTCTGGGTGAAGAAATTCCTCCTCATCTCTGTCCTAAATGGCTTACCCCTTATCCTTAGACTGTGACCCCTGGTTCTGGACTCCCCGACCATCGGGAACATCCTTCCAGCATCTAGTCTGTCTAGTCCTGTTAGAATGTTCTAAGTTTTGATGAGATCCCCTCTCATTCTTCTAAACTCCAGCAAGTACAAGCCCAATCGACCCAATCTCTCCTCATACGTCATTCCAGCCATCCCAGGTATCAGCCTGGAGAATCTTCGCTGCACTCCTTCCATGGCAAGAACATCCTTCCTCAGATAAGGCGACCAAAACTGCACACAATGCTCAAGATGTGGTCTCACCAAAGCCCTGTACAACTGCAGCAAGACATCCTTGTTCCTGTACTCAAACCCTCTCGCTATGAAGGCCAACATACCATTTGCCTTCTTAACCGTGTGCTGCACCTGCATGCTTACTTTCAGCGACTGGTGCACAAGGACGCCCAGGTCTCGTTGCACTTCCCCTTCTCCCAATCTATTGCCATTTTGATAATAATCTGCCTTCCTGTTTTTGACACCAAAGTGGATAACCTCGCAATTATCCATGTTATGTTGCATCTGCCATGCTTCTGCCCAATCACCCAACCTGTCCAAATCATACTGGAGTTTCTCGGCATCCTCCTCACAGCATACACGCCCACCCAGCTTTGTGTCATCTGCAAACTTGGAGATATTACATCTAGTTCCCTTGTCCAGATCATTAATATATATTGTGAATAGCTGGGGTCCAAGGACTGATCCCTGCGGTACCCCACTAGTCACTGCCTGCCACTCGGAAAAAGCCGTTTATTCCAACTCTTTGCTTCCTGTCTGCCAACCAGTTCTCTATCCAAGTCAATACCTTGCCCCCAATCCCATGTGCCATAATTTTACATGCTAATCTCTTATGCGGGACCTTATCGAAAGCCTTTTGAAAATCCAAATACACCACATCCACTGGTTCTCTCTTAACTATTTTACCAGATACATCTTCAAAAAATTCCAGTAGATTAGTCAAGCACGATTTACCTTTTGTAAATCCATGTTGTCTTTGTCCGATCCTGTCACTGTTTTCCAAGTGCTCTGCAATTACATCCTTTATAATGGACTCCAGCATTTTCCCTACTACCGATGTCAGGCTTACTTACAGGATGTCGGTCTGTAATTCCCCGTTTTCTCTCTACCACCCTTTTTGAACAGTGGGGTAACATTAGCTACCCGCCAATCCATGGGTACTGTTCCAGAGTCTATCGAATTTTGGAAGATGACCAGCAGTGCATCTACTATTTCTAGGGCCACTTCCTTAAGTACCCTAGGAAGTTAGATTATCAGGCCCTGGGGATTTATCGGCCCTCAATCCCATCAATTTCCCTAACACCATTTCCCTACAGATACAGATTTCTATCAGTTCCTCCCTTTCATTAGACCCTGTGTTCCCCGACATCTTTGGGAGGTTATTTGTGTCCTCCTTTGTGAAGACAAAACCAAAGTATGCATTTACTTGGTCAGCCATTTCTTTGTTCCCCATTATAAATTCCCCTGATTCTGACTGCAAGGGACCTGCGCTTGACTTCACCAATCTTTTTCTCTTCACATATCTATAAAAGCTTTTACAGTCAGTTTTTATGTTCCCTGCAAGCTTACTCTCATACTCTATTTTCCCCTCTTAATTAATCCCTTTGTCCTCCTTTCTTGGATCTGAAACTGCTCCCAATCCTCAGGTTTACTGCTTTTTCTGGTCAATTTATATGTCCTCTCCTTGGATCTTATGCTATCCCTAATTTCCCTTGTTAGCCGCGGTTGAGACACCTTTTTTGTTTTATTTTTATGCCAAACTGGGATGAACAAGTTCTGTAGTTCATCCATGCGATCTTTGAATGTTTGCCATTGCCCATCCACCGTCAACCTTTGAGTGACATTCACCAATCAATCCTACCCAACTCGCACCTCATACCATCATAGTCTCCTTTATTTAAATTTAGGACCCTGGTCTCTGAGTCAACTATTTCACTCTCCATCTTAATGAAGAAGTCTATCATATTATGATCGCTCCGACCCAAGGTGCCTCGCACAACAAGATTGCTAATTAATCCTTTCTCATTACATAATACCCAGTCTAAGATGGCCTGATCTCTAGTTGGTTCCTCAACATATTGGTCCAGGAAGCCATCCTGTATACACTCCAGGAATACTCTAACAGATTTGTCAAACAGGATTTCCCTGTCATAAAACCACATTGACTCTGCCTAATCATATTACGATTTCCTAAGTACCCTGTTACCGTGTCCCTAATAACTTTCGAGTTTAACCATGCATTTGCCCCTCACCTGAAGTTGCTGCATCATTTAAGCATAAATAATGGTGAGCACCATTTGCCTCACTGTAATTTTGACAGCAAATTATGTGCCAATGTAAGCATAGCAAAAGACTTCCTCTAATATTTCTGGTGAAAACCTAAATGTATATAACGTGTTGAATTTTGCTAGAACTGGTGTGAAGAGGAAACCTTTGTTAATTTTACAATTTTAATGGCCCAGATTTTGCGGTCAGTGGTGAAGGAACGGCGCTCGCCATTCTCTATGATGACAGCTGCCCGCAGATTTTCACAGTGTTTTGAATGGCAACTTGCTGTCATCAGGCATCTGATCCACTGGCAATTTGTGGCGTGTGTGAGCAGGACAAGCAACAGCTTGGCTCTTCAGCCAATCAAATTGAAGTGTCCTCACTGAGACATGCAGAAATTAAACTAGGAAGTAAAAAATTAGATTTAAATCTTGTAGAGAAAGCAAAATAAAGAGAAAGAAAGATGGGATAAAAAGAGAGAGATAAAGAGACAGAAAGAAAAAGTTAAAAAATAATTTAAAAATTTTAGAACGCCAACACTAATTAAATTTTTAAGGTGTAGGGTTTCACAAGAATTTTGAAAATCTCTACAGCCCCGAAGATTATATTTTTGATTAAAGAAAACCTGGGTAGAATATACCTTTAAAAATCCAGTGCATCAAAATGGCCATCAGACCTCGTGGCAGAAGAAAAGGGCAGCCTGTGTGTATGTGGAAAGGAAAATCAAAGATGGCTGTCCGGCCTCATGGCAAAAGACACAACGCCGCCTGTGTGTATGTGGAAGGAAAATCAAAGATGGCTGACAAGAGATTGGAAAAAAAACCAGCCTCTGATGTAATGAGGTATTTAAACTGTCAATCAAATGTGGTTTGGGAAGCTGCAACATGAACAAAAGAACTTTGTTTACACGAACTCTTACAATGTTGACTCAAGAGATTAAGTACTTGAGACTGTCAATCAATTGCGGTTGGGCGGGACCGCAGGACAATTGGATTTGTTTACACTAACATCCAAGGGCTGTTTACTCAACACTTAAGGAAACAGACATCTTTTTTCAAACTGAGACAGCTTTATTCAAACCAGTCAATGAATGGGGTAATACATTAAAACCCATCACAGTCAATGGGGACAGATCGATTCCCTTTTGTATAGCCCAGATACATCCGGATTTGGGCGCGAAGATTTCTGCTCCCAATTGGGGTATATAGATAGCCTCTCGGGAAGCCATTCTCTCTCTCTCTCTCTCTCTGCCACCTCACCTCCATGCTCTGCCTACAGAAGAACAGCTCAGCAAGCCCACCCAAAAGAAGTGGAATACCAGCAGTTACTTTTAAATACTGGGGTATCTCTACTTTGGGGCGGTAAAGAATACAGACCGCAGGGGCATGGAGCAGGCATTTCACTGGTGAGCATAGATTTTCTGGCCCATTACAAGGCAACTTAGATAGGTATTAGGGGTGGGAATTAAGGGGAATTTTGTTAAAATTTTAATTTTAGTCAATTTTCCCTCGATGTGTCCGTTTCCTCTCCCCTATTAAGTAAAAGAGTGTTGTACTATGCAAAAGAGTGCTGTAGTAAGCAAAAGTGTACCCTATTAAGTAAAAGTGTGCCACGCTAGGTAAAACTGCTGTATTAAGTAAACGAGTGTTGTATTAAGCAAAAATAGTGCTGTATTAAGCATAGGTGTGCTGTATTGATTATTTTCAATTTATTTCCTTTTATTTCAATAAATACTGGTCTTCTTTGCACCCAACCACGAGTCTCGTTTTGTCTACATCGCTACTGAATAAGTCCGGTGGTCAGAACCAGAAAAGGGGAGCGATTCGAAACCGCACGGGGCTCTGGAGCAGCTCAGATACTTCTGACTGGCCAGAGACAATAACCCCAGTTATAACCCCATTTATACAAAGGAATGAGACTCCACATTTGTAAAATTTAATTTTAAGTGCCAGAGAGGTTGTTTGGCAGTAATTATGACTTATCATGCCATTATGCACAGGCTGGTGTTGGGAGCGGTGAGAGCAGAGACTCTGAGTATTTAAACTCACTTTCGCGGGCTTTCTTTCACAGGCCATTGCCGGGAGCGGTGAGAGCAGAGACTCAGTGAGTATTTAAATTCACTTTTGCGGGCTTTCTTTCACAGGCCATTGTCGGCAACGATGAGAGCGGAGACTCAGTGAGTAATTAAACTCACTTTCACGGGCTTTCTTTCACAGGCCATTGTCGGGAGCAGTGAGAGCGGAAACTCAGTGAGTATTTAAATTCACTTTTGTGGGCTTTCTTTCACAGGCCATTGTTGGGAGCGGTGAGAGTGGAGACTCAGTGAGTAATTAAACTCACTTTCACGGGCTTTCTTTCACAGGCCATTGTCGGGAGCGGTGCGTACGGAGTTTCAGTGAGTATTTAAACTCACTTTCTAGGGCTTTCTTTCACAGGCTGGTGTCAGGAGCGGTGAGAGCAGAGGTTCAGTGAGTATTAAAACTGACTTTCGCAGGCTTTCTTTCACAGGCCATTGTCGGGTGCAGTGAGAGCGGAGACTCAGTGAATATTTAAACTCACTTTCGCAAGCTTTTTTCAGAGGCTGACCAATTTCGCAGACCGGCGGCGGCGTTCCAGAGCCATGTCATGATTCAAAACATGACGTGGGCAGGAGGGAGCAGCTGATTGGGTGAGTACGGCCAGGTGAGTACTTATACTACTCTATAGCTTGACAGTTAAGGTTCATAGTTTATAAAGTTTAGAAGGTCTTAATTTTGTGGTTATAGTTTCTAAGGTCACTATTGTGTAGCAGGGAGTGGTAGTAAACAAGGGCTCTTGAGTATAACATTTAATTGTAGTGTAATTGGTGGTATTGATTTAATTTAAATTAATTAAAGGATAAGTCATGGCAGGACAGCTCGGCCCCGTGGCATGCTCCACCTGCACTTTGTGGGAAATCAGGGACACTTCCTGTGTCCCTGATGACCATGTGTGCAGGAAGTGTAACCAGCTGCAGCTACTGGCAGACCACATTGCGGCGCTGGAGCTGCGAATGGATACATACTGGATGGCGCATTCACGATGCTGAGGATGTCATGGATATCATGTTTAATCAGTTGGTTACACCGCATGTAAAGGTTGCACAGGCAGGAAGGGAATGGGCGACCACCAGGCAGAGTAGCAGGTGCAGGCAGGTAGTGCAGGGGTCCCCTGTGGCCATCCCCCTCTGAAACAGATATACCGCTTTGGATATTGTTGGGGAGGATGGCTTATCGGGAGAAGGCAGCAGCAACCAACTTCCTGGCACCATGGGTGGTTCTGCTGCATGGGACGGGAGGAAAAAGAGCGGGAGAGCTATAGTGATAGGGGATTCTATTGTAAGGGGAATAGATAGGCATTTCTGTGGCCACAAACGAGACTCCAGGATGGTATGTTGCCTCCCTGGTGCAAGGGTCAAGGATGTCTCGGAGCAGCTGCAGGGCATTCTGGAGGGGGAGGGTGAACAGCCAGTTGACATGGTGCATATAGGTACCAACGATATAGGTAAAAAATGCGATGAGGTCCTAAAAGCTGAATATAGGGAGTTAGGAGGTAAATTTAAAAATAGGACCTCAAAGGTAGTAATCTCAGGATTGCTACCAGTGCCACGTGCTAGTCAGAGTAGAAATAGAAGGATATTTCAGATGAATACATGGCTAGAGGAATGGTGTAAGGGGGAGGGATTCAAATTCCTGGGACATTGGAACCGGTTCTGGGGGAGGTGGGACCAGTACAAACTGGATGGTTTGCACCTGGGCAGGACGGGGACTGATGTCCTAGGGGGAGTGTTTGCTAGTGCTGTTGGGGAGGGTTTAAATTAAAATGGCAGGGAGTTGGGAACCTGTGCAGAGAGACAGAGGAAAGGGAAGCAAGGATAGAAGCAAAAGACAGGAAGGAGAAAAGCAAAAGTGGAAGTCAGAGAAATCAAGGGTGTAAATCAAACATGGCCGCAGTAAACAATAATTCTAAAAGGTCTAAGAGTGTTAAAAAAAACAAGCCTGAAGGCTTTGTGTCTTAATGCGAGGAGCATTCATAATAAGGTGGATGAATTAGCTGCGCAAATAGATGTAAACGGATATGATATAATTGGGATTATGGAGACATGGCTCCAGGGTGACTAAGGCTGGGAATTCAACATCCAGGGGTAATCAATATTCAGGAAGGACAGGCAAAAGGGAAAAGGTGGTGTGGTAGCATTGCTGGTTAAAGAGGAGATTAACACAATAGTAAGGAAGGATATTAGCTTTGATGATGTGGAATCTGTATGGGTAGAGCTGAGAAATACCAAGGAGCAGAAAACGTTAGTGGGAGTTGTATACAGACCCCCAAACAGTAATTCTGAGGTTGGGGATGGCATTAAATGGGAAATTAGAGATGCATGCAATAAGGACATAGCAGTTATCATGGGTGACTTTAATCTACATATTGATTGGGCTAACCAAATTAGTAACAATACTGTGGAGGAGGAATTTCTAGAGTGTATACGGGATGGTTTCCTGGACCAATATGTCGAGGAACCAACTAGAGATCAGGCCATCTTAGGCTGGGTATTATGTAATGAGAAAGGATTAATTAGCAATCCTGTTGTGTGAGGCCCCTTGGGGAGGAGTGATCATAATATGCTAGAATTCTTCATTAAGATGGAGAGTGAAGTTGTTGATTCAGAGACTTGGGTACTGAATTTAAATAAAGCAAACTATGATGGTATGAGGCACGAGTTGGCTAGGATGGATTGGGGAATGTTACTTAAAGGGTTGACGGTGATTAGGCAATGGCAAACATTTAAAGATCGCATGGATGATCTACAGAATGTGTTCATCCCTGTTTGACATAAAAATAAAACAAAAAAGGTAACTCAACATTGGTCAACAAGGGAAATTATGGATAACATAAGATCCAAGGAGAGGACATATAAATTGGCCAGAAAAAACAGCAAACCTGAGGATTGGGAGCAGTTTATGATTCAGCAAAGGAGGACAAAGGGATTAATTAAGAGGGGGAAAATAGTGTATGAGAGTAAGCTTGCCAGGAACATAAAAACTGACTGTAAAAGCTTCTATAGGTATGTGAAGAGAAAAAGATTAGTAAAGTCAAGCATAGGTCCCTTGCAGTCAGAATCAGGGGAATTTATAATGGGGAACAAAGACATGGCAGACCAATTAAATACATACTTTGGTTCTGTATTCACAAAGGAGGACACAGATAAACTTCCAGAGATGTCGGGGAAATAAGGGTCTAATGAGAGGGAGGAACTGAATGAAATCAGTACTTGTAGGGAAATAGTGTTCGGAAAATTGATGGGATTGAAGGCCGATAAATCCCCAGGGCCTGATAATCTACATCCTAGGGTACTTAAGGGAGTGGCCCTAGAAATAGTAGATGCATTGCTAGTCATCTTCCAAAATTCTATAGATTCTGGAACAGTTCCCATGGATTGGAGGGTAGCTAATGTTACTCCACTATTTAAAAAAGGTGGTAGATAAAAAACGGGGAATTATAGTCCGGTAAGCCTGACATCAGTAGTGGGAAAGTGTTAGAGTCCATTATAAAAGATGTAATAGCAGAGCACTTGGAAAACAGTGACAGGATCGGAGAAAGTCAACATGGATTTACAAAAGGTAAATCACGCTTGACTAATCTACTGGAATTTTTTGAGGATGTAACTGGTAGAATAGATAAGGGAGAACCAGTGGATGGACTTTCAGAAGGCTTTCAATAAGGTACCGCATAAGAGACTAGCGTGTAAAGTTAAAGCACATGGGATTGGGGGTAAGTTACTGACTTGGATAGAAAACTGGTTGGCAGACAGGAAGCAACGAGTTGGAATAAACGAGTCTTTTTCTGAGTGGAAGGCAGTGACTAGTGGGGTACCACAGGGATCGGTGCTAGGACCCCAGTTATTCACAATATATATTAATGACCTAGACGAGGGAACTAGATGTAATATCTCCAATTTTGCTGATGACACAAAGCTGGGTGGGCATGTGTGCTGTGACGAAGATGCAGAGAAACCCCAGTATGATTTGGACAGGTTGGGCGATTGGGAAGATACATGGCAGATGCAGCATAATGTAGATAAATGCGAGGTTATCCACTTTGGTGGCAAAAACAGGAAGGCAGATTATTACCTGAATGGCAATAGATTGGGAAAAGGGGAAGTGCAACAAGACCTGGGTGTCCTTGTGCACTTGTCGCTGAAGGTAAGCATGCAGGTGTAGCAGGCGGTTAAGAAAGCAAATGGCATGCAGGCCTTCATAGCGAGAGGATTCGAGTACAGGAGCAAGGATGTCTTGCTGCAGTTGTACAGGGCCTTGATGAGACCACACCTTGAGTATTGTGTGCAGTTTTGGTCGCCTTATCTGAGGGAGGATGTTCTTGCCATGGAGGGAGTGCAGCGAAGATTCACCAGACTTATACCTGGGATGGCAGGAATGACGTATGTAGAGAGATTGGGTCGATTAGGCTTATATTCGCTAAAGTTTAGAAGAATGAGAGGGGATCTCATTGAAACACAACCAGGTGTCACAGTCTAAGGATAAGGGGTAAGCCATTTAGGACTGAGATGAGGAGGAATTTCTTCACCCAGAGAGTGGTGAACCTGTGGAAATCTCTACCACAGAAGACATTTGAGGCCAATTTATTAAATATATTCAAGAAGGAGTTAGATATATTTCTTAAGGCTAAGGGGATCAAGGGATATGGGGAGAAAGCAGGGACAGGGTACTGAATTTGGATGATCTGCCATGATCGCATTGAATGGCGGAGAAGGCTCGAGGGGCCAAATGGCCTACTCCTGCTCCTATCTTCTATGTTTCTATGTCAAAATTCACTTGCACCTGAATGCAACAGCCCTAACTTTTTCTGCCCTGTTTAGTGAGTAATTAGTGGGCAACTATAGCAATCTCATGCCCTTACATGGATTTTATTGCCAAGTCTATCGGCGAGGCACCAGTAGAGCGCACCCTGTGGAGGAGCAGGGTGACTCGGATAGCAACTTCCTAATTTCTGTGATTAACTGCACGTGTGCAGACTCCGCAAGTTGCTCTCTGATTCACTCCATAATAACGGTGACTACTGATAGCCTCGCTGTTATTCTCAATGCAAAATCCGAGCCAATATGTATAGTGACTAGAGGGATTATTTCTCCGTTCTCCTTTGCTCCTCCTTCTGCACCTTCTGCAGAGAATATGTTTGGCACATGATTTCAAAAATTAAATGTAATATGCCCTTGGATCATTTTATTTGGGGTTATTCCTGCTCAGGTTATTTATTGGAGTTTGTGATGACATATGAATCATGCTTCTCATCAAAAACAATGAATGGCAATTGATAATTTCTGTCTAGGTTTTACATTTTTCAACCACATGATTGCGTTTATTTAGATACTGTCTCTTTTTATGTCTTGAAGCTTCTCTTGAATGCATTAACTTTTTGCTTGTTCCACAAGTACTGAACTCTCCTGGAACTTGGCCAAGTTGCCAGTCCTCATGTGATTGCAGAGCTGCTGGATGTTTGTTTATATTTTTGTAAAATGTCAACTGCTGTCTTTTGCTCCTCTGCCAATTTCTTTTGGATCCTCTGCCAATGGTTTTTCAAGTGAATCCTCCATTCCCACTGCTCTCCTGCCATGATGGCAGTTTGGAGTTTTGCTCAAGCCTTTTATTGCATTAACAGCCAAAAAAAAAATGAATTGCGTAAGCAGACTGAATGATCTAAAACTTGTTCCTTTGTACAGGAAACTTTGGTTTATCCGGAGGTTGTATGTCCGGAATACTCGATCTAACGGCAAAAATCAGGAGCCGTTTTCTGTAAGTTTTTTTAGATCTCATTCTTTTTTTTCCCCAGTCAGCCACTGCAAGGTCTGTAGCTATAGCAACAGCTTCAGCTAGAGATGCTTGCAGCTGCAGACGACTCTTTAGAAGCTGTTGCTAAGCAACAGTGTTTGTTGTCAGATACGGAGATGAAAACCTCCGTATGCTTCAACATTAACTTTGTATGTCCGGCAGTTTTGATAGATCGGCAACACGCCAGTCCCATCGGTGCCGGATATCACAAAGTTTCTTGTACATGGGTTAGTGTGTGCCAGGATTACCAAGGAACTCTTAGGGGGTGATTTGCCAGCCCTGGGGAGGCAGGTATGGAGGCAGGACTGTTGGGAAAATGTCAGAATCTGGGGGCAGGTACCCATCCCGCCTCTGTGCCATCTTCCCAGGAAGCAGGTACCTGACCCGCGCTGGGAGCCGCCTCCTCAAGGCGGGAAGGGAATTGGTAGTTAACATGCAGGTAGTTAACATGCAGTTTTTTGGATAATCCCTATTTTGCCACCTAAATTATGGGCTTCCCGATGGCTCCGAACCTCGCCAGTGTCAGCGAGGCGAGCCGTGGGTCTGCGGGGGTCGAAGGTGGTCGAGGTGTCCGGTGTGCAGGTGAATGATGGGTGCATGTGTGCAGAGGTAGTGTGTGAGGTGAGTGTTGAGTGTTTTAAAAGCTTTACTTACCTTTGCTTCTTCCTCCAGGCTTCATCCATTCAGGTCTCGGGAGTCCCTCAGCTCACCGGCAGAGAAAGCAGAATGGCTGCTGCATTCTCAAATGCATCAGCCATCTGCTTTCTGCTCAGGAAGGCTTTCTAATTGAATCTTGAGTAAAGTTTCAACTTAGAAGACAGATTGTCAGTGTTTGACAGCTTCACAGAGCTGTCAAACGATGACAATTCAGCTGTCAAAAGCTCTTGACAGATGAAACATCCCTCGCTGACATCACCAGTAATCGACTTTCCCTTAATTGGCCTGCTAAGGCCGCTGGGCGGGCTTAACAAGGTCAATCAAGGGAAAATAGCGTGGGCTGGCCACAAGTCGATAGAGGCAGGACTAAAACCCAACAACTGGGAGTCCCGTCTCCAAAAGCTCCCCATTGAGAAAACCCAGCCCATAGTTTCTGTACATTGATAACTGGTTACATCCTTTCCCCAATCCAGATGTTTTTTTGTTTCCAAACTTAACTTTGTCTTCTGCCATTGTTGCCTAAGTCCACCTTTCTTCATGTAACTTTACTAGTTTTCACTTTTGCTGAAGCCCTTCTAACTGCAGCTCTGTTGCTGCCATATTGCACTGACATTGGCGCTTTGTATTATGGAAGATGCTGTTAGTTCTCAAAATAATCACCATGAGGGTTCTTGGCTACTTCATGATCATCAGTATGGTGTTTGCCATGACATTTGCACTAGTGAAGTTGTTCCCTTGCATGAGTGATGCTTGTCCTCTGACTTGCTTCTTAATACTGTAATAGTTTTAAATCTGAGATCGATAGCTTTTTGCTAGCCAAGGGAGTTAGGGATATGGAGCCAAGGCAGGTGGTTGGAGTTAAGATACAGATCAGCCATGATTTCAGTGAATGGCGGAACAGCCTCAAGGGGCTGCATGGGCTGCTCCTGTTCCTATGAATCATTTTGGTATTGCCTTGGATATCACCAAGAAACTTTTAACTGGATTTGATGCAATGTTGCTCTAAATAGCCATCATTAATATCATTATCATTATTACAAATAACATTAAATAGCCTCGCCCCAAATCTAGGAACTTGGTTCTCTAATTTGTTCTTCTTGATCTCTGCTGTAGTTGTTGGCTCCTACTTATCAATTATTGGCCATATGCTGAGCTATGCCCTTCACTCAATAATGGTACTATGATTGGTGCTACTATCAAAGTGCCGTTCTCATTTAAAGAGAGCTGAGTTAGAACATGACATGCTTTGCCATGGGGAGCAGTTGAGGCCAGAGACCACTGTGTCTTTTTTTAAGGGATAAGTGGATAAGCATTTAAAGCAGATGGATTTACAGGGCAATGCAGAGAGAACAAGGCAGTGGGATTAGTTTCAGATTGCTCTAGCAAAGAAATAGCAGAGACATGATGGGCCGAATGGTCTCCTTCTATGCTGTGAACTTTTATAGTTCTATGTCTATAGTTTCTGTCAGTCAAGCTATTCCCCCATGTAAATGCAGCATAAATCGAAAAGAATGGAAATGTAATCATGAAAAAGCCCTTCTCCCAAATATAATTCTTCCACTCCGCATATTATTCTGAGGATTTCTTCTGAAGGAGCTGACTTGTGCTGAAAAATAAAAGGTCAGTTTACAAACTTACACACCCAACATAGAGATTCATCTGCCGGGGCGCACATTTCCAGAATATGGGTATGCAGTCCCCACGGTTTTCTGTTGAATTATCACAATGGTTGCACAAGCATCAACAGTCCTCTGGTATCTCAAAGACGGTGAGTGTCATCAGGCTATTTGAGAAAGGGGAGTGAGGGGACATCACAGATTAATCTGATTCTCACCTAACAGGTGTATCCACACACATTCCAGATGGAGTCTCTAGGCAGCAATCAGCAACAGGAACCCTGGTTGTTTTTATTTCCTAACTAGCCTGAAACCAATTGTATTTCCCGCATTGCTGTCTTTGCAGAGATGAGCTAATTCAGCACAGGCCATTATCAACCTGTGGCCTTCCAGCTCCATATCAATCAGTTCCACACTGAGTAGTGCAACTAACAAATGAGCCACCAGAGGTGCTAGAACTGTTTTTTAAGAGCCCTGTGCTGGTGATGGAACAGGGTACATGAGCTATTTAATTGCCTGCTGTATTGTATTGTGCCCACATAAATGATGTTCATCTCGCACACAAGTGCCTGCTATACATACATATACATAATATAGGTATACCCTTGACTTCTTTCACAATTAGAGCACCTCCCAATATAGAGATTTTGCATAATCAAAATCAGGTGAAATGTTACAACTGAAACACTGTTGGGATCCTAAGGATGTCTTCCTGTCGGAAAAGTTGAGCATTCCCGACTCCACCACTGTCCTTGTGATCACAGTCTTGCCACTCGATCTGCAGAGCTTATGTTTGCTTCAGGAAGTCATCTGTGAACAGGACTGTAGAAACTGTTTCAGATGTACTCTCTGTAGCTTGTCTAGGACTGGAGTACGCAGTGTTCATACGTGCTGCTTGTAATTCAAAATGCCCTATGGGCAGACAACCTTGTTTAGCAGAAATACTGACACCGCAGTGCAGAACTCGAGGAAGTCGACAACTTTAGAAGTCAATCTGCAGGCCGCTCATCTGCTGCCTTACTGCCCAGGGACAGGACTCCTTTTTGCTCATTGTGTTGCTCTGTTATGCTACCACCACCAAGAAGGCTCTCGCTTGACAGCAAGTCATCCCTGCTGTAAATATGAAGGGTATGAGCTGCAGGACATTTTATTTGTATGAACAGCAAGCAGCCATAATGGTACTATAACAGATTGAGATGATTTGAGGTTCCTGTACCCAACTTAGTACTGGAAACTACACCAGCAAAATGACAGCTGTGTGAAGATGTCCTGCAGACTGCTTAATCAACACTCCACAAAAATGATGGCGGCTTGCACATACTGTCGTTGTTTCCTTTGGAGAAAGGGGCTCCCTTTTCCTCATCCCTTAATTCCTTTCTCTCCTCTTTTTGTTCCACTGCCTTTAACCCCCCTCCCCTCACCGCTCCTGAAGGCAGTAGCTCATACTGAGGTACGGTTCCATAGGTGACAGGAAGCCTGTATTCTTTTATCATGGCTGTGTAGTGACTGCTAGTGGACAATTGTGCAATGAGGTCACTGCAACAGTATACAATCTGCCCTCACCTGACAATACACACATGCCCTTCCAGCAGGTATCCTTGAATAGCAATTAGCAGGAATCCTGTCTGGATTTTTCTTTCCTTGCCTCAAAGATCAGACCAGGGATCTCCCTGGTCTGCAAGGCCCATGTGATGCTTTTGCTCACTGGGTCACTACTGAGGGTGTGTGATGGCTAAAAATCATCTGAATATTAGAAAAATATGCAGTGTGTCATTTCCAAAAATAAGTAACAGTTTAGGAGTTGCGGTGTTATCGGATGCCCATTCATCATCATAGTGTTTGAAAATCGGGCCCAAGCTGTTGAGTTGTCAACCTGCACACTTGCATAGCCTATTCCGTCCACATTAGTAGTAAGCCATTCACTCTTTTAACAGTTGAATATTCCAAACTCTGTGTTGAAGTCGCTGCTTCACTCCGTCCTCTGTTGGATTGGTCACAGTGTATTTCATGGCTTTCATCCCTATATGAAGTACATGTCAAATCACATAGGAATAAAAAGCCATAGAACACAATGGAGACAAATCATTTTGTATCCATGATGATGCTGGATCAACGCTTGCCCTGCTGACTTGCCACAACTATCATAGTACACTATTATAGAAATAGCTTACAATTAGCTTTACATATCACAGTATAATGAATCAGAGCCTACTGCCTGTGCTGCTGAATACTGGCTGGTCCATTGTCTTTGTATCAATAAGCATTCTGCTTGGTTGTCATTTTCTGTGGACAAACCATTAAACGTGCTAATGTTTATAACAACACTGATTCAGATGGGACTGAAATGAATAATATTTTCAGAAATGTTTTGTAAGCTTGTTACATTTGGTGCAATTTCCTGAGGGTAAGAAATGTGGCCTCTATTATTCTTTTTAAAAAAGGGGTTGTAAGATTTGCAAAATTTCTACATTTCCCCAAAGGTTATTAGTAATAAAAGGGACCCTGCATGGACATTTTAACGAAAAGGGTACCCAAAGATGGCGTCCGCACCTCATGGCCAAAAGCCTGCAAGATTTAAAAAGCTTGGACTTTGAGGCACAAGCAGCTTTTGGGAAATTGAAACCCAAGCTGCAGTTTCTGTGAAGAGAGACTTTTGTATTTTGAAAGCAGATAGGACTTTGAATTATGCATTAAGTCAAATCGGAGACAGATCAAAACCAGTGAGGCCTATATTTAAGGCCATCAAGTTGTTTGCATAAATAATCGGAAACAGTTCAGGGAAGCCATCGAAGCTGGGCAGGCCGATTAAGATGTATTAATAACAAAACAACTCAGGAATCGGGCCAGTAGGTGCGATTACCAACCATCTAAAAAGTTAGTTTAGATTGCTACAATTATTTAAACTAGCCCGCCAAGATTGGGACAATGAACTAACCTGATTTGGCGCACAGATAAGGGCCATCCGAAGGAGTATAATTGTAGGCCCACTAGCAACCGACTCTCTCTCTGCTCTCTGCCCCTTGCTCTTGGCTCCTGCTCCGGCCCCTTGCCCTCGTGGCTGCTGCTCTTCCCCCATCCCATGCGTACCGCCTGGCCACTGCCCGTGCCCTTCCCATCTCATCAGGCATGCCCGGCATTGCACCAGGCAGACATGGACAAACCAGGCCAGGCGAGGTGGGACGAGATGAGGCGAGGTGGTGAGGAAGACGAATTGGGAAGACGATTGAAGAAACGCTTCGAATAATCGGGCCTTCAATCCAGCTCACCTTCGACTATCTTCATGCAAACTCCAACTGCCTGCCGAGGAAGAGGAACCATCATCCCTACGAGGTAAAGTACCCAAGCAGAGACTTTAACTTTGGGGTACTTGTACCTGGACGATGCCCTTGCAGCACCCCGAGACCACGTGACGATGGCAGGCCCCGGAGAGCACAAAGAGCGAACCCCAAGCCCCACCGCTGTTTGAATTCAGCAGATCTTTGATTGGTGAGCATGAATTCTGGCCCCTCATAGCTTAATCTAGTTAGGTATAAGGGGTGGGATAAGGATAAGGGGATTGTTACGATAGTTGTTTACCCTCGATGTGCCGTGTGTTCCCCATTCCCTGTATAAGTATATTATGTGTATTTGCCTGTAATTTTTTTATACTAGTAACTTCTTGTAAGGTTGTGTTATTTTCTGTTCAATAAAATCTTATTTTTCTCACATCCAAACCACCTGTCTACTCGAGTCTTTTCTGTATCGCCGCCTGTACCTAAGTCCGGTGTCTAGAACCCAGGGGCATGGGAGCGATTCAAACCGCTCACAGTCAGGGACATAACTGACTGGGCGTACGCGCCACCCCACACCACCCCCTACATTGTCAAGAGATGTACCAGATCAGTAGTTTTAACATCAGCCATCAGGAATGTCTTTGAAATTATTTTGAGAGCTCTACTGGATGAGCACATAACTTGTTTATGAACAGTCAGCAAGGATTCAGCAAAGGTAGGTCACAGTTAACAGACCTGCTGGACTTGCTTGAAGGGATTACTGATGTGGTAGACGGGGAAATGAAGCTGGCATTAGATATTTGGATTTTTATAAAAATTTTGATATTGCTCCATCTTAGGGGTTTATAGAGTCATGGAATTGGTTGGTAAAGTAAGCCACTGGATAGAAAACAGGCTTAAACACACCAAACCGAGGGTAAGCATAAATGGAACTTTTCAAGCTGGAAACAAACTACGAGTAGGGCACTTCAGGAACTGCTCTCAGAACCCCTTACCATTTTTAATATACTTTAATGACTTGTGAAATGTTAACTTGAGAGTATGAGGCAAGGCAAATAATGAAGAGCAGTGCAACCAAATTCAGAAGGATCTCAATATTTGAGGTAATTTGATCAATTGGTATTAGATGCAGTTCAGTGTGGCTGAGTGTAAAATAATTAGTATGGGGGCAAAGAACCAAAAGTGGTAGCGCATGTTAAATGGAATGCTGGTAGTGTGTGTTGATTGAGAGGAGATCTGGATATTTATTGGATAAATCTATGAAACTGTCAGCATAGTGCTTAGCTGCAGCAAACCAGGTAAAGGTGCTGGCTGCAATATTAGAGGAATTGAGTAAAAATCAAAAGTTGTATAGGGAATTAGTCAGACCCCATCTGGAGTGCTGTGTGAGGTTATTACTTCTGAGAGGGGTCAGAGGTGAACAACCAAAATGTTTCCAGGTGTCAGGGTTTTAAGCTATGAAGAATAGTTCAGGAGTTTGGACATGTTTCCTCTGGAGAAGAATTTAAGGTGAACAAACTAGAGTTTTCAAGATTGTGGGTAGAACTAACAAAACCGATCCAGGCAAATTGCACATGGCGGCAAAGGATTAAAATGCCAAGGGACGCAAATTGAAAATGGGTGGGCAAAACTTTCCACTTCGGCAAGGTGTAAAGGGCCAGTAGTAGATTGGCTGCCCATTTCAATGAGTGAGGAAAATCGGGCAGGGCGAGTAACGGGCGGACGATCCCCCATCACCCGTTTTACGCACACCTGCCCCCGAAGTTGAAACTTTCGCAAAGTAAGTTAGCACTAATAAGACAACTGGAGTTTTGCCACCCAAACTATACTAGAGTGGAATATGTTCAAGAGTGTGTCTTGGAGAGAGAAGCAATTGAGAGATTTAGTGAGGGGGGGTAGCAGGGGTTGATCGATGAAAAGCAGCCAAGCTTGCCAGACCTAATAGCCTCTTCCTGTTCCTAAAAATGTTAATGTTGAAAGCACTCCAAACAAGAATCAATGGAAAATGATTATCTGTGTATAAAGATCTGCAGTTTAACCAATGATTGGTGGTTTGGTTGGGAGATGAGGTAAATATGCTCTGAATGCTACAATTCCCTGTAACTATGGAATGTATTTGGATATTGTTCACCCCATCCTCCCCTGAAAATGCTGAACTGGTGCTCAGGTACAGTTCCACAGGCATTCACTGAAAAAGGAAGAGGGGAAAATATTAGAAATAAAGTTTGGGGCATTTTATTTTTTTATATTTACTTGTTTGAAAAGAAAAATCAAAAAGTGAGTTGATTATTTTTAACAGCGTTTTGTTTATTCTCTCCTCTTAGGCCTCATTGAGCCAGGAGGGGACGCTACGCCTGTGACCACCTGCTGCCATGTCCCTCTGAGTCACCTGGGGGTGATCTTCCCTGATTCTTCTCTGTGAGGAAGTGACAAGGCTCCACTTCACGTCTACCTACAATGAGAACGGCACTATGTGGGAATGGCTGGGGTTGAGTCCTATCCATGGTGTAGTAACCAGGGAGTGATTATACCACAACTGTTTCACTGCAACTGAGGCCCTGTACAACATGCTAAAGGTTTACCATCTCTTCTACCCTGTGTAACTAATTTGTTATTAGGACAGTTCAGGGCATTTCTTTTGCCAACATATGCAAGTGACATATCCCATCAGTAAAGTTATTGTTTAGGTATTTGTTCACCATCTGTATTCTGAAGTCTCCTATGCAATTTGTCTCCAACAGTGTGGATTGGTGACCTGGTCCCACTCTTCACTGACAACATGCTGAAACTAGCCTGTGCCTGGCAGATAACCTAATGTGACTCTCCTTCCAAATCTCCCTCCTCCCTGCAGGGAAGTTTCCTCTCTCTAATTGAAACCTCCAAGTGTACCAGTCTTACATTTGGCAGAGGTTTCAATGGTGAGATCTCACGCCCTCCTGCCTGAAGGTTGTGGCCTTGCGCCTATATCGAGAGCTTGTTTTCCACAGTGCCGGGGATCTCTGAACGGTGTGCAATCAATTTTAGTGCATGCACATGGGGTCCTAACTGCCAGGAGCATGCATTTATAGGAAAATATTTTGTAAGACAGCAACAGGGGACTTAGGCGTCAAATGTGGTATTATGCCGAAGAAGTTCTGCTGCAGAGTTACGGCTGTATCGGCTGGAGGGTGATTGTGCTGCTGTGGATAAGATGTGATGGGATGGGGTGTTTAATCTGGAATAGCAGAGCTGAACCCAGGGAGGAGATGGACAGGCAGTGAAACAGAAGAGTTTTAGCTGCAGAGTGCTGCACCAAAGTTAGCACTTTCAAACTTCTCAGCATTTAGAGGCTGCTCCAAAGGCCCTGTTCCTCCACTGGGGGACCTCAGATCCTTTACTGCTGCTTCCCAAAGCTTACTGGCACCTTCCACAGGGCGGCCTGAGGAAGCAGTGATAGAAGGGCAGAGAGGAGGGAAATGCAGGACTCCACCCACTCCGAAGCCATTTATATAGGTTGGGTGGGGAACGATCAGCCGTGGCAGTGAGACGACAGTGGCCCGCACTGCCCAAAATCGGACAGGGTTGTGGAGGCGCATTCTCACCGGATTTCTTATGCATAATATGAGGGTATCTTTCATAGTGACTGAGTAGAGTGGGAAGAAGGATACTGGACAGAGAGCGTGAATTCAAATTCCACCATGGCAAATTATGACATTGAATTCATTAACTCTGGTAATTTATACCTGGCACCAGAAAAAAATGACCACGAAAGCTGCCGCAGAGTTTGAAAAAACCCACTGGTTCATTAAAATCCTTCAGTGAAACATAGAAACATAGAAGATAGGAGCAGGAGTAGGCCATTGGGCCCATCGAGCCTGCTCCGCCATTCAATGCGATCATGGCTGATCATCCAAGTTCAGTACCCGGTCCCTGCTTTCTCCCCATACCCCTTGATTCCTTTAGCCTTAAAAAATATATCCAACTCCTTCTTGAATATATTTACTGTATTGGCCTCTACTGCCTTCTGTGGTAGAGAATTCCACAGGTTCACCACTCTCTGGGTGAAGAAATTCCTCCTCATTTCTGTCCTAAAAGGCCTACCCTTTATCCTTAGACTTTGACCCCTGGTTCTGGACTCCCCGACCATCAGGAACATCCTCCCTGCATCTAGTCTGTCCAGTCCTGTCAGAATTGTATAAGTTTCAATGAGATCCCCTCTCATTCTTCTAAACTCCAGTGAGTACAAGCCCAATCGTCCCAATCTCTTGTCATACGTCATTCCTGCCATCCCAGGTATCAGCCTGGTGAATCTTCGCTGAACTCCTTCCATGGCAAGAATATCCTTCCTCGGATAAGGCGACCAAAACTGCACACAATACTCAAGATGTGGTCTCACCAAGGCCCTGTACAACTGCAGCAAGATATCCTTGTTCCTGTACTCAAACCCTCTCGCTACGAAGGCCAACATACCATTTGCCGTCTTAACCACCTGCTGCACCTGCATGCTTACCTTCAGCGACTGGTGCACAAGGACACCCAGGCCTCGTTGCACTTCCCCTTCTCCCAATCTATTGCCATTCAGATATTAATCTGCCTTCCTGTTTTTGACACCAAAGTGGATAACCTCACATTTATCCACATTATATTGCATCTGCCATGCTTCTGCCCAATCACCCAACCTGTCCAAATCATCCTGTAGTTTCTCTGCATCCTCCTCACAGCACACACGCCCACCCAGCTTTGTGTCATCTGCAAATTTGGAGATATTACATCTAGTTCCCTTGTCTAGATCATTAATATATATTGTGAATAGCTGGGGTCCAAGGACCGATCCCTGCGGTACCCCACTAGTCACTGCCTGCCACTCGGAAAAAGACCCGTTTATTCCAACTCTTTGCTTTCTATCTGCCAACCAGTTCTCTACCCAGGTCAATACCTTGCCCCCAATTGCATGTGGCTTAACTTTACACGCTAATCTCTTATGTGGGACCTTATTGAAAGCCTTCTGAAAGTCCAAAAACACCACATCCACTGGTTCTCCCTTATCTATTTTACTAGTTACATCCTCAAAAAATTCCAGTAGATTAGTCAAGCACCATTTACCTTTTGTAAATCCATGTTGCCTTTGTCCGATCCTGTCACTGTTTTCCAAGTGCATCTTTTATAATGGACTCTAACATTTCCCCCACTACCGATGTCAGGCTTACCGGTCTGTAATTCCCCGTTTTCTCTCTACCACCTTTTTTGAATAGTGGGGTAACATTCGCTACCCTCCAATCCATGGGTACTGTTCCAGATTCCATCGAATGTTGGAAGCTGATCAGCAATGCATCTACTATTTCTAGGGCCACTTCCTTAAGTACCCTAGGATGTAGATTATCAGGCCCTGGGGATTTATCGGCCCTCAATCCCATCAATTTCCCTAACACCATTTCCCTACAAATACCGATTTCTTTCAGTTACTCCCTTTCATCAGACCCTATGTTCCCCGACATCTCTGGGAGGTTATTTGTGTCCTGCTTTGTGAAGACAGAACCAAAATATGTATTTAATTGGTCTGCCATTTCTTTATTCCCCATTATAAATTCCCCTGATTCTGACTGCAAGGGACCTATGCTTGACTTCACCAATCTTTTTCTCTTCACATATCTATAAAAGCTTTTACAGTCAGTTTTTATGTTCCCTGAAATCTTACTCTCATATTCTATTTTCCCTTTCTTAATTAATCCCTTTGTCCTCCTTTGTTGAATCCTAAACTGCTCCCAATCCTCTGGATTACTGCTTTTTCTGGCCAATTTATATGTCCTCTCCTTGGATCTTATGCTATCCCTAATTTCCCTCATTAGCCACAGTTGAGTCACCTTTTTGTTTTATTTTTATGCCAATCTGGGATGAACAAAGTGAAGGGAACCAGCCGTCCCTACTTGCTCGTCTTAATGCCCTCTGATGTAACCTATCAAGCCAGATCGTTGCCAGGGCAACCAAGGATGGCCAATAAATGCAACCTAGCCAGCAGTGCCTTTTTAACAAAAAACAATTTTTTTTTTTTAACTTCAAAGAGCTGGATGAATATCCTGGCCCAGGACCTCAGCAAGTGCCATGTGATGGTATTGGATTCACACAAGCAATGTTATAAAGTGCAGGAATCGGTGGTGGATTCCACTGAGAAGGCCAGGTGCAAACTTGACAGCTGGCACAGAGTTTCTGCAACATTTCACTTTGCTGCTAATTAACTCTGTGCGCATGATTCTCACTGATACATCCGGACTGTAGCTGAATTAATGACTTTGCAGGCACCTTGCACATCTCCCTGCTGTGCTCACTAACAGGGCAACAGCTCCCTGGTCTGATTTTCTTCCAGCCTCAGTGATTTTTGTATTAATTATATTCCAGTCCGTCCCTGTCTTTTTTAGTAAGCCAGCGGGTCCTGCGTTTCTGGCAGATGAAGCAGCAGCTGAGAAGAGAAAGAAGAAGATAGTTTAATACTGAACAGGTAAAATTGATACTATGGGTTTGGAACATGCTGCAGGGCCACTGCACTCTTTCAAATCAGTATCAGAACTTAGCATCTTGTTTTATAACCAGGCTGCTGTGGACTTTTTCAATAAAAGACTGCGGCTATTTTCAGCCGTCACAAAATTCGTTCTTATCCACCGACCCCATTTTTAATTAGGATTTTTTGTTCTAACGCCAGAATGCCCATCATTTCCAGCAATCTGAAACTGAATAGATGCACCGGGGCACTTTATATATTAAAAGGCGCTACACGCAAATGGGAGTGTGATCGTGAATGCACGAAACGAGGGTCAGATTGTTCACGTGCGAACAGAGGGAAGCTTTGATCCCATGTGCGGGCATCAATGTTACAAGAAAACATTAGAAAAAGAATTTGTACATAGACGTGACTACACGGAAACAGGCCGTTCGGCCCAACCAGTCTGTGTCGGTGTTTAGCCTCCACACAAGCAAATCATTCTAATCACATTTACCCACCCTGTTCCCATATTCCTTCAACCCTTTTTCCTTCATCCACCTATCCTAATCTTGAATGTTGACATAAGGGGAAATTTGAATCGGGAGCAGGATTCTGGTGATGCCAGACCGCCTCCCCCCACAAAGCACCCCCCCACCCCCATCTGACATGGGTAATTTTAACTCCTGGATCTAATCTGCAGGAGGCCACTGGCCGGCCACGAAAGGAAATCGCGCCTGCAAGAAGGTAAGTTTCAGGCAGGAGGTTTTGGGAAGGTCTTGCAAGAGGGAACCCAGGTCAGGAGAGGCCTAAACTTTCCTTTTGGGGCCCAGAGGCACATGCCTGCTTCTCCACATTCCACTAGAAAAGTGAAAGAACTCACCTTAAATGGCCTCTTCTGGTCCTGGATCCACCTCCCACTGTTTCACTTGGCAGGATTCCCCATTCAGACTGCAATTAAAACTGAAGTCAGGTCTCAATGATGTCATCAGACCCTGATCTGCACATTTAAAGAAGGACCCAGCCGGTTTCAGGCGGGTGCCTTTGCCACCTGCTCAGAAGAGCAGGATAAAAAGGAAGAGGCCGGGATCCCGGTGGGTAAGCCACCTGGCCGATTTTAACTGAGGTTACTTCTGAAGGCGAACATGGCACAATGTTGAAAATATTCAACTTTTTGGGGTTTTTTGTGTTTTATAAAAACTGCAGTTTCTACAGAGAAAAAAGTAAATTATACAAAATAAGCAACCTTTAGATACTAGAGCACTCAGTTCACAGCCTCCCTTTTTGTGGTTTGTTGACAGCTCAGTGAAACTGCAGTGGCCATTCTCAGTTAAGTCAATTGAAAAGCAGACATCTTTACTGCAACATCATTAAAAATGTATCACACCAATTCTCTCTTGAATACGCTTCAGCGCCTTGCTAAATAGTTTTTCAGTCTTTAATGTCTGAAGATGACAACAGCCCTTAGAACATTCAAAGTCCTTTTGGCAGCCATCTTTCCCTCGGGGCTTTCAATATCTACATTAAACTGCTTTCTCCTTTGAATCGCTTTCTGTTTGCGACAGAGGTTGAGCAATTTTTTAATGAGAATCCTACATTTTGAACTAAGAGTTCACAAGAACCCAATTTGTTCGAGTTTGTATTTCGTTGTTGTTTATTCTATATTATTAAATGTGTCCTTTTTTGTGAATGTTGTGCTCATCAAGGGAGGGATGCAAGTAATGGGGAATGGAGCAGCTACATATAGAACTGTGTTTGGGGTCTTTCAGTGCCCAGTGTCATTCCAGGGTCAGTAGAGAAATCCTCACTCCCTCTCCCCAGGCAAGGGGCCCTACCCCTGAGGCCAACTGTGGTACTGCATCTGCTGCCCTGGCTGGGATCATGTTTAGTAGATTCGACACTAATTCTATCCGACTGATGCAGAGCAGCGATCGACGAAGCCAATCAGATGTTTAACTACATAGACAAAATAGTAGAATGCAAGTCAGAGGAGGCAACGATCAAATTGTACGATGTTTAAGTCAGACCGCAGCTTGAATACAATAGCAAAATACTGCGGACGCTGGAAATCCGAAATAACAACAGAAAACACTGGAAAAACTCAGCAGGCCAGGCAGCATCCGTGGAGAGAGAAACAGAGTTAACGTTTCAGGTCGAAGCTGTCAGGAGAAGCAGTGCCAACAGAAAATTAACCAACAGAACAAACGTAAATGGAGTAATTAATTTGGGAGAGGAGAGACCCTTCATCAGAAGGCAGGCAGCACTGTTGGGGGAATGGGGGGGGAGGGGATATGCCCTAACTGCTTTCAGCTGTGAGCCTATGCTGGATTGATAGTGCCAAACTCATTTCACATAGCACTCTCACAGTGGACAAAGGATCATTTCATCCCATCAGTCTGGGTTTGATTTGAAAGCAGTGGAATGCCCTTGTCTAACCCACTGGATCACCTATAACTCTTCCATTACACTTTTACGGTTTAACATTTTCTCCACTACTCAGGAAGGCTCCATTCCTGGACTGTGCTCAGTTAGTGAGCTGAGCTAGGGTATCAATAGGGCCACTATGATTGCTTTCAGTACCCTTGCATTAGGAAGGGCAAAAATTAGCCATGGTTTCTCCTTCTAATTGCAACCCTGCTGAAAATGCACATCTGTGGACATGGATCCAGGACAAGATTGACTGTGATGCCCCCCGTGGTATAACAGCCTGTCAACCCTCATGGTCCAGCCTCAGATGTGAAGAACGGCAATCTGGGTGAAGCGGAATGATTTCTGCCAACGTGGAGTAGCACCCGTGGAAATCAGCAAGTTCAGAAGGGCAAGTGCTACAGGAGGGAAAGAAACTACTGAGGTATTACAGACATGTGATGTATGGGCACAATGCATTTATCTCACTGTCTAAGTTAGTTCGGGTAGGTAATCCTGAGGGACTGGGCTGCGGGAAAGTGGAGATTTGGCTCCTCTCATCCCTGGGGAACGAAAAGAGAAAGGTTTATATATGAGGCAAAGCCCAGAAGGATCTATGGAGAGAGAGGGGGAGAGAGAGAGAGATGGAAGGCAAAATACGGTTGATGTTGTTGACTTGTATCTTTGCTAGCAGTTCTATACGCAGAACTGTGTTTGGGGTTTTGTCTGGAAGAAGATTTAGAGCTGTTCTCCGATGTTTACATGGGTCTTCACACTAAGTAAGTCAGTCTGTGGGAATCTCTCGAGCTGGGAATGGCTGCTGTCAGTCTGTGGAAATCTCTCTGGAGCTGGGAATGGCTGCTGTCAGTCTGTGGGAATCTCTCTGGAGCTGGGAATGGCTGCTGTCAGTCTGTGGGACTCTCTCTGGAGCTGGGAATGGCTGCTGTCAGTCTGTGGGAATCTCTCTGGAGCTGGGAATGGCTGCTGTCAGTCAGTGGGAAATATTCAAATGTGGAACTTGTCCTTCTTGTGTGGATAAAATGATCAAATGAATTAGGATTGAAGGTGTGGTCTGGGGATTGTTCAGCAGCTGTTTGGAGTCTGGAGCCATTATTTAGCTCAATAAAATACCTATTCATGAAAGACCATATCCTGTTATTCAAGCAGCATTTTATCAAAATGTCTAGCAAAACTAACAATAAAAACAACATTTTTGAGGGGAATATTTTTCTTTTTACACAAGGAGTACCTGGTACACTGATTCTGCTTCACCTACAGCATGGCAGTCTAAAGAAAAGGTGCAAAGGCTAAGGCCCTGAGGTTACGCTGCAGAGATTAAATGTGTACCATTTATTTTAAACAGCTTAATGCCTCAACTAAAACAGCAAAGGAAGAATTTCAGACAGACACTGGTATGTCACGATGCAATTTCAGGGCAAGTAGGATTGTATTAAAGTGCAATCGGAGAACCTCAAAAGAAGAGAGCTCAGTGTTTTAAGCATTAAGAAATTGGTTAATAATATGTAAACAGCTCACTTACTTTGAAGGCCTAGTAGGGTTTCAGTAGTAGCCCAGGTTATTCAGTAGTTGTTTCACCCCTCAGACTGCAGAATTCATACTTCTGAGACATAGAGCTGGATTTTCATTCAGAAGTCGGGTTGGAGGCGGGACTACAACTTTCGGGGTTGTAGTCCCGCCTCCATCGAGATGCAGCCAATCCACACGATTTTAACTTGATTGACCTTTTTGAGCCCACCCAGCGGGCTCAGCAGGCCAATTAAGGGCCACCTGGCAACAGGTGACGTCACAGACTGAAATTTCATCTGTCAAGACATTTTGACAGATGAAATATCAGTGTTTCACAGCTGTTTGAAGCTGTCAAACACTGACAGTCTTACTTCTAACCTGAGTCCTTCTACACAGACTCAGTTAGAAATCTCCGGCACAGAAAGCTGCAGGCTGTCACTTTTGACAGATCGCAGCCATTCTGCTTTCTTTGCCGGTGAGATGAGTGACTCCCTGAACCTAAAGGAAGGAAGGCTGAAAAGGTAAGAAAAGGTATGCAAAACTTATTTAATCACTTTAGACACACAAAACACACTTACCTTTGCACTCATGCACACATCACTCACCTGAACACTGACATCTCGACCCCTCCAAGCCCTTCAACCCGACAGCCCAACTCCTCCAACTTGGCGTCGTTTGGAGCCATCGGGAATCCCACAGTTCAGGCTTAAAAATAGGGATTAGGCTAAAAACTTCCAGTTAACTAGCTGTTAACAGGCAGTTAATTGGCACTAATCCCTTCCCGCCTTGGGTAGGCGGGTCCCAGTGCAGGGCGGGTACCCGCCTCCTTTGAAACTGGCATGGAGGTGGGTTGGGGACGGGATGGGGTCGGGACCCCCGATTTCGGGAATTTAACCCCCCCGCACGCCTCCAACCCCGACTCCACGGCACACTGAAAATCGAGCCCATTGACTTTTAAACTGTGTGAAGGGTGTAATGTATAGACATCCAGCAGAAACCCAATCGAGGGCAGCCTCCATATCGCTCGTATTTGCAAAAGGAAAAATATTCCCTCTGCCAATGCAATCTGCTGCCCTTTAAAGCAAATATTAAAAAAAATGGGAACAAATAACAGTGGGCCCAGAGTTCGATTTGACACACTCACTCTTTCAACTTGCAGAATGAAGAGCACATGAAAGAAGCATCATGTGTTTTATCTCTGCACTGAGAGACACCCACATTTATGTACATATAATGAAGACCAGTGATGCCTGCCATGCACTGCAAACTCACCAGGCCACAACACATTATAATTACTGAAATAAAACTCTTTGATGATTCACAATATATGATAGACTTGGAGTTACTGTCTTTCAGAGATAAAGATAGAGCGTAGGCTTTATTTCCAATACTTTCTAATCATCCTGTACCTTATTGATATTCAAGGGGCTTTGGAGCCATCAATCGCTTCAGAGGTTGTGACTTTGAAACTATAGTCCAGTTCACAGCAAAAAAGTATAACTTTCCCTTGAGACGGCTGAGTCGTTTCTACTCATTTTTTTCCCCACAAACTAGTTCACTGGACTCCAGCAAAAGTAGTTGATACTATTTTCTTTTAAAAAGATAAATATATGTTTGGGACTGGGGACAAAGATGAAGGTAGAATACGGACTATGTTGCTGGGGAGATTTGGGGTTTAGAGGGCAGCATTGTCTTTGTAGCTCAGAGGGCCAGGGGTGAACAGTAAAGATGTGCAGAATATTCTTCAGTTTCACTTGGTTGCCTTGGGGCATCATGGAGTATTTATGCAAAACTTTCCTCAGGAGATTAAATGGGTGAGGTGGAGCCCATGATAGGGTAGACTGCACATGGTGTGGAATAAGTGAGCTTTCTGGCCTTATTTCATTCCATGCTTTCTCAGGATAGACATTCAAATTCAGTGCTAGAGGAATGACCTTTGATGGACCTTTTCTGTGAATTTTCATACCATCACTGATGTTTCTTTACACAGTGATTTGAAAACTTTTTTGAACTGAAGAGGAATTCAGGAATGCCTTGAATTCCTAACCTGTAGTGTCGTGGAGTGGGTGGGATGCAGGCTGGTGGCTACCATTTCCACACAGTGTTATCTATTTCAGCCAGGCTGCAAGGAGAAGGTCAGTGCTTCACCACAGGAACAATGGGAAAATTGGCGGGTGCATCACTCATGGGCACTCTCACTCCAGGATATCCAGGAAATAGGGAATTGAGTTTCTCACCAGTCTGATGAAAGACTGGGTGGCACCACGTGTTAGAAGATTGCTCTTTTGCCTCTGGGGACTGAGTTTGAAACCAGCTCAAATTACAATTGAAGTCTTTCTCAGAAGAAAATCCAGAACAAAAAAAGATAATTTTGTCCATCAGTCCCAATCTATCCAGAGTCTGTGTATAATTATTCTATCATGGGCTTACCTGTACCACCCTTACTTTAAGGAACAATATGTTCCTTCCCCCCTCTCTCCTGAGAAGTATCAAGCAGTGCTATCTATGGCCCATCCCTCTTCTCAACAGATGTTGATGTACTTCCCTTTAGAAGGTATCAATTGACCTCCAATCAATTATCTTTTCTATCGTGTAGAATAAAACTTATTCTATTCTCTGAACCTTGCTCAAGGCGCGTGAAGTTTGTACTTGGTTCTTTCATCCTCTGCTGATTGCTGAAGTTAAATAGCTAGCTTGAACCTGGGTTAACATCCTATCTACATCTTGCATTACTTTAACAAACTGTATCATGGATACAGAGATGCATGGAAGACTGAAAGCAAGAGGTAAAAGGAAGTTTCTCAGACTGAAAAGATGTGGTGAGTGGTGTTCCACAGGGGTCTGTGCTGGAGCTGCTCTTATTCAATTGATGCATAAGTGATCGCATTTTAGAATTCAGTGGTTACAGGTCTGTCACTGCTGATGGGAGCAATTGGAGGGGATCGATTGAGTGTAGCACATGTGAAAAGATCATGGGCTGGAAATTCAGTTGGCTTTGCGCCCAGTTTTCGCCCAAAAAGAGGGCTTTTGCGCCAGTAGGGGTGGCAGCGCTGATATTGAGCGCCGCGGTAATGGCGGCGGTAGCCGGTAGCGCTGCCCCGGCACCGATGACGTCATCGGTGTGCGCAGTGCCCCGGTTCCGCCCCGCTACCGCCCCGACCCCCATATTTAGTTGCAGCCGCCTCCTCCGTGGGGGCCGCTACTAACATCCGGAGACCAGGGCCTTCCTGCAGCCTTAGTGGGGCGCATAAAGGTGGAGGTGCGGGCGGCCGCCTGCCCGCACCTCCTTCCCCGGCCGCCTCCTCCACCACCCCCCCCGCGGCATTGCCGGCTGCTTTCCTCGAGCCCGGCACTTCTCCGTGGTGCCGGGCTCATTTGCCGGCACAATCCAGCGGCGATCTCCCCGTTGCAGGCACCTCCACCTTAAGAGAAGGAGGAGGCCTGCAGTACCGCAGCCTGCCGCACCGCATCGGGTGGCGCAGCAGCACCTAGAGCGCTGAAATTCAGTTTCAGCGCCCCAAGCGGAGGCGGGCACACCCTGGAACAGTGCCCGGTTCCGACTTGGGGCGCAAAAACTGAATATCTCACGGGCGCAACTGGCACCGCGCGCAGCGCTAACTTTTGGGCGCACGCCAGCTGGAGGGCCCAAACTGAATTTCTAGGCCCATATATTCCTATAGACTGTGGGGCTTAAGTGTAACGTTTCTTGTAGGATATTGGTAACAATACATGTAATAAGTCTAGTGACAATACTGCATTCTGAACAGAGGGAACAAGGAAGGGTTTGATCCATGGATGCAGGAATTCTGGCTGAATTTTCTCCTCCCAAGCCCAGGGAAGAGGAGGCCATTTGTAATATCCTGACTGCTGTCCCAGCTGAGATCAGCTAACTCAGCATAAAACAGGAGTTGAACGTAGGACATTTCTGTTCTGTTTGCTTCAACTGCACTCTGTCTCTCTGAATTCAACCACTGGGGGAGCTCTGAAATCCAATTTATAATGCTCAGACGGCCAATAGCAATGGTGTTCTTATATGCCTGTATTCCATCACCCAATGCCAACAGATGCACACACATTATGGGGTGATGTAAACATTATAGGGTAAATGAAACAGTCTTGCACTCCCAGCAGGGAAGCTGCACTGGAAGGGTGTGCATGTTGGAGATGGAGTTACAACAATGGACCAGAAATTAGGCTCGGGGGCTTGCCGCGCATGCAAGCCCCCGATGAGCACTTACCCGGCGCGCCTGCCGTTCGGCTCCCAGGACGCTTGCAATTCCTGTTTTCAGTTGATTACTCCCGGGCAGCGTCTGACGTCACGCCGCCCAG
Source organism: Somniosus microcephalus (assembly GCF_052327205.1). Classification (NCBI taxonomy): domain Eukaryota; kingdom Metazoa; phylum Chordata; class Chondrichthyes; order Squaliformes; family Somniosidae; genus Somniosus; species Somniosus microcephalus. Next base: position 160,952,613 of record NC_140997.1, on the reverse strand, counting down.
GAGTGCAGCCAGCGCGAAGCCTCGAGCGCGGAGTCTAAGTTAGACACGCCCCTTGAGGTCTCCTTTACATAGGCCACACCCCCAATTTTTAACAAGCTGCAAAGCAATTCTACATGCAGAGCAGCATTTTAAAGAAATTTTTTGTATTTTTATTAATATTTAGGTAACTTTTATAAAGTATTAAATACTTTAAAATTATTTTGAAGAATGTAAAGTAGTTTTAAACAGAATTAAAGCGTAGTTATTTTGATGAGCCGGCTGGGATCATGTGGGCACTGGGCAACCAATGGGAGGTTGCAATAGTTCATTCATGAGTTTGATAGTAAGAACTGTCAAACTCATGAAAACTCAGGGCGCCCAAAACAGCACTTAAACTACAAATAAAAGTTAAAAAAAATCCCACTAAATAAATGAACTATGAATAACTGTAAAAAAAACTATTTTAAACAATTAATCAAATTTAAATTTTTTTTTTTTTTTTAACAATTAGTGTCTAAAAATACACTTACCTTACTGTAAATTATTTAAAAATAATAAACCTGTGGAAAAAAAAATTCTAAATTGTATTAATAGACCACTTACCTGTAAAACTAAGTACTTACGTCTGGTATTTTCAAGCGTAAAAACCGGAGGCCTTTACGCACGGGCAACTCCTTACAAAAAAAGGAAATTCAGCGCGCACGCGCTGCCTGATACGTCGTATGCATTCCGCCTCTTAACCCCTTGGGTCAGAGGAGAGGAAATGCCGGTTTTCCCCACATGCGCTGTGCATGCTGAAAACCGGCAATTCCTCCGGGCCCACGCGTGAGTACACCGTCCGTACTCACGCATTGGGACAGGAATTACTGGCCCGTTGTAGCTCCATTCTCCAACTCATGTGGAAGTGCTGAATTTGCACTTATAGCTGCATTGGGCTTTGTTCAGCTCTGTCACTGCTGTTTCCAGCCACACACAACTCTTTGTGCTAGGCACCATTCAAGTGAATAATGTAAGGAAGGGCAATGAAACGCATAATAAGAATCTTCTACACTGGCAATGTATTACCAGGGGAAACGGAGAGTGAATGTTTGAAAAAATAGAACGGCGTCCTTGGGAAAAAAATTGTAATAAAGTCTGCAACAACTATCAAATTACAAATGCTAAGATAACAGACAATCTACATTTTAAAATTCCAAATGATAATTCTTATAAAGTCTTGATTAAATGGATATTTGATCATCAGACATCAAAAGTTTTAATTCTCAGAGGCACAAACCATTGAGTGGAAGGAAGTAATTATTGCAGTTTGATGGTATTAACCTTTGGGGAACTATGTAATGGTTACGCATTGTGCCAGTCTGACCTGGAACTTATCTATAGGGAATGTTATCCATGGTTAACAGCTGCTAATCAAGAGAATGTCATAATGTTGCTCCGTCCTTTTTATTTCAAGTTTTTTTTTGCCTCCAATTCTCACCCCTTTACAGTTCCAAAGGTGTTGGCCATCCTGATACCTCACAGCGACCATTCTTCATATGTGACTCCACACGGTGAGTATTGATAGGTTATTCAACTATGAATGTGTGAACCCAATCCTATCCTCACTTGATTCCCCCACACTCGTGATTTCAGGCCCAGGTCACTGGATCGTATTCAGGAGTCAGGAGCAGCACTCTGGCTGATTATTCCCCTCCCAAACCCAGGGGCACTAAGACAAATTGTAGCACCCCCACGTGCTACACCGGCTGAGATCAGCACAGGCTGGACATCCAACCTAGGATCTACTGGCATTAGTATTATACCACATGGCACATTTACATGCTAAGTCATACTCCTGTTATTCCCCTGACTACCTTAAAAGTTGTTTCACTACATTCACCTGAATCTGGAGAGGGGAAGTGAGGACAATCTAGTCCGGTCACCACCATACAATTCTCGTCACATTCTCTCGGCTTTGGGGCAGTAATTGAATGGGCAGGAAATGAGGCCAGTTCCTGTTATGCTGGACCCTCATTTATTTCTGGCATGTGTAAATGAGGGAGTAATGATGCGCTGATGTCACACAACCAATCACTTGTATCTCATTTCCACTGACCCTTAATCACACTAGTGTCAGGGGTTGCCATTCTCCCCTCAAGGTAGAGGTATGTTTAAAGGGTTAAGCTATTGCTGCCATTAAAACTTTATTGTGTTATTGTTGCTTTTAGCTTGGCCATCTGTATTTATGCTATTTGTTGAAGGGCTGCCATTTACCCCCTCCCCCTTTCAGACAAGAGGCCTAGAAATTCAGTTTGGGCCCGCCAGCTCGCTTGCGCCCAGAAGTTACCGCTGCGCACGGAGCCACTTGCGCCCGCCGGAAATTCAGTTTCAGCGCCCCAAGTCGAAGCCGGCCGCTATTCAAGGGTGTGGCCGCCCCCGCTTGGGGTGCTGAAACTGAATTTCGGCGCGCTAGGTGCTGCAGCGCCACCCGCTGCGGAGCGGCAGGCTGCGGTACTGCAGGCCTTCCTCCCTCTCTTAAGGGGGAGGTGCCTGCAACAGCGAGATCGCCGCTCGCTAGTGCCAGCAAATGAGCCCGGCACCACGGAGAAGTGCCGGGCTCCCGGAAAACAGCCGGCAATGCTGCGGGGGGGGGGGTGGTGGTGGAGGAGGCCGGGGAAGGAGGTGCGGGCAGGCGGCCGCCGAAAAAGCGGCCGGCCGCACCTCCGCCTTAATTCGCCCCACTAAGGCTGCAGGACGGCCCCGTTTTCAGATCGCTGTTTGCGGCCGCTGCGGAAGAGGCGGCCGCAACTAAATATGGCGGTCGGGCCGGTAGCGGGGCGGTAGCGGGGCACTGCGCACACCGATGATGTCATCGGTGGCGGCGCAGTGCTACTGGCTAACGCCGCCATTACCGCAGCGCTGAATATCGGCGCAATCTCAGCAAGTGGCGCAAAAGCCCTCTTTGGGCAAAAACTGGGCGCAAAGCCTACTGAATTTCTAGCCCTATGGGTTTCCTTGCTACATTTGCTTCTCGGAAGAAATAACATCAGTGGATCGAGGCCAGTCTGGTGCAGCTGCACTGCAGACGCATGGCACCTGTTGACCGATGCTCCTACACCAAACTATAAGGGCAAAGTACTCCTACCTGCATTTGACAGCGGAGTAGAGCCTTCTTTAAAAAGAAAGCTGCCACAGTTATACCATCTCAGACCTGTAGCCCATTTCGATTGTATGACTGCTCTGCCAGTAGCTGTTAAGTTCACCACCGTCCTTAACTTCAATGCCACGGGGGTCATTCCAGGCCAACATTGGGGATATCTATAATGTAAAAAAAAGAATGACTTGCATTTATATAACGCCTTTCACGACCACCAGACATCTCAAAGCGCTTTACAGACAATGAAGTACTTTTGGAGTGTAGTCACTGTTGTAATGTGGGAAAACAATAGAGCAAGATGCAGCAAGCCATTCATCGATACATTCTTCTCTACTGCTAGAAACAAATGCATCCCCATGGCCAACCAGCGCCAACATGACAAAACAATGCAAATTTACCGAGCGCCAGGATTCGCCATCGTCCAAGGAATCATTGATGGCATCCACCTGGCCATACATACTCCCTACATCAATGGTCAGATGTACATCAATAGGAAAAGATACTACTATCTCAATGCCCAACTTGTTGGTGACTAATAACACACCATCATTTAGTGAATACCTGCTTCCCCGGCAGCTGCCACAATGTCTTTATTTTAAAGCACTCCACAGTGCCAGCACTCTTTAACCGAGGAAGACGGGTTTCTGGGTGGCTCCTTGAGATAAAGACTATTCTCTATAACCTTGGCTGATAACAGTAGTGTGCTTTACCAGGGGCCCAGCTGAGAAGAACTATAATGTGATCCATTTATCCACAATAAGCATCATTGAACACATCATAGCATGTTGAAAATGCACTTCAGATACCTGGAACAATCTGGGGCTATCTTCTACTATAGCTCAGTGAGGTATCAAGAACTCTAATGGTGCACCATGTGCTGCATAACTTACAAAAAGGCCCCATGATAGAGGCCCTGGAGGACAAAGGTCCCCATCAGGAGCAAGAGTCTCTCAGCCAGAGGAACAAGTGTCTGAGAAGAGGAGGACAGCCTGTTGCTATCTACAAGTTAGTGCCAGTGTGTGATATTTAAACTCTTAAAACCAATCTAGCAATCATCCTAGAGGCACAAGTATTGAGTATTAGAGTACAGCTAGCTGCTATGTTGTCAGGTGGAGTTTCTTGGGACCATTGCTTCATGGGCAGCCTGGCACTGTCCCCTTTTTTGCTACATCTGCAGGCATCGGAGGGGGCTGCTGAGAGGACACATATGCACCCTTATCCAGAGAGGCATCACCATGGGCTGTATGCCTTCCTACCATGCCAACAGAACTGGATACTGGCATCATTGAACACACCACAGTATGATGAAGATGCACTTCAGATACCTGGAACAATCGTCCCAATGAGATCAGTGAAGCCCCATGTGATGCTTGTGCTGCAATCGGTTGCCAAAACCTGTCGAGACCGGAAGAGGTAGCTGTCGCCAATCTGGCGCCCAAAGGACTCAGTAGCAGCAGTCTGAGCATCCATGCAGAAAGTAAAGGCAACCCACATATGGCCTGTCACGGAGGCCTCCGCTGTAGATATTCCTGAAGCCACCACACACTCCATGGTGGACTGCAGTGCTGTTGAATGGTTCCCTGATGTGCTGAGCATGCAGCTAGTGGACTCCTTTACTTGAGCTGCCGCCTGTAGTACATTGTCTGCCACGTCCCCCAATGTTTGCACCAATGCTCTGCTAGCATTGTTCCTTTAAACTTAGGGCTACAAATGTAGATACTGAGCTACAGATTCGCAGGCTCTTCAACCCAGAAGGTGGTGTCTCCTGACCCTCCAGCCAGCGATGTCTTCCTTCCCATGTGTACCACCCCAAGCTGCTCTTGCTCACTTTGTCTGTGTGTCACAATACACTGCCCTCCCCCAATTGTGGATGTCTCTGGTGTGGTGCTTGAGGAGGATGGGGTGAGCGATGGTGTGTGCTGTGAAGTGTTAACATCACTGGATGCTAAGGGGCTTGTGTCCTCCTCATGGTGCAGCACATTTAGAGAAGGAAAACAGGAAGGGAGGTTAGAATGGTTTCCCGAGGGGCAGAGATCACACGCAATTTTCAGTCAAAGAAGCAATGTGAAGTGTTCATCATATGGATCACTGGCCATTAATGGAGGGTACAATAGGAGGAGATACAGAGTGTCCTGGCAAACCCTCAGCTGGCACATGCCCTCCTACCTCCCCATCGTCAGCAGCCTCGATAGCCCCTCTCCCCAAGTTGCGGAGGGCTTTCTCATGAGTTAGTGGGTCTGAGGTTAGAGGGAGCTGCCATCTGTGGCTGATCTCTCCTTGTTGTTATGGGCTACCCATCCTAGAAAAAGAAACCAATAGGGCCAAATAGAGAAAAAGTACTAGAGAAATGAATGAGACTAAAAGCCGACAAATCCCCTGGACCTGATGGCTTACATCCTAGGGTTCTAAAAGAGGTGGCTGAAGAGATAGTGGATGCATTGGTTTTGATCTTCCAAACTTCCTTAGATTCTAGAATGGTCCCAGCGGATTGGAAGGTCGCAAATGTAACACCGCTATTCAAGAAAGGAGGGAGAGAGAAAACAGAGAACTACAGGCCAGTTAGCCTGACATCAGTCGTCGGGAAAATGCTGGAATCCATTGTTATGGAAATGGTATCGGGACACTTAGAAAATCATAACATGATTAGGCAGAGTCAACATGGTTTAATGAAAGGAAAATCATGTTTGACAAATTTATTAGCATTTTTTTGAGGATGTAACTAGTAGGGTAGATAAAGGGGAACCAGTGGATGTAGTATATTTGGATTTCCAAAAGGCATTTGATAAAGTGCCACGTAAAAAGTTATTACACAAGATTAGGGCTCATGGGGTTGGAGGTAATATAATAGCATGGATAAAGGATTGATAAAACAGAGAGTAGGGATAAACAAATCTTTTTCAGGTTGGCAGGCTATAACTAGTGAGGTGCTGCAAGGATCAGTGTTGAGGCCTCAACTATTTACAATCTATACTAATGACCTAGATGAAGGGACCGAGTGTAATGTATCCAAGTTTGCTGATGATACAAAGCTAGGTGGGAGAGTAAGCTGTGAGGAAAACACAGAGGGCTCGATTTTGTCAGCCCCGAGGAGGTGGGTATGGAGGCGGGACTGCTGGTAAAGTTGCAGAATTTGGGGGCGGCTGGCAAACCCGTCCCCAACCCGCTTCTGTGCCCTCTTGCCAGGAGACGGGAAGCCATCCTGCCCCGGGTTCCATCTCTTTGAGGCGGGAAAGGGATTAAAGTCTATTAACTGCCTGTTAACAGGTAGTTAACAGGCAGAAAATAGGATTATCCCCATTTTTAGCTCCGATGCGCAGGCTTCCCAACCTCGGGGAGCCCCACCAGGGAGTAGGGGACGAGAAGGAGGACTGCGGGGGTCGGAGGGGTCTGAAAGTGCGATGTAGAGGTGAGTGATGGGTGTAAGTGTGGAGTGGTAAGTATATAAGGCGAGTGTAAAGTGTTATAAAATGTTCACTTACCTTTATTTCTGTCTACAGCCTTCAGCCACTGTGGAGCCAGAGTCCCGGCATCTCCATTGTAAATATCACAGACTTGCTGTTGGATCCTCCGAACCAACAGCCAGGTGATTTCTGCAAAGTTGAAAGGTTTGATGAGTCCTGAACACAAGGGCTCATCAAACTACATAGAATGTCAGTGTTTGACAGCTTCGCTGGGCAGGCTTAACAAGGTCAATCAGGAGAAAATCCCGCTGGTTGGCCAGAAGCTGATGGAGGCGGGATTGAAAGCTGGCAAGCAGCAGTCCCGCCTCCAAAAGCTTCCCATTGACAAAATCCAGCCCCAGAGAGTCTGCAAAGGGATATAGACAGACTAAGTGAGTGGGCAGTAAGGTGGCAGATGGAGTATAATGTAGGGAAATGTGAGGTTATTCACTTTGGTAGGAAGAATAGAAAAACAGAATATTTTTTAAATGGTGAGAAACTTTAAAATGTTGGTGTTCAGAGAGATTTAGGTGTTCTTGTGCAAGAAACACAGAAAGCTAGCATGCAGGTACAGCAAGCAATAAGGAAGGCTAATAGCATTTTGGCCTTTATGGCAAGGGGGTTGGAGTATAAGAGTAAGAAAATCTTGCTGCAATTGTAAAGGGCCTTGGTGAGACCACACCTGGAGTACTGTGCACAGTTTAGGTCTCCTTATATAAGGAAGGATATACTTGCCTTGGAGGTAGTGCAATGAAGGTTCACTAGATTGATTCCTGGGATGAGAAGGCTGTCCTATGATGAGAGATTGTGTAGCATGGGCCTATACCCTCTGGAGTTTAGAAGAATGAGCGGTGATCTCATTGAAACATACAAGATTTTGAAGGGGATTGACAGGCTAGATGCTGAGAGGTTGTTTCTCCTGGCTGGAGTTTCTAGAACTAGGGGGCATAGTCTCAGGATAAGGGGTAACATAGAAACATAGAAGATAGGAGCAGGAGTAGGCCATTCGGCCCCTCGAGCCTGTTCTGCCATTTAATTAGATCATGGCTGATCATCCAAATTCAGTACCCTATCCCTGCTTTCTCTCCATATCCCTTGATCCCTTTAGCCTTAAGAAATATATCTAACTCCTTCTTGAATATATTTAATGAATTGGCCTCAACTGCCTTCTGTGGTAGAGAATTCCACAGGTTCACCACTCTCTGGGTGAAGAAATTCCTCCTCATCTCAGTCCTAAATGGCCTACCCCTTATCCTGAGACTGTGACCTCTGGTTCTGGACTCACCCACCATCAGGAACATCCTTCCTGCATCTAGTCTGTCTAGTCCTGTTAGAATTTTATAAGTTTCAATGAGATCCCCTCTCATTCTTCTAAACTCTAGCAAATATAAGCCTAATCGACCCAATCTCTCTTAATACGTCATTCCTGCCATCCCAGGTATCAGTGTGGTGAATCTTCGCTGCACTCCCTCCATGGCAGGAACATCCCTCCTCAGATAAGATGACCAAAACTGCACACAATACTCAAGGTGTGGTCTCACCAAGGCCCTGTACAACTGCAGCAAGACATCCTTGCTCCTGTACTCGAACCCTCTCACTATGAAGGCGAACACACCATTTGCCTTCTTAACCGCCTGCTGCACCTGCATGCTTACCTTCAGCGACTGGTGCACAAGGACACCCAGGTCTCGTTGCACTTCCCCTTTTCCCAATCTATTGCCATTCAGATAATAATCTGTCTTCCTGTTTTTGCCACCAAAGTAGATAACCTCGCATTTATCCACATTATACTGCATCTGCCATGCATCTGCCCAATCACCCAACCTGTCCAAATCGTACTGGAGTTTCTCGGCATCCTCCTCACAGCACACACGCCCACCCAGCTTTGTGTCGTCTGCAAACTTGGAGATATTACATCTAGTTCCCTTGTCTAGATCATTAATATATATTGTGAACAGCTGGGGTCCTAGGACCGGTCTCTGCGGTACCCCACTAGTCACTGCCTGCCACTCGGAAAAAGACCCGTTTATTCCAACTCTTTGCTTTCTGCCTGCCAGCCAGTTCTCTATCCAAGTCAGTACCTTACCCCAATCCCATGTGCTTTAACTTTGCACGACAATCTCTTATGCGGGACCTTATTGAAAGCCTTCTAAAAGTCCAAATACACATCCACTGGTTCTCCCTTATCTATTCTACCAGTTACATCCTCAAAAAATTCCAGTAGATTAGTCAAGCATGATTTACTTTTTGTAGGCCATTTAAGACCGAGATGAGGAGGAATTTCTTCACTCAAGAGTGTTATGCATCTTTGGAATTCTCTGCCCCAGAGGGCTGTGAATGCTGAGTCTTTGAGTACACTCAAGGCTGAGGTAGATAGATAGATTTTTGGACTCTAGGGGAATCAAGGGATATGGAGATCGGGCGTGAAAGTGGAGTTGAGGCCGATGATCAGCCATGATCTTACTGAATGGCGGAGCAGGCTTGAGGGGCCATATGGCCTACTCCTGCTCTTATTTCTTATATTCATATTGGCCCAGAAATTCGGGTCGGGGGCTTCCCGCGGGTGCAAGCCCCCGACCTGCACTTACCTTGCGCGCCGGCAGTTGAGCTGTAGGGCCCCGTGGAATTCCGCTCCGGGGCCTGGCTCAGCTGCCGGCACGCAGTGCTTGCGTGTCCCGGGGCGTAGTTAGTGCAATGCATCCCCTGGGATCACGTGGGCCATGGGCAGCCAATCGGAGGAGGGAAAAGCCCATTCATAATTTTGACAGGAAGACCTGTCTAAACTTATGAATACTACGGGCCTCAAAATAGCATTAAACCTTCAAATAAATTTTTTTAAAATCACACTTTTCAATAAACTACAAATTACATTAAATAACTATTTTAAACAATAATTTAAATTTCTGAAAAAAATAATTTTATAAAAAAATGGGGCTAAAAATAAACTTACCTTGCTTTAAAGTATTTAAAAATAATAAACCTGTGGAAAAAATGTTTTAATTTTAATTAATTGACCACTTACCTTGTAAAAAGCAGGCCTTACGCCTGCTTTTTAAATGTGTGAATCCTACAGGCTTAACCTCACGTGAAAACCTGCAAAAAAAAAACCTACGTTCAAAGCGCACGCGCAGCCTCCCCTGCGCGCGCGTTCGACCTCTGAACCCCTTCGTTCAGAGGATCGGAAGTGCCGGTTTCCCGCGCATGCGCAGTGCATGCAGGAAACCCGCACTTCCATTCAGCCTACGGGTGAGTACCCCGTGCGTACTCACCCGTGGAGAGCCGAATTTCTGGGCCATTATCTTTAGTTACCATGACATGGAGCAACAGCCAAGTGTGAACACGTAGCCCATTGTGGGTGTGAGGACACAAACTCACACCTACTCACGGACACACGCACTCACACACAATGGACGCACACGCTCACACACACATGGACACACGCACTCTCACACACATGGACACACATGGGATCCTTACAGAATTGCTTTTCGTTTGTACTGTTGGGATTTCGGTTGAAAGTGAGCAGTGTTTAGGGTCAATGCAGACAAACTGAATTATTAGAACATCATGTACATCTGGTTACAGCCAGAGACCTCAAAAGAGACCCTCCAGCCTGGTTTCTGTTCACACTCACCTTGAGAGGTCCTTTACCTGATGTAGGGCTGACGAACCTTATCTAATTATTCAGTTAATTGGTTTCCCCAGAATACGAGCTGCCTCCAGGCATCGTTAGTTGACCTGAAGATTGTACAGCAACACTGTGCAACATCACTTTGAACAAACACTCAGTGAATGTCATTATAAAAGCAGACTGTTGGATCCTGGTCTATTTTCACATTCATTATATCACTGAAATAGTTTCTCATGTTGCTGGGAGCACATCCTACGGTTCAGTAATGTAACACTCCAAGAAACTGTAGCAAATGTCAGCACTGGCGGTGCAAACTGACAGACCTCACACACCTGTCAAACAGCACAGGTTGAATTTTTGCTTTAGTCTAACATTGCAAATGCAGGTTGCATGAGCACAAAAGTGGTTTGCTGCTCCAAGGGGTGGTTACCCGGCTTAAAGCAGTTGAGGACCAGTCAGAGGCAGAGCAGTTAAAAGGAAAACTCCCACTGCGGAGGTGCGTGAACCAGATTCGATTGCACAGGCATGAAATGGTAAATGGCTGTGGAACAATGTGGAAAGGGACCTGATCATTCATATGCAGCATATTCACATAGCAGCAGTTAAAATAAACTTCTACTGTCATATGGTCCTCTGTACCTTGACCGAGATAATTAGCTTGCCGTTTTGGGGGCATTGTGGCCACAGATTTGCACTGTATCATTTTGAAATGCAGCATGCCAAAGCACTGCTTCACCATCCCACCTCAACGTCTTTTTTTATAAAAAGCATGCATTATTATTAATAATATGTTGAAATTCAACTAACTGGATTGATACTTTATGTACAAAAGGCTTTTCTGCAGAAACACATTTACATGCAAACATAGCCGCCTTCCCCCTCAAAAGTCTGGTGGGTAACTGCACTGCCTGTGTGGTTCTATGGTATACAGAGTGGGAAATTCACAATTTCCGATTTTCCATCTATCTTAGCCAGAGCGGCAGGTGGGATGTTCCAATTGGCCGCACTGCTTCAGGGGTGCGGAAGGGAAGAGTCATCCATGGCTCCTAATTAGGCCCTTGTTCGAGATGGACTCCTGTTCTTGCCCCTGACTGGGGTCCTGCTCCTGATTGCTATCGTGACCCCACTGGTACAATAGAAAATAGTCTCCTGAGATTGGGGCTGATTAATATTCTTGGGAAGGGCGAAGAGAGCTTTACTGAAACCACACTGTACCAGATCTTGATGCTTAGCTGACAATGGGTGTTTGAAATGCCAAGTGTTCCATTCCCCAAGTCTAACAGCACTCACCTGGATGTGTTTTGTATATCTGTCATTGGTGAAGTGTAATTAGTTCGGGGTCACTAACAATGCAAGAGTTCCACCTTGAAGATTTGTCTTTTATGAGGCAGATCAAACCCTTCTCTGTCAATTAAAGGATTAACTCAGCAGCTCTCAGGAATGCAATTAAACTCCAGCAAATTGGGTCAATATAGTCTGATCTGATTGATTGCTGCTCACTGATCAACATTACAACTCCCATTGAAGTTCTGCTGAAGTGAAAACTAAAAATGAAAGTAGTGGCAAGCAATTTTTTAATGGAATTGTATCTAGTTTAGGTCACTGGCATGAACAGGAATATAGAGAAATTAACTGCACTGGAGGAAGGGTGAGAGGAATTCCTGTTAGACCTTGCTTGGTAAAGATTAAAAAAAAGAAAACCACAAATGCTGGCCATCTTAAATAAAAGCAGATGCAAAAGGAAATGCAGAGGAGGTCAGTCAACATTTGAAAGAGAAAGACAGGCTAATACTGCGAGAGGAGTTGCAGTTACTGGTCCTGATCAATTTTTTTTCTTTATCCTTTTTGTCTTGGTCAAATATATGAATGGTCCGAGAAGATGACATATTGAAGTGCAGGAGGAATTCCCCAGTGGTTGGACCATCAAAGTAAGCTTGGTTTTACCAAAACCTGATCATTGTGTTAGCCAACTATATAATCCAAAAAACTTTGTTTCAAAGCTGACTAGATAATCAACCCACTTATATATATATATATCTCCTATTCTCCACCCACCCAGGTAATCAAAATAATTAACATTGTTAACCAAGCCACTGAGAAAGAAAGAGCTGTTATCTGTAGTGGTTGACCCTCCAAGGATATGCTGCTAGCAAGATACTTGCCTATTGTGACAGATCTTCTTTGTCCTCAAGGTATGAGGTGCATCTTAATCTGAGTAGCAGGACTAATTTCTTGAGTTCAGTTTTCCCAGCTCACCCAAGTGTCAGGTGGCTGCAATAAAGCAGAATGCCAGAAAAGCGTATTCTAACATTTTAAAGCTCAAAGAATGTTTCTTTTCAGAAAATGGTTTTAAAGTACTAATAACAATTTATCAGCTAATTTGTCTTTTTCTGCCTCTGTGTAACTTTACAATAAACTCTTAATAGTTTTTCAACCTGGTCTAAGCCATCCATTATTTTGGTGTTTTTCAATGTATTAGAGAGTTTGGGAGCACACAGTGACTAGACCAGAAAAAAACACATTGCAGGGCAAACAATGTCATATCTCAGCTATGACAGCATAGTTTGTTGGAAGCACTGGCTTGCTTATAAAAGCTGATAAGTAAAGGTTGATAAAACTGTTATCCCAGCAGAGATTGGTTAACCCAACGCATACCAGGGCTTGAACCCAGGACCTTCCTGGTTTGTGTGGCTCAGTTACAGGTGATCAATTAGCAACTTAGACTACACATCCCTAAGTATATTTAACTCATTAACATCTGTTCTGCTTATTGATATATTTTACTGTTTTAAAAAAATAGCTGGAAATGCAAAGCCAGGCAATCGGTGTCTGAAAGGCAAAGTTATTTTAACATTTTAGGTGTGGCCTTTCACCAGATCAGGCCCAAATACATGTGACAACACAGCAATTCTGTCTTTTCCAGGTATCTCTGCACGCAACAGGGATCTAACCTAGGTCTGTAAGGGTCACTTACAGGTTGGCTACACCAAACAAGCCCTTAGGGCTACTAGAAAAAATTAACAAGAACTCTAGGATCACCTAGTATCCAGATTAATTTTATAAATGTCTCTTTCAGTGGTATGGGTTCAATATAATAGTAATTATAAAGCAACAACTATATATATTATAGATTTACCAGCAACTCACTACAAATTCATTTTTTGTTTCATCTGCAAAACACAATAATCCAAATGGGTTGATTGATTCAAAGAGTACCACTGTCATAATTATTCATTCAATTAGGCCTGCATCTAATTTTGCTTTGAGTGAGAGAGAGAGATTGGGCTGGATTCTCATTGAGGAGTCGGGACTACAACTTTTGGGGTTGTAGTCCCGCCTCCATCGAGTTCTAACCAACCCACGCGATTTTGACTTGATTGACCTTGTTGAGCCCGCCCAGCGGGCTCAGCAGGACAATTAATGGCCACCCAGCAACAGGTGATGTCACAGATTGATATTTCATCTGTCAAGACCTTTGGACCATTGAATTATCAGCATTTCACAACTGTTTGAAGCTGTCAAACACTGGTAATCTGTACTCTAAGTTAATTCCTTCCTCTCAGGCTGATTTAGAGATCTCCCTGGAACTGAATGCTGCAATTTTTGACAGCTCGTAGCCATTCTGCTTTCTGTGCCGGTGAGATGAGGAACTCCTGAGACCTGAAGAAGGAAGGCTGTAAAGGTAAGTAAAGGTTAGTAGAACTTCTTTAAACACATTACACGCACCAAACACACTTACCTTTGCACTCATGCACCCATCACTCACCTGAACACCGGACATCTCGACCCCTCTGAGCCCTTCATCCCGGCGGTCCGCCTCCTCTAACTTGGCGTGGTTTGGTGCTGTCGGGAATCCCACACTTCAACATTAAAAATAGGGATTCAGCTAAAAACTACCTGTTAACAGGCAGTTAATTGGCACTAATCCCCTTCCCGCCTCGGGGAGGTGGGTCCCAGTGCAGGGTGGGTACCCGCCTCCTTTGAAACTGGCATGGAGGCGGGATGGGTTCGGGACCCCCGATTTTGGGATTTTTAATCCCTCACACGCCTCCAATCCCACCTCCACGGCCCAATGAAAATCCTGCCCATTATCATAGAATCATAGAAAGTATCGCACAGGAGGAGGCCATTTGGGCTATCGTGCCTTAACTGGTGCGAACTCTGGAACTGATGCATTCTACTCTTATGTCCCTGCTCTTTTCCCATATTCTTCCTTTTTAAATAATTATCCCTTTAAATATTTATCATTCTTGCTGTTTGTGGAACCTTGCTGTGCACAAATTGTCTGCTGCGTTTCCTACATTGCAACAGTGACTACACTTCAAAAGTACTTAATTGGCTGCAAAGCATTTTGGGGTGTCCTGAGGTTGTGAAAGGCACTATATAAATTCAGGTTCTTTCTTTTGAGGTGATATAATTGCCTCTGCCACTTGTGGTAAAGTATTCCACCTTCTATTAACCCTATTAGTGTAACATTCCTCCTAACTTCTCCCTTTGTTTTCCGAGTCATTATTTTGAGTGTATGGCCCTTGTTGCTGATTTGACAACCAATTGGACCAATTTTTCACTATTTACCCTTTCAGAACTTCTCATAATCTTGAAAACCTCAATCAGCGCCTTCCTGAATCTCTGCTCTTGTGGGAAATGCCCCAATTTTTTGAGCCATTGTCCAAAACTGTTTTTTTTTGTTTTCTAGATTCCTCAACTTTCCCCGCCCCCACCTCAAAGTTGACAACTAATGCTGAGGTACAATTCTATGGCGGTCATCCGGTATCTTACCCAAAATGGCCTCTGTAAAAAGTGCAGACCAGGACATTGAGGGGTTAAATTTCCGGGGCTGGGTGGGGGGAGGGTGGTTTCCTGATCTTCCGTTTCCCCGGGGTTTCTGTGGATCTTCCACTGAAGATCGGAACAACCTCCATGGAAAGTCAATCCCTGAGTGTCAGTGGACTGTTTGAGCCCAATTGCATCCTTATCTGACATACGCACTTTCCCGCAGGTGAACACAAACCTCCCCCGAACTGGGAAACTGAGTCCAATGGTAGCACCATCTGGCCGAGATCAACAACTCTAGTATAAAGAACCGAACCGCGGCCCCTCCTGGTTGCCATGGCTCAGTACCACACTACACAGTGTGTTTATCCACTGAAGAGAAGCTAAAATACTTTATCAAATTAATTTGCTTCTAACTATTTCTGTTTATTTTTAATTATTCTGGCTTCAGAGGAAAAAAGTGGATCCCTGACAGAAAACCTGTCAGTATTCTATGAAAATTGATGCATTTTAGCTGCGGAGGGAACTCTCTTGCTTATACATATTCAATGTAATTATAAATTCATTATCACGCTCCTTTGTGGCATTAAGAATATTGGTTTTCACAGAATATCATGTTTGAAGGTGATGTATAATGCAAAAGCCCTTCAGAGTATCAGCGCTCAAACAGCAAAGGATCACACTGCCAACAAAATAAAACGTTAATCCGCGTTAAATAGGAAAACAATTTCAATTCCTTTTATTCCTGCACTCCCTGCACGCACATTCATTCTATGCCAGCCCATTTAAATAACAAATTCCTTTCCGAATTTACCCTTTGTAAAACAGGGTCTAATTATTTTCTTGCAAATAGGTCACAGATGGACAAACTATTTAGATGCGGTTTCTAAAATGTAAATTCATCAGGCCAATGGATGTTGTTCCTGAACTTCCCTTCTCTGGCACTGGGAAGGGTTTGGAATATGATCTGGGGTTTGGAGGTATGCCACGTTTGAAGACCCTGCTGGCATTATGAAAGCTCACAAATAAAGAATGACCGCTTGGATTAGGGAGACCCATACCCCAGTAGGAGTGAGGAGAAAAAGGAAGATAATTTGGAGGCGAGGAGGAGGAGCACCCAAAAAATCAACACGATGCAAGTCTCAGCATTAACACCAATGATGCAAGGATCTCCGAGAAAGCACAGGGCTGTCTCCACTCATGGCCTTGAAATCGGAATAGGTTTTTAATAGTCCCTTAAGAATCATTCCATTATTGCTATAGATGCTCCTTCCTATCAGAATAGCAGAGTAATAATGATTTCTGCATAAAATGAATTATATTGCAACGTTAATTAAATTCACATTAGCTTCACAAAAGCAACAAAAAGATTAATGTGCTTATATTATAGTGACTTTCAAATGGGAAATAAATAGCCTCATTCCTGCTGCTATTAATGAAAAGAACTTTTATTTAATCTGTTTTTCAGTACATTACGACCGATCCCATTTTGAACATTACTCTGATTGTTGGAGGGATATTAGTTTGCGCGGCAATCAGACTGCCTTCAAGAAAGGCTACAGCACAGATTTAACATCTTTCCCTAAAGATTTTATTTTAAACATGGGTGGATGGGTAGCAGGCTAAAATTGTGTTTTTTTTTAAACATATGCATTAGTTGAAGATTGCCCTAATATTATCGGGTTTCTCCTGACTGTAATAGTCCCATTTGAGATAACCTGGTGCAGTTGTCACTGAGTGCAGTGAATCCCCTCCCACCAAGTGGGTTTACAAGTGCCAGTCTATCTGTGGCCCATCGCTGATGTTGGGGAAGGTCTGTTCAATCTCCTCAGCATCAAATGTCACAGATAACTGTTTATGTTTGGCTCTGCCAGCACATTTGGTTGGAGACACCAGGCAAAATTCCCATTGCTAGGGGCAGTTTCAATGCCTCTTGCGGTCAAGCTGTTTACACTGGCTCCTAATGTCAGAGGTAACTCTGTGCTATAGAGGAACCCTAAGAAACACATTCTTCAGGCCAAAGCAAGAAATTAAATACAGCATGTGAAAGGCACATAAACATAAGCTGACAGGGAATGTATGTACAACTGATAGTGGAGATAGAAAAAGCTAGCATTTATATAACTCCTTTTGCGATCTCAAGATGTCCCAAAGCGCTTCAAGAAAGAGAGAAAGAACTTGCATTTATATAGTGCCTTTCACAACCTCTGGACAGTGCTTTACGGACAAAGAAATATTTTTTTTTACATTTAGTCACTGTTGAAATGCGGCAGCCAATTTGCGCACAGCAAGCTCCCACAAACAGCAATGTGATAATGACCAGATCATCTGTTTTTAGATGTTGGTTGAGGGATGAATATCGCCCCAGGACAAACTCTCCTGCTCTTCTTCAAAAGCTCTCTTCACAGCCGATTAAGTACTTTTAAAGTGTTGGCACTATTGTAATGTAGGAAACACGGCAGCCAATTTGCACATAGTAAGCTCCTAGAAACAGCAATGTGATAATGACCAGATAATCTACTTTATTTTAATTAATTAATGTTGGTTGAGTGATAAATATTGGCCAGGACACTAGGAAAGCTCCCCTGCTATTCTTTATATAGTGCCATAGGATATTTTATATCCACCTAAGAGAGTAGGCAGGGTCTCGGTTTGATGTCTCATCCGACAGTCCTGCACACCCCCAGAACAGCACTGAAATGTCAGCCTAGATTATGTCCTCAAGGCTCTGAAGTATGGTTTGAACCCACCACCATCTGACTCAGAGGCGAGAGTACTGCCACTAAGCCAAAGCTGACATCCAACAGTCATAGATGACAATAGATTTCCAACCTGCCCCCGAGTTGTGGGTGGGTGAATCAAACTCCAGCACAAAGAACTAACACTGTGCTAATTAACTCTCTCAAACAAAAAGGAGCCAGGTAAATGTTTGGTTAGGAATGGGTCTGAGGGATATAGGACAGGGGTGTCCAAACGACTGCTATTCCTGATCCTCAAATCCAACAATCCGGTCCAGGCAACTCAGTGCTATTTGTATTTAGATTTTTCACTCACTGATTTGCCCTGTTTGAATTTTGTGAGCCTGGAGGGTTTGAAATGGCTGCTCTTAGCACTGCTGAATAAATCCTAAATCTGAATATTAAAATCATTTAGTATCAGTGCATGCAAATTAATGGGAGCATGGATTCAAACTTTAGATGTGCTTCCCCCCACCGCCCTCCAACCCCCGGGCTTGATGGTATCAACCTATGCAGCCCACGATGGCAAAAAACTTGCACACTTCTACTACAGGAGTAAGTAAGCTATAACTGGGATTGTTCTCCTTAGAGCAAAGAAGGTTAAGGGAAGATTTAATAGAGGTGTTCAAAATTAAGTGGGGTTTTGATAGAGTAGATAGGGCGAAACTGTTTCCACTGGCACTTTGGTCGATAACCAGAGGACACAGATTTAAGATAATTGGCAGAAAAGCCAGGGGGAGATGAGGAGAATTTTTTTTTCACTTAGCGAGTTGTAATGATCTGGAGCGCACTGCCTGAAAGGGTGGTGGAAACGGATTCAATAGGAACTTTCAAAAGGGAATTGGATAAATAATTGGAAAGGAAAAAAATTGCAGGTCTATGGGGAAAGAGCAGGGGAGTAGGATTAATTGGAGAGCTCTTTCAGAGAGCTGGCACTGGCAATGAGGGCTGAATGGCCTCCTTCTGTGTTGGATGATTCTGTGATTCTATAATTGGCTTTGACCCCATTCAAAGGCTATCAGTCCAATAGTCCTGGCCTAGTGGACATGATTGTAAGGTAGGGGAGGGTGTCAAAATCATGCCAGCACTTTATCCGTACCCCAGGGATCTTTTCACTTTCAGTCATCTCATCTCACACTCTCTGGAATGAAAGGGTGAGCTGAGAGTGGGAGATGACCAGCTCACACATATCTGCAAAGTTGCTTCTCAACTAACTGCCGGACTGGAACTCTGTTTATTTTACTTTTCTCTTCTCCTCCTTTATGGGGTTGGGTTGCCAACTCTGGTTGGACATATTCCTGGAGGTGTCATCACAAGACCTCCTGCCTCCGACTGCCCCACCCCCACAGTCTTGCCATTGGTCACCTAACACATCCATACTCGCGGTGTACAGCCGACCCACGCCAATTGGAAAGCCAACAGACTCATCATTACCCAATTGGATCATAGAATCATAGTATCATAGAAATTAATGGCACAGAAGGAGGCTATTCTGCCCATTGTGGCTGTGCTGGCCAAAAAGAGCTATCCCACTTTCCAGCTCTTGGTCCGTAGCCCTGTAGGTTACGGCACTTCAAGGGCATATCCAAGTACCTTTTAAATGCGATGAGGGTTTCTGCCTCTACCACCCTTTCAGGCAGTGAGTTCCAGACCCCCACCACCCTCTGGGTGAAAAAAGTTCTCCTCAAATCCCCTCTAATCCTTCTATCAATTACTTTAAATCTATGCCCCCTGATATTTGACCTCTCCTGCTAGGGGAAATACAGGAAACTTTCTGGAATCCAGCACTGATGGGACCGAGCTGGTGCCGTACCATTAAAACTGCCGTAGAAACCAGCGCTAATGTTAAAACATACGGAGCTTTTGAGCTCCGTGTGAGTCAACAAACCCTGTTGCTTAGCAACAGCTTCAAAACAGTCGGCCGCAGCTTAAAAGCATCTCTGTAGCTAAGCAACAGCTTCAGCTAGACCTTGCAGAGCCTGACTGGAAAAAAAAAGCAACGAGAAGTAAAAAAACTTATAGGAAACGGCTCCTGAATTTTGCCGGTAGATAGAGCTTTCTGGACATTTACCCTAACGAAAGTTTCCTGTAGTTCCTTCTTATCTACTCTATCCTCATAATTTCATACACCTCAAGCAAATCTCCCCTCAGCCTCCTCTGTTCCAAAGAAAACAACCCCAGCCTATCCCAATCTTTCCTCAGAGATAAAATTCTCCAGACTTGGCAACATCCTCGTAAATCCCCTCTGCACCCTCTCTAGTGCAATCACATCTTTCCTGTAATGGGTGATACTTGACTGTCAGTCAAACAGCCTTTTTTTCCCCATATCCAATATTTTTAGAACTAATAAACAAAAGTGTTCAAAGAAAATGTTTTAAAATCACAATATTTTTACTGGCCCTATGATTTTTCTCCAGTGTTGTTCGCAGCAGTGTCCTGGAGATTGGCCTTTAATTCCTGGAGACTCCAGGGCAATCCTGGAGGGTTGGCAACCCTATCATGGGTAGACACTTAGTCGCACAGCTGCAATCATGTATTTGGCACATGGAGATCACAGATTTAAACCTGGCCCTACTGCTCCGTGGCACCACTCGGGAGCCCCGGTGATCTGTACTCCAGCGCCAGCCAATTAAACTCTAAAGTTTATGCCTTAACAATTGGCCATCATATTACGGAAAAAAAGGACCTGCGCCCCCAACTTTTTAATCAGTCCTAAACTGGGCAAGGATATTTAAAAACCTGAACTGTGTGCACCAGTGAAACTGATCTGCTGTGGGAACTGTTGGCTCAGTTGGCAGCACTCTTGCCTGAGTCAAAAGGTTGTGGGTTCATAAACCCACTCCAGAGAGTTGACCACAAAATACAGGCTGACACTTTAGTGCAGTACTGAGGGAATGCTGCACTGTCAGAGGTGCCATCTTTCAGATCAGATGTTAAACTGCGGCCCCGCCTGCTCTCTTGTGAGGGAATATGCCATGTTTCAGAAAGATACACCATAATATGAACAGTATATTATTAATACATTATATACTGGGTTTAAAAATCTAAAGCCTCGGAGACACAGGCTGCAAACAGAATACAGGCTCCTGAGATAAAGATCAGTTGATAACAAAGTTGTAAACAAGCTTTGAAATGGGAATTAGTTAAAAATACTAAAACAATGAAAGATTGAAGCAAACCATTGGTGCTTCCGAAAGGTCTACGGTTTGCAACCAACACAATGAGAAGGCCCAGTTTAAGGTGTTACAAACTAACATGTAAAACAGAAACACAAACATTAAAAGAGGCAAGAGCCTTTGAAAAGATGACATCAAGTAAAAGAAACACCTGCTGGTCAAATAGTTTTTATGTTAAACTTGGAAGACAGGAAACACGATTAAATATGCAACCAATTGAGATAGCTAGAAATGCATGAAACACCCTAGTTAAAGTGTCTTTAATTTAGACATAGTAAATATGATACCAACAAGGACACTTTGAAGATATGACTTCAATAGATGACACCAAGCAATTACATTGTGTTTGTATTGAACTTGGAGCAGTAAGGAGTCACAATGTCTGCTAAAAACCAGTAAAGCCAATATTAAGAATTGAATGAAAGCATTTTGTAAGAATGACATCAAACAGAAACCATAGCTGTCATTGTTTTTATGATGGTTTTTGGAACACCTAAAGGTAGAGACATAATTATGCATGCAATAGTTGAATTGACAGTAAGATAGAAAGCATTCGAAAGAGGTATCAATAAAGACAATTAGCTGACATCAGCAGAGAACTTCAAAGAAGAAAACACTGCCAAAAGGGTATAAAAATAAGACCTTTTCAACAGAAAGGCAGAACTCGCTGAACGGGCAAAGCATTTCTCAACTCTTCAGAGGAATCTCTGTAAGTCTTTAACTATGAGTCTCGGGAAGTCAAAGTAATTGATTTTGGTGAATAATCTGGATTTAGAAATAAGTAAGAAATAAGAAATGTAACGAAGTAAAGATTTGAAAATAAGGATCTCTGAGAAATAAGAAATGTCAGCTATTTTGTATTTTGAATTGTTAATGTTGCGACTGATTCAACAGCTGTTAACTGAAAGTCGGCTCTTAAATAAAACTATATATTTTTAGAATCGTCTCAAAGAGTAATTCTGTATAAACTCGCGAACCCAAATTCTGTACACTCTTTTGTAAGGAGTTGCAGAATTCTGGGGGGTATTCTGGACCCTCATAATATCCGGAAGGTTACAGTCTAGTTCAGCTTATTAAAAGTACTATCTGGAGGACGGTAACATCTTCAGTCGTTCCTTTCCTTTAGGGAGAGATAGCCTGAACCTTTAGACCCATTTAAGTGTCTTATGGAATTCGGCTATCTCTAACTTAAGTTGAAGGTGAACGTCTGGAGAATACGCCTGATCTGGGGTAGCCCAAAAGGGCTAGGACTTGTAATTATCCCTTCACACTCAGGTTGACGTAAAAGATCCCATGGCACTTTTCCAAAGAAAAGCAGAGGAGTTCTCCTCAGTGTCCTCACAGAATCACAGAAACCCCACAGTGCAGATAGAGGCCATTTCGGCCCATCGAGCCTGCACCGACACATATCCCACCCGATCCCCGTAACCCCTACACCAACACATATCCCACCCTATCCCCGTAACCCCACATATTTTAATCCCCCTAACACTAAGGGCCAATATTTATCCCTCAACCAACATCACTAAAGCAACTTATCTGGTCGTTAGCCCATTGCTGTTTGTTGTGTTTCCCACATTACAACCGTGACTACACTTCAAAAGTACTTCATTGAGTGTAAAGCGCTTTGGGATGTCTTGAGGTCGTGAAAGTCTTTTTTCTTTTATGTCTTCATGCAAAAACTATTGGCTCGTGCATTTTTCTTAGTGTAGCAATCAAAATGAAACTTTTCCAGGACACCCCGGACTGTCCAGGTTACAAACAAATGGGTGGTGAGCCTACCGCAGGGAGCTGCTGTAAACATACCCTTCCTGTTGGATGCACACATCTCTGTGCCAGCTGTCAAAGCAGTCCCTGGATGGACCAGCAGAGGGCAACAACTACCCACTGGGACAGTAAAGAGTTGACACTGCAGTGAAAAATGGGGAAGACACTTGTTACAACCTCCTGGACTCAACATTGAGCTCAGCAATTTCAAATCATAACCACTGCTCCCATTTTTTGTAAACAGGAGGTGCTGGTAATGTTTCTGCTGTTGCCATTTACAGCTCCTCTAGGCACATCTTTTGTTTCTTTACTTGTCCTATTGCCACCCCCTTTGCCTTGCACCATCATCCCTTTTGTCATTTAATCTCTCCTGCCTTCCACCCTATCACAGACTTCCCTTTTGTTCTTTCCTCCCCTCCTCACTTTCCCTGCCTCTGTACTTGCTTAAAACCTGTTACGTCTCCAAATTCTTCCAGGTTTGATGAAAGGTCACCGACCTGAAACGTTAACTCTGTTTCAATTCAATTCAATTCAATTCAATTCAAATCACTTTATTGGCATGACAAGTTACATCTTATGTTGCCAAAGCATCGGAAAACATTCATGTTTGTTCACAAAAATACAGATCTATCCAT
This sequence comes from Somniosus microcephalus, assembly GCF_052327205.1. Classification (NCBI taxonomy): domain Eukaryota; kingdom Metazoa; phylum Chordata; class Chondrichthyes; order Squaliformes; family Somniosidae; genus Somniosus; species Somniosus microcephalus. The sequence goes on along the minus strand of NC_140997.1, from coordinate 160,929,338 downwards.
ACAGTGTATAAACAGATATATCCCTGAGTGTATAAATATATACTTTCATATAGTTTATATATACTCTTTTCTTATATTTACTGGTTGTCCCTCTGTTTATGGCAAGCTGTAACATAGTGTGCCGCTAGTGTTATGCAATTTCTCTCTTCCCCTAGTAGGTATGGGAGCTTTTGGTCGTCATTCAAATTTCTGAATTCCGGGCATATTTTTGTGAATTTTGGGTAGAAATTCTCCCTTATGCCCTGATATTTTCTACAAGCTGTGAGGAAGTGCATCTCTGTCTCCACCACTCCCTGACTGCAGTGAGAGCATATCCTGTCCTCTCTTGGTAGCCGGGTCTGTCTGTGTCTACCTTTTTCGATCGCCAGGTTATGTTCACTAAGTCTGTACATTGTCAAAGTTTTTTTCTCTGCACATTATACTATAGATTGTGTGCTGGATGTGTACACTATGCTACACACTATGCATTGTATATGTACAACATACTGCACACTATATACTGAACATAGACACTATATACTGCACATTATATACTACACATGTACACTATAGGGTATACCATGTTTTGCATATGTACATTATCTATCTATCTTATCTTATCTTATATATCTATCATCATATATATAAAAGGATCGATCTGTCTGTCTGTCTGTATGTCTGGGCATCACTCAAAAGTTATAGAGCGTACCTACACATATGTTATATCAAAAGAAAGCTTATGATTAGGGGAGCGTCATAGGTGTATTTACTTTTTGGTCAGAAAAAAATTGTTCGGACAGTATACAAAAAACATTCAAAAAACGGCAAAATTCCGCTCATTAGTGGTTGACCAATCCTGCCGCTCATTAGCGTTGAGTGACATGAAGGTTGACCAATCCTATGGGGGGAGCACGCTGTGTCGCGGGGGGCCTTTCATGGCATGTGTGGGCGGGGCCTAATCTTTCAAACTGCTGTTAATTCAGCCACCATTACCTCAGCTTTTACTTTTATTCACATTTTAACAGCTGCCACCTTCATGTTCTATATGGCTTAATGCCAGATCATGTAGTGCAGTTGTCTTCTTAGCTATGGGGTGCTTAAAAACCTGAACTTTAATACAGGGAACTAAGGAAAAGAACAAATTAATTCAGTTTTAAATAGTATTTAGGAACAGTTAGAAATGAAGTGATCCATTTCAAGTATGCAGGAACTCAGTTGTCTTCCAGGGAAGGTCTCCCCACCTTGTGGAGCTGGAGGCCCCAGCCGGGGACTCGGGCTTTCCCCCCCTCGGCCCGGTCCCGGGGTTCGACTCCGTTTGCAGCCGGGGACTCGGGCTTTCCCCCCCTCGGCCCGGTCCCGGGGCTCGGCTCCGTTTGCGGCGCGGGCCGGGGGCTCGGCCTTTCCCCCCCTCGGCCCGGTCCCAGGGCTCGGCTCCGCTTGCGGCCGCGGGCCGGGGATTCGGCCTTTCCCCACCTTGGCCCGGTCCCGTGGTTCGGCTCAGTGTCCCAGCACCGAGAACCACGTGACACCCCACCCTGCCCACGGGGTTCACCCTACTCGGTCCGCTCTCAGTGTCCCAGCGCCGAGAACCACGTGACACCCCACCCTGCCCACGGGGTTCACCCTACTCGGTCCGCTCTCAGTGTCCCAGCCCAGCAACTGCCGGAGGGAGTCTGGCAAACCCGGCTCCGAGAACCACGTGACTCCCCACCCCACCCCCGCCCATGGAGTTCACCCTACTCGGTCCGCTCTCAGTGTCCCAGCCCGGGGAGGGAGGGAGCGGGCGGGCGAAAGCGATCACGTGCTTTCTCCAACGGTTTTGTTTGATTTCAAACTCTGGCGTGCTCCCTGTTTCTCGCTCCCTGTTTCTCGCTCCCTGTTTCTCGCTCCCTGTTTCTCGCTCCCTGTTTCTCACGCACCGCCCACTCGCACTCTTGCTTTTTCCCGCCTTCCCCGCCCCAATGGCCGGCCATGGGCAAACCGCCGCCATCTTTCCTGTGGCAGCTCATTGAAGCTCTCTCCGCTTTGCATTTTTATTCTTGGAATTAACTGTCACTTTTCTTCTCCAGCAATAATAATGCACTTTTTTTTTAATGGCTTTTTCCTTCAAAAATCTGAAGCAGTGTCTGAAACAAGCCCAAGGTGTTTTTTTCCCCCCCTTTCATTTGAAGTTTCATCCACATTTGTTCAATTTCCAAATCTGGTAGCCTTTGACATAAACATTGGCATCTCAGATGACTGGTAAGAGTGGTAGGGGGGTTTTGTTGTTGTTGAGAGAAACAGTGAGGTGAATTACCAACCTCATTAGCGGTTGACCAATCAGGGACGTGTCATAGGCGTATTTACTTTTAAAAAACGTTCAAAAAATGGACAAAATCCACTCATTAGCGGTTGACCAATCAGGGGAGTGTCATAGGCGTATTTACTTTTAAAAAATGTTCAAAAAATTGACTAAATCCACTCATTAGCGGTTGACCAATCCTACCGCTCATTAGCGTTGAGTGACGTGATGGTTGACCAATCCTACGGGGGAAGCGCGGTGCATCACGGGGGACGTTTCATGGCGTGTGTGGGCGGGGCCTGGGTTAGATACAGAGTAAAGCTCCCTCTGCATTGCCCCATCAAACACTCCCAGGGCAGCAACAACACAGGTTAGATACCAAGTAAAGCTCCCTCTACTGTCCCATCAAACACCCGAGATCCCGGGGGAGAGGGAAGCGAGCAGGTGAGCGCAAGATAAACTGCCTACCCCTTCCCCGCAGTATCAACCTCGTGGCCCGAGAGCCCGGGGGAGAGGGAAGCGAGCAGGTGAGCGGTGGCGCACGGGGGCTCCAGGTCACCAAGGCCCCTCTGTCTCGCTCTTCTTCCCTCTCTCTCTCTCTCTCCCCTTCCCTCTCTCTCTCTCTGTCTCTCTCTCCTTTGCTCTCTCTCTCCTTCCCTCTCTCTCTCTGGCTCTCCTTCTCTCTCTCTCTCTCTCCTTCCCTCTCTCTCTCTCCTTCCCTCTCTCTCTCTCTCCGTCCCTCTCTCTCTCTCTCTCTCTCTCTCCTTCTCTCTCTCTCTCTCTCCTTCCCTCTCTCTCTCTCCTTCCCTCTCTCTCTCCTTTCCCCTCTCTCTTTCCCTCCCCCTCTCTCTTTCCCCCTCTCTCTCTCTCTCCTTCCCACACAGACAGACAGACAGACAGACAAACTCATTTATGTATATCCTTCCCCCCAGTCTCTCTCTCTCTCTTCCCCCCAGTCTCTCTCTCTCTCTTTTCCCCAGTCTCTCTCTCCCCCAGTCTCTCTCTCTCTCTTCCCCCCAGTCCCTCTCTCCCCCCAATCTCTCTCTCCCCGTCTCTCTCTTCTCCCCCCAGTCTCTCTCTCTTTCCTTCCCCCTCTCTCTCTCTCCTTCCCCCTTTCTCTCTCTCTCCTTCCCCCTCTCTCTTTCCCTCTCTCTCTCTCTCTTCTCTCTCTCCTTTCCTCTCTCTCTCTCCCTCCCCTTCCCTCTCTCCTTCTCTCTCTCTCTCTCCTTCCCGCTCTCTCTCTCTCCTCCCCGCTCTCTCTCTCTCCTTCCCACTCTCTCTCTCTCTCCTTCCCACTCTCTCTGTCTCCTTCCCAACCTCTCTCTCTCCTTCCCAACCTCTCTCTCTCCTTCCCTCTATCTCTCTCTCTCTCCTTCCCCCTCTCTCTCTCTCTTTTTTCTCTCTCTCTCCTTCCCTCTCTCTCTCCCTCCTTCCCTCTCTCTCTCTCTTTCCCTCTCTCTCTCTCTCTCCTTCCCCCTCTCTCTCTCTCCTTCCCTCTCTCTCTCTCCTTCCCTCTCTCTCCTTCCCCCTCTCTCGTTCCCTCTCTCTCTCTCTTTCCCTCTCTCTCTCTCTCTCTCTCCTTCCCCCTCTCTCTCTCCTTCCCACTCTCTCTCTCCTTCCCCCTCTCTCCTTCCCCCCTCTCTCTCGCTCTCCTTCCCCCTCTCTCTCTCTCCTTCCCACTCTCTCTCCTTCCCCCACACAGACAGACAGACGGACAGACTCATTGATATATATAGATAAAAGTTATTTCTACTTTTTTCATAACAACATGCCCTCAAAAAACCCTCGGCACCGCCGGGCACTCCAGCTAGTACTATATATTAGTACTGGATATGTGCAATATACTATACACTATGTACTGTATATGTAAACTCAATAAGGTTGCTATAGGATGCACAAATATTACCTTGAACAAGAAGAGAAACTGAAATCTCATCCTAGGATTTGCCGAATGTCGATCACTGTCTTGACCAGCTTAGACTGAGAATTCACTGTGTGGGAGGAATTGTGGTGGCAAATCCACATTTTCCCATTCCAACACGCTGTGCCGTGGTACTGCCCCTCTCCCCTGTCTCCTCTACCCTCACCTCCAACAACAAGTGCGAGGAGCTCATAGACTTCTTTGTCTCTAAGATTGAGACCAGCCTATCAGCTGCCTCTGCCACTTCCCTTCCTTTCCCTAGCCCACCAGGCCAAACTTTCTCCAGTTTCTCTCCGCTCTCCCCTCATGACCTCTCTGCACTCATCTTGTCCATGAGACCCATTTCCTGCTCCCTCGACCCTATTCCCATGAAACTACTGGCCACGCAACTTCCTTTTCTGGCTCCCATGTTAGCTGACATTGTCAATGGTTCTCTCTCCTCAGATACTGTCCCCCTCTCCTTCAAATCTGCCATTATCACCCCTTTCCCCAATAAAAACAACCCTTGACCCCTCCATCCTTGCAAACTACTGCCTCATTTCCAACCGCCCTTTCCGCTCCAAAGTCCTTGAACGTGTTGTCACCTCCCAAATCCGTGCCCATCTTTCCCACAACTCCAAGTTTGAATCCCTCCAATCAGGTTTCTGCCCCTGCCACAGTACCGAAATGGCTCTCATCAAAGTCACAAATGATATCCTTTGTGACTGTGACAAAGGGAAACTATCCCTCCTTGTCCTTCTTGCAAGCCTTTGACATGGTTGACCACTCCATCCTCCTCCAGCGCCTCTCCACCATCGTCTAGCTGGGTGGGACTGCACTCGCCTGGTTCCATTCTTATCTATCTAATCGTAGCCAGTGAATCATCTGTAATGGCTTTTCTTCCCGCTCCTACATCGTCACCTCTGGTGTCCCCCAAGGATCTATCCTTGGCCCTCTCCTATTTCTCATCTACATGCTGCCCCTTGGCGACATCATCCGAAAACACAGCATCAGTTTCCACATGTACGCTGACTGACACCCAGCTCTACCTGACCACCACTTCTCTCGACCCCTCCATGGTCTCTAAATTGTCACACTGCTTGTCTGACATCCAGTTCTGGATGAGCAGAAATTTTCTCCAATTAAATATTTGGAAGACTGAAGCCGTTGTCTTCGGTCCCCACCACAAACTCCGTTCCCTAGCCACTGACTCCATCCTTCTCCCTAGCAACTGTCTGAGGCTGAATCACACTGTCCGCAACCTTGGTGTCATATTTGACTCTGAAATGAACTTCCGACCACATATCCGCCCCATAACTAAGACTGCCTATTTCCACCTCTGTAACATCGCCTGTCTCCGCCCCTTCCTCAGCTCATCTGCTGCTGAAACCCTCATCCATGCCTTTGTTACCTCTAGACTTAATTATTCCAATGCACTCCTGGCTGGCCTCCCACATTCTACCCTATGTAAACATGAGGTCATTCAAAACTTGGCTGCCCATGTCCCAACTCGCACCAAGCCCCGTTTGCCCATCAGCCCTGTGCTCGCTGAGCTACATTGGCTCCCAGTTAAGCAACGCCTTGATTTCAAAATTCTCATCCTTGTTTTCAAATTCCTCCATGGCCTCGCCCCCTCCCTATCTCTGTAATCTCCTCCAACCCCACAACCCCCCCAAGGTATCTATGCTCCTCTAATTCTGGCCACTTGAGCATCTCTGATTTTAATCGTTCAACCATTGGTGGCCTTCAGCTGCTTCGGCCCTAAGCTCTGGAATTCTCTCCCTAAACCTCTCTGCCTCTCTACCTCTCTTTCCTCCTTTAAGACGCATCTCAAAACCTACCTCTTTGACCAAGTCTGCTCTAATTTCTCCTTATGTGGCTCAGCATCAAAGTTTTTTTTATAACACACTTGTGAAGCGCCTTGGGACATTTTACTACGTTAAAGGTGCTATATAAATACAAGTTGCTGTTGTTGTTTTTATTCCCAAACGTGGAATTAAAATTGGTCACGTGACTCCCACTTCAGTCAGCTAACGGTTGAAGCCGCAGCTGGAGATATCGTTAGCCAAAAAAAAGTCAATTTACTGAAAGGCTAACCAGCCTCTGGGACTTTCTGCAGCATTTTGCTTCAGGGATCACAATCAACAGAAAATCCTTGCCACCTACCCCCAGAGCCTACAGCTAGCTAACACATGATAACACTGTTATAAACATCACAGCTGTTTCCACCAGACCTTGGCGTCCATTTGAATCCATAGCAAAGGATGAAGTAGGCAAGGCATCCAGTCAGGTCAGTGACGTCAGCTGCACAAACAGCAGCTCAGAATTCTGACTCCATGTGCACTGAACTCATGACTGGTAAACGTGGGAAACATGGGCAGCAATAAGTAACGATGAACACAAGTGATCTCTTTCCATGTCTGTGATTTTTCACAGAGTGCTATTGTTCCTCGGTTGTCCATGAAGCTCGCAATGGACATATGGAGATGTGTTTTACATTGATTTCTGGATACAAATTCACAGAATGTATAGCGTTATGCATGTGCCAGGGTTGAGAGTTATTTGATCATGCATCTGCCGTGGCTCAGTGGGTAGCACTTTTACCTCTGAGTCAGAAGGTTGTGGGCTCAAGTTCCGTTCCAGGAACTAAAGCACAAAATCTAGTCTGAAACACCCCAGTGCAGTCCTGAAGGAGTGCTGCACTGCCGGCGGATGAGATCTTAAATCAAGGCCCCCGTCTGTCCTTTCAGGGGAACGTAAAAGATCCCACGGCACTATTTCAAAGAAGAGCAGGGGAGTTCTCCCCGGTGTCCCAGCCAATATTCATCCCTCAACCAACATCACCAACGCAGGTTATTTGGTCATTATCACATTGCTGTTTGTGGGACCGTACTGTACATACATTGGCTGCCACATTTCCTACATTGAAACAGTGACTACACTTCAAAAGTAATTCATTGGCTATGAAGCACTTTGGGGCATCATGAGGTCATGAAAGGCGCTATATAAATGCAAATTCTTGTTTTCTTTTTGTCAGGATCAACACAGCGCAGCGTGATCTTGACCTTGCCCAATATCCACATGTTTGCACTTGCCAGCAGAGGTGACTGGGTAATGATCAGAAGTGGGAACCTTGGCTGATTTTTCCTCCCCCTCCCTCCCTAGCCTAGGGACATATGGGTCATTTGCAGCACTCCCACTGCTGCCCCGGCCAATATCAATTAAAGCAACAGAGACCAGGGCTCAAACCCAGGACCTTCCAAATATGTATGGCTCAGTATCATGCCATGCTAATCCACTGGGGAAAGCTATCAACCAATCAGCTTTCAGTGTTCAAAATACAACACGATGCAATGCTGGATATGACCTGTAGAAGGTGTGTTTGTTTCAAATCCAAAAAAGAAATGAAGCAAAAACAGACACAAAAATATTTGTTTCTGATGAGATTCCAGACCGTCTTATCATTGAAATGTCAAGAAATTAATTATTTAAACTCTCTATATATAACTTGCTCGCCACCCGCCACCCCAACCCCTGACTCTTCCCATTAGCAAAGCACAGACAGCTCAGACGTGCTGAATGTTTTTAAGTCCCCGACAGGTTGAAGTTGAAGTTCGGGAGGTGTTATTGCCGAGGTCCCCAACATATGCATAGCATTTTGGGTAACTTGCCTCGCCATCAACTTCAAATCAAGCAATTGCAGTATTCAGCACTCACAATCAGTTCCAAATTGACTAGTCCCACACAGGATCAGTTATCGACCCGAATCCAGCTGCCAGTTTATTTGAATGCTCAAATCTGTCAGTCTCACTCTCAGTCAGGCGTTAATTCTCTATTGAAAAACATTTCAATCACCTGTTTCTGTAAGTAGGCCAGTCCCCTATGTGAAATGAGTTTGGGCCATCTCAATCCAATTCATAGAGGCATGGGCCCACTGCACTGAACTGCCCCTAATTCAGCACTAATTGGCAATGTCACTCAGAGAGGCTACAGGATGGCTGGTGTGAGAAATGGGAAAATGGCACTTTGCTCAGGAGGGGGGCACTCTTTTATGGGCTGAGGCTGAGGCACATTGATGTAGCAGAGTAAAAGGAACTTTACAGTGGACATGTGTAGGGATTAAGGGGAGCTTTACTCTGCATCCAACCTGTACTGTACCTGATCTAGGAGCACCTGATGCTGGTGTGACAAAAATGAAGAATCTCTGTCCAAGACTTAGCAAGGAATGGGTTTGTTTAATTCTGTCACAATACATAATGGATTAAAAGCCTCCTGTACTCTCAGAAAAACATGCTCTAGCTTATTTTGATACATATTTTAGTTGCTATGCTCAGGTGTCTGAGCGAGGCAAAAGCATTCAATAGAAAGAGCTTGTAGCAAAAAAATAAGAGTTTTGAGGAAGGGTCCGCACCTAATACATTAACTTGTCTGTTCCTTGAGTGTTGCCAGCATTTTCTGTTTTTGTTTAAGACCTTGTGAGATTTGTTCAAATATGTGTTTGACTGGCAGCTTTGTTTTAACACTGACAGACAGTTATTTAAATCTGATTGGTCCAGGGTCGTTTCCAGAACACATTCCTCAGCCGGCCTGGTTCAAATTTGGGAGTTTGTCTGGCACCCTTGGAGACAGATAATCAGGTCAGATAGCATCTGCAGATGATGAGAAAAGTCTTGCCACATCATAATACTGTATGGATTGTTGCAGCAGTTGTGACTGTTAGTCTCCACTTACTTAAATTGAATAACTATTGTAAAATCTACAGTGCATCATTGTACTGTTCACTTGTTCTTTTACTGTTTAATTAATTTGTTTGGCAGCTAAACCCTAAGTCACAGTCTAGGGAAGTGTTTTGTTTTACACTTTCTGAATTAAAGGGCACATGATAAAAGCAGTAAGTAATAATATAAAGTGAAGAGGATTCACTGTTTGATCTCTGGGCATGCTACCAATCTACCTAGATATCTGGGGATGCCCTCCCTGGAACGTAAGAGGTGAAGGTTCACCTATGGGAGTGGTCTGAGATGCTGAACCCAAAACAACTTGGATTAAAAATAATGAGTAAGGATATAGTGAAAGCGTAACAGTTGGCAGGGGTGCTTGATTTGGGATAATGTTCCATTCCCCCTGGCAGGGGTGCTTGATTTGGGATAATGTTCCATTCCCCCTGGCAGGGGTGCCTGATCTGGGATAATGTTCCATTCCCCCTGGCAGGGGTGCCTGATTTGGGATAATGTTCCATTCCCTCTGGCAGGGGTGCCTGATTTGGGATAATGTTCCATTCCCCCTGGCAGGGGTGTCTGATTTGGGATAATGTTCCATTCCCCCTGGCAGGGGTGTCTGATTTGGGATAATGTTCCATTCCCCCTGGCAGGGGTGTCTGATTTGGGATAATGTTCCATTTCCCCTGGCAGGGGTGTCTGATTTGGGATAATGTTCCATTCCCCCTGGCAGGGGTGCCTGATCTAGGATAATGTTCCATTCCCCCTGGCAGGGGTGCCTGATCTGGGATAATGTTCCATTCCCCCTGGCAGGGGTGTCTGATTTGGGATAATGTTCCATTCCCCCACTGAAAAGATGCAAACATGGAGCTGTGCGATTGGTCTCATACAGCTGGGAGGTGACACATTCAAGGATGATGGGCCGAAGGGCCTCTTCCTGTGCTGTAAAACTCTATGACTCTATGACTCTATGACCTTAGTTAGATAAGAGGGGAAGGTTAGGGACTGGGTGGCAGTTGAAGGGGACTCCAGATAGGATACAGGGTAGGCTTTTTGGGGGAGGTAACAATGGCAGTTTTCAAAAGTGCCTTAATAAGAGGGATCCATTAAAAATGTTGGAAATCAGCGGAGGCCAGGAAAGTAGGTGAGCTGTCAGTAGCTGGGTGTGGTGGACGTGGGTGGTGGGGGGCAGGGGGTGGGTGGTTAAAGAGGGGTTCGGGTGGCACCTGAAGCAGCAGGCATAAGATCTTGGGGGAAAAATTCAGTGTCGCCCTTTTGAGGTGCTAATGTCGCGTGGCGTTAATCTTAGCGCCACAAAAAATTTAGCGCCCCTCTGCCTGAAATTCAGTTGTAGCACCCCAAGCAGGAGGTGGGGTGCTACTGGAAGTGCTCCACCTCCTTCTTGGGGTGCTACCACTGAATATCGTGGCGCTACGTGCAACAGCAGCACGCGCGTCGGCACGTAGCGCCGCATCATTGCAGGCCTCCGCCCCGATTAAAGGGGAGGGGCCTAGCGCTGTGCACACCGGGGCCCTGCTAGACCACCGGGAAGCAGGGTGCCATGGAAACAGCCCAGCACTGAAGAGGAGTGCCGGGCTGAGCGATCGTGGCCGGCATCCTGAATAAAAATGGGGAAGGGGGCAGGTGCTTGCAGTTGGTGAAAAAGAAAATGGCCGCCCGACACCTGCCCCTTTTACTACTGCCGTCATGGCTGCAAAAACGCCTCCCCTGACCCTGTCAGACATATTAGCCCAGAAATTCGGGTCTCCACGGGTGAGTACGCATGGGGTACTCACCCGTAAGCCCAATGGAAGTGCCGGTTTCCTGCATGCACTGTGCATGCGCAGGAAACCGGCACTTCCAATCCCTTGAACGAAGGGGTTCAGAGGTCGAATGTGTGCACGGGAGAGGCAGTGCGTGCGTATTGAACTTCGTTTTTTTTGTTGCAGGTTTTCCCCGGAGGGTAAGTCTCCAGAAGTTAGACATGTAAAAAGCAGGCGTAAGGCCTGCTTTTTACAAGGTAAGTGGTGAATTAATTAAAATTAAAACACTTTTTCCACAGGTTTATTATTTTTAAATACTTTAAAGTAAGGTAAGTTTATTTTTAGCCCCAATAGAAAATAAAATTATTTTTTTCAAAAATTTAAATTATTGTTTAAAATAGTTATTTCATGTAATTTATAGTTTATTTAAAAAATGTGATGTTTTTAAAAAATTTATTTGAAGATTTAGTGCTGTTTTGGGGCCGTAGCATTTATAAGTCTTGACAGCTCTTCCTGTCAATCTTATGAATGGAGCATTCCCTGCTCCGATTGGCTCCCCATGGCCCACGTGATCCCAGGGGACGCATCGAACTAACTGCGCCCCTGGGATACGCAAACACTGCACGCTGGCAGCTGGACCAGGCCCCGGATCGCAATTCCACGGGGGCCCACAGCTCAATGGCCGGCGCGCAAGGTAAGTGCAGGTCGGGGGCTTGCAGCCGCGGGAAGCCCCCGACCCAAATTTCTGGGCCATTGTCCAGCGATAGGTCGGGGGCGCAACCGAAGTTTGCGGCTGCAGTGCTAATGAGAGGCACAAATCAACCCAATTTTTTCCCCCTTAATTTTTAAGACAAAATTTTTTTAAAGTCAAATAAATCCATGAGGTCCTCGCAATTTGGTATTAGAAGTGAGCGAGAAAGGGACCAGGGAAGACGGTTTGAGGAGACAGTTTACCATTAAGAAAAGGAATCATGGGATTGTTCTTACCCTCTACTCTAGAGTAACAGGAGAATGTGATCGGGAGTTTGAATTAGCTTGAGTTGGATTTAAACCCACATCCCAGAGGTGAAAGTTCAACGTCTAACTCTGCACCATACACAGCCATGACGGAAGGATGAAGCTCAGACCTGCTTTGAAAGCACTCCACCTGAATATTCTCAGTGTGCTGTATAATTACTGCCAAACAGAAAGACATGTCTTAGACAATTCATCTCAAACACATTAACACCTTCTTGTTAAAGAGCAGATTTGTCATTCCTAACAGTGCTATGTTTAGTGAGGTTTTAATTTGATTTAATTGCTTAGCTGAATATTGAAATGAGCTGAGGTGCAAATGTTGCTGACATTTTTAAAAATAAGAATGTATAAACTCTGCAGAAAGTCTGATCCAAGCAATAATCCTGACCCAGAGGCAAAAAATAACATTATTGGCAAAATGCTTTGCATTTATCAGGATTCAAACAGATCGCCGATCACCCAAAACACTGTTCAAATGAAACTGGAAACTTTCTTTTTTACCCCCGTGTTCTCTCTTTCCTCATCTCCTAAAGGTGCTGACTCTTGCTAGGATACAGCCCTGAAGGTGCCAAGGTACCCTCCCCTGCCTTGCCATTCTTTGTGCTTGAGCCGAGATGGTGAGCATCTGCAGGTCTTTTTGACGGTGGAGTGGGACCGTTCCAAGTCCCTCCGACCCACTGTCTCCACACACAGGCATGTTCCAACTGGGGGCTTACTGGATAACAATCGACAGGAATCCTGGGTCATCTGAGTTAGGTAAAATAAAGAAACATCAAAGGCAATAAGGCGGCATGGAATGCGTGAATAGCTAAACAGGTGGGAGGCCTGCACGCACAAGGGAAAGGCCAGGAAATGGGAGAGATGGAAAGCACAGAAAGCCTGCGGGTCAGGTTTCAAATTAAAACAGTGAACGCAGGCAACCAGCTCTGCTAACAGAAAGAATGGGTCAGCAGCAAGTGTATCTTGCCCTTCCTCCTCCTCCACCTCCTCCCCCCCTCCTCCTCCTCCTCCTCCCCCTCCGACAATGCGGTGTTCTGATGAAGGGTCTCCCCTCCCCCAAACTAATTACACCACTTGGGTTTGCTCGGTTGGTTAATTTTCTGCTACCATTGCTTGTCCTATCAGCGAGTACCAATATATTAAAAATGAGAGGTAGCTGTGGTATCTGCTCCAGCCCCTCCCTTGTCCATCCTCACATCAAATCATCAGAATACTCCCTCTGAGGAAATGTATTTTTCAGACAGCAACTCCCTCCAGTGTCACCTCTCTCCAGTCTTCCAAACACTCCTCCTTTGATAGACGATTACCTTCAATATAAAATGTTCCTACTCCACACTGTTGGCTCCGTGGGTAAATGCTCTGGTGAGGTACCAGAATGTCCTGGCTTCAATTCCTGCCTTGTGTTGTGCTCACTAATCAAAAGATATTTATGGATAGTAATTCTATACCTCCCACCCCACCCCTCAACTGTAGCATCCAATTGTTTTCTAAATGATTCCGGGGATTTTGCCTCAACTACTCTATCTGGAAGTTTATTCCACACATTGATCACTCTTTGTGTGAAGAATAATTTCCTGAAATCATTCCTAAAAGTGTCCTCCTCTCATTTGATTCTGTGTCCCCATATACCACTCCCAACATTTAATTTAAAGTAATATTCCAGGATATAAGGTGATCTCTCAGATGTCTGCCTCTTTTCTGGGCTGCAAAGCCCGTGTCTCCGATCTTTCCTCCTAATTCTGACTCTGGACACTGGGGTTCAACATCATGCCTCGTCTCTGCTCTGCCCCCAGTGCTGGAATGTCTAGGTTTTTGGTGACCAGAACTGGACACAGTATTCAAGCTGCGATCTGATTTGAACATTGCACAGTTTGATCGTTACCTCCTCTGACTTACATTCCACTGTTTTGTCTATGTAGTTAAACATCCGATTGGCTTCGTCGATCGCTGCTCTGGATTAGTCAGTCAGAATTAGTGTCAAGTCTACTAAACATGATCTCAGCCAGGGCAGCAGATGGGGTACCACAATTGGCCTTGGGGCCCCTTGCCTAGGGTGAGGGAAAACAGATCAGCCTGATTGTTATTCAGGGATCTCAATCCCAATAAACACCGTCTGGACTCGAACCCGAGGAATGGTCACTATGGTGAGGTTGTTAGCACCCATGGAACCAATCTCCTCCTGGAGGACCAGCTATTATCCACACTTTTGTTTGGCCCTTTTTTTCTTCTCTCCCACATGGCAGCTGTCCTTCATTCTGCCAGCGCAATTCACACTTCATCTAGAGCCATCCTTTATTCCTTAACCTGTCCCATTACCACCTCCTCTTGCCTTGAATATATCTTAATGTCTCTCAATGTCTCTTAGTCTCTCCTGCTTTCTATCCTATCACTGACCTTCCCTTTTGTTCTTTCATCCCCTCCCCCTTTTCCCAGCTCCTTGCTTTAAAATCTATTCCATTTCCTGCTTTTTTCCAGTTCTGACGAAAGGTCTTCGACCTGAAACGTTAACTCTGTTTCTCTCTCCATGGATGCTGCCTGGCCTGCTGATTTTTTCCAGCGTTTTCTGTTGTTATTTTGGATTTCCAGCATCCGCAGTATTGTGCTATCGTGTTAAAGTAAGATAATTGTTAAACTAATCTGCATAATTGCCTTTTATTGGAGTCTGTATTAGTGTGCTCATCCACATTTCATTATTTAATCACTCAGTATCTGTCATAAACTCCAGGCTTTTGGCAGATGCACATTCACAAGCCACACCTATACGTTTGTGAGCATTCAACCCAACACCTGCTGGGTGAGATCATGTTGTGTGATACTAACATATGAACACGTTAACTTTCAAACCAGTTCACACCTTCATTATAAGAGCCTGTCAGCAAGTCCTGGATGAGTGCCTGTCAGCAAGTCCTGGATGAGACAGAACTTTCTCCCAACTCAACACCACTGAAACCATCCTGTTCAACTCCCGCCAAAAGGTTTGTGTCTCCGATGCTGATTCCATCTCCCTTTCCGGCTACTAGCTCAGCCTGAACCTGACAATGACGCAAACTTGGTGTTTTCTTTGACTCCGGGTTGAACTTCAATTCCCATGTCCATTCAGTCTCCAAGGCTGCACACTCCCACCTCCGTAACATAGCCTGCCTCTATGTTACTTCACCCCGGCTGCCAGTGAAGCTCTCATTGATGTTTTATTCACCTCAGGGTTCAATTTTTCAAACGTCCTCTACACCAGCCTTCTGAGGTCTACCCTTCATAAACTCCAACTGGCCCAGAAATATGCTATTCATATCCTGTCTCATACCAAGTTCCAAAACCTATCTTGCCCTGTCCTCACCATCTCCAACTGGCTCCCCATCCCCAGTGCTTTAAAATATGCTTTCTTGTTTTCAAATTCCCCTGTGGTCTCACTCCACTCTCTCTCCCCAGTCAGCTCAAGTGCAACAATTTGTATTCATATAGTATCTTTAATGTAGAAAAAGATGCTTCACCAAGATGTAAGGAAAATATATAGGTTGCAGCCCTGCATCCCAGTACACACCCTCCTCTCTTACCGTGATGACCCTGCACAGTAATGCTCTCTCCCTAACGCTACCAGTTTGTTACTTTTCTCCCCTCCTTCAAAAACCTCCTCAAAACCTACTTCCTCAACCACATCTTTGGTCACTTCTTGTAAATTCTACCTCACTTCCTGCTCAGTGTAAAGCATTTTGGATCTTATGTGAGTATCTTATCCAATGTGTTATGTGAAAGGTGCTATACAAGTGTAAGTTATCGTGAAATGAGAGATTTCATACATATATATAAATTGATATCAGCTCAGCAGTAGCACTCTTGCCTGAGTCAGAAGGTTGTGGGTTTAAGCCCTACTCCAGGAGTGGAGCCTGTAATCTAGGCCAACACTCCAGTGTATTACTGAGGAAGTGCTACATTGTTGGAGGTGCCGTCTTTTGGATGAAACGTTAAACTGAGGCCCCGTCTGCCTGTTCAGATGGATGTAAAAGATCCCTTGCTACTTTTTGAAGAAAAACAGGGAAATTCTCCCAGTGTCCTGGCCTACACTCATCCATCGACCAACACCAAAAATAGACTAAAAGGTCATTCATCTCATTTGCAGTTTGTGGGAACTTGCTGTGTGCAAATTAGCTGTTGTATTTGCCTACATTACAATAGTAATTGCACCTTCAAAAGTAATTAATCAATTGTGACTTCCTGCAAGTTCTTTCATTGCTAATGATGCGAAGAGCAATTTCACCAAATCAGAACTCTCCTGAACAAAACCCCTTGTTTCCGAAGCGTGTAAGACCAGACTATACAACCAAATCAATAATACATCATGTCAATGTTCACTGCTGTAAAACAATGTCAGCAAAATGTACAACATACAAACTTGGGGAAAAAACTGTAAAAATAAATTACATTAAAATTTACAGGTTTAATATGTTGGGGTGTAATTCACTCACTGTGTTACTCAGTGATGAAAGAGGGAGGGAGAGCAACAAATAATTCATGGGTAAATAATTCATAAATAGCCTATCTGACTTCATAATCAATTGAAATTGCTGCACTTGTCTCAAGTAAACAAATCAAAATAAACTGGCCTGAGGTGCTGGACTGAGAAAACCCCTGTTAACCCCTCCCTGCCTGACAACACAGAGTCCCACATATTGGAGTTCGAAGGGAGCGTCTGGTACAATGCCAGATTTTTCTGCTGATTTGATTACTCTGTAACCAATCGGTGGGAGTCTCCTAAAGGGGCCTAATAAAAAATATATCGCCATTTCCTAGTATCTTTCGGCTCATGTCCCCAACACGTGAATGCCGCTGTTTTTTTGTGAGTGGGGAAAGAGGCATTTCAGGGACCAGGCAGCTCACTTCAATTTCCATAGATACACCTAACTGGCTCAATCAGAATATCGAACAGTTCAAGAAGCTTTAAGTTATCTTACAGGTTAAGCTTTCAATTTTGTTAATCCCTGCAGTAATGCTGTGGTTTGTAGGACGTTTAATCACTGAGGCAAGGACTACAAAACACACGCCACTCAAACACATCATTTATCCCCTACCCTCACTCACCGATATTCTTGCCTTGTTTCCTGAAAGCACCATCTCCTGCTGGGATATAGTTACACGGGTGCTGGCACTCACCATTCCCATACTTCAGTGGTCATTCTGTATGTGGGAGCCTAGGTGGCAAGAGTCGATGAGCTATTCGTCTGTGGAGGAATCATGGTTGTGTGCTGAAGCCAGGCATATCACTCCGATAGATGTGCCAGCTCAGATCAGCTACCTTGGTGCACAACCTAGATCTCTGTACCACACCGGGAGGTGACTTTGTTCACTAAACCACCTGGGGAGTTATGTACCGTTCATTTACAACTCTTGTACCAGTCCTGTGCAGAGGATGTCATTAAGAATGCCCCAAAGATGCAGCGTAATGGTCCTTCCCCCAATCCCGCGCCCCAGTTCTGTGCCAAAATCACTTGTGGCAGTTCTGCTATGTGTTGGATAGAGTTGTACAGCCGACAGTGCAATGTTCACACATATGTTTACCAGTCTCCAAAAGCATGCATCATTCCCTTTGCCACTGTTATTGTGAATGAAAAGGTTCTGCTGCCCTGTCAATCAGTAGAAAGTAGACCCAGCTCTAAGGGAGGCTGTTAAAGCACAGTCTGTGAGCAAAGCTCTAGAGAGTGCGGATTCATTCCAAAATTCTTGTTACTGCTACACATCCATCACACTCCAAAGTTTCAATAAAGGAAATACAATAATTTTCTGCTCCTTTTACTGACCTCAGGGTGCCGCCAGGGATCTACAAGCATCTACCAATGTACAAAGAAACTATTACCTTCTACCTGACCTCAGGATATACTCAGCTTCTAACTAACATCAGGGGTGCCCAATTACAGAAAGTAGACTTTGTAACCATAAGGCAACAGTCCAGGTTACACCTTAGCTGGCAGAAAACTACATTGTGTGTTACATGGTATAATGTCTCTGTCCTTATTGAATAATATATTCACTGACTTATAACAAGCAATGCCCCAGGACATCCACTAACACAGTGCCCTGTCAAGTCTCTCAGATTGCCCCCTTTTTGATATATATTTATTCTCGGGATGTGGGTGACACTGGCAAGGCCCATCCTGAGAAGGTGGAGGAGGGCCTTCTTCTTGAACTACTGCAGTTCTTATGACAATGGTGCTCCCACAATGGCTTTCAGAAGATTGACCCAGTGATGATGTCCCAGTCATGAAAATAATAAGGAAAATCTCACAGGCCCACCATTAAACCTTAGTGATAATCTGGTGATAACGCTGAATTGCCTTGTAAAGCTGGAGTGCTGTGCCCATCACATTGCACACGTAACAGCTACATCAGCATCTGGGTGGGTGGGTGGCGGGCAAAGTCCGGCAACAGTCACACAAAGTGCTGGCATTGTAGTAACTGGTATGTGCATGAGCCCCACCAAAATGAGTCCTTTGCGCTCTCCTCAAGCCCTGCGGTGCCGCGCCTCTCCTTCAGGACAGCCGCGCAGCAACAGCCAGTACTGATCAGCAATCTGACAGTGGCGGTGCTCTGGCGCGGTGCATTATTGTGTGGGTGTTGCCTTTCTGACCTCAGAGGTGCTGACAGAAAGGGGCTGAGTGACAACAGACTGCTTCTAGACAGGAAAGGGTTAGGGTTAGGATTGCCTCTTTTGCCCACTTCCTGGCAGAAGTGGGTTTGACAGATGCTCAATAGCAGGGTGTTGTGGGGACCCTTTGAAACAGGCGATGGAATGCTTATGGGGGTAAAGGAGAAAGGAAGACATAAACAAAGCTAACTAAAGAGCATAAGGATAACTCTTGATAGATAATCAACCTTCTTTGCATCCAGAGAGTGATAAATGTTTGGAATAATCTCACAGATTAGTAATTAGATTGTAACATTAGGGTCATTCAAAGTGATCGGGGATGGTGCACTGAATGGATAAGCGCCAATGGGCTGAATGGCCTGACTTCTTTTATGTTCTTATCTACATAAGCTTTTTTAAACATAAGCACCATCCTAGTTGGACTGAAAGATAATTTGTCTCTAGTAGCTCAGTGCCCAGAAGCAATGACTGCTAGGATCAGCAATCGAAAAGCAAGAGTAATTTAAAATGTGTCTGTATCACAACGAAGATGAGACACTGGAGTTCTAATTCTCATGTTTATGCTGGGAAGTAAAGTCTCAGGACTTTAATAAAAAATAGCTTCACACTGAACTGTGTGTCATCAATTCAACAACCCAATAATTAATACAAGCTGGAATCTTTGAGATCTAAAAGTAATATAAGTGGTTTTATGCCTATTTGCCCAAGGTTGCTCAGTTTGACCTTTGGAATAGTCAATCAATATTATGCCTCACAGCAAATAAAACATGCTTTCTTCCCCTTACAGCAATGACAATAATATTGCACTCAAATTCTAATGTTGAATGTCAGAAATGGAGAATACAAATAGGATGATAGAAAATGTTTCTACTGCAAATAATTGATGATGCAGGGAGCGAACAGTCAGTTCAGATTTCACACATGTCCATTTAACAAGATGCTCCTTTGATGTGGTGCCTTTGATCTTTTTATAGTCAACGAGAGCTGTTGGTTTTCTTTAACGGAAATGACACTATGTTGTGATGTTCTGTCAGATATTTTTTATTTTGCTATCTTGTACATTATCCAAAATAGCACTGCTTCCATTTTAAAAACAGCACCTCAAGATTTTTTTTTTAATCTGCCAGGCTGAAATGAGGAAAAGCTACCTGTCTCTGTGAGCCCCATATTAAACTTATTTCTCTTCAACAAGTTGGGGCAGTGTCAGCCCACAGTGAGACCCAAGTCTCTGTGCCCCATTTATTTTCACAGCTGTATAACAACTTGCATTTATATAGCACTTTTAAACTGAAGACCATCCTAAAGTGCTTTATAGACAGACATATGGAACATGGACACTGAGCCAGGCAAGAAGAGGTTAGGAGGAGTGACCAAAATCTTGGTTAAAGAGATGGGTTTTGAAGAGGTTTTTAAAGAAACACAGAGAGATTAGGGCAGGTGTTCCAGATAGAAGGACCCAAGTGAATAAAGGCTCTTCAGTCAATAGTAGGAACAGATCCATTATTATTTTCTCCATTCTATCTATCTTCTTTTTATTCTTCTCTGTCATTCCTTTTGTTCTTTTACCTGTCCTCCTCTGTATTTCTCACTTTATTTTGCTTCCAATTACTATCTTTCAAGTTTATCTTTCTTCTTGGAATGGAAACAGAATGGAGCTGGGAGATTATAGGGTGCAGGCAGGAAATGCTGGGTCATTGAATATATTTAAGGTGGAGATAGACAGATTTTTGAAAGGTAAGGGTGTCAAGGGTTATGGGAAGCGAGCAGGGAAGTGGAGTTGAGGCCAAGATCAGATCAGCCATGATCTTATTGAATGGCAGAGCAGGCTTGAGGGGCCAAATGACCTACTCCTGCTCCTACATCTTATGTTCTTATGTTCTAATGTTCTTTGTTTTACAACCTCCCAGTTCTATCCCCTCACCATCTCCCAGCTCTGTTCTCCTCCCCATCTCCCAGCTCTAAAAAATTTCCATATTCCAGCTCTATCTTGTTTCCAGTCTTATTATCTTTCCATCTCCCACTTCTGGCCCCTCTCCAAAGCTGTCTTGGTCAAATTCCATTTCCTGCCTGCATCCCTATAATCTCTCAGCTCCATTCTGTTTCCATACCATGACTGTATCCCAACAACCTACCCAACTGTGCTCTCACTACTTGTTGGGTCTATTCTACACTACCCTGGCTCTCTTCTGATTACCTCATGATTTGTGGGCTTTGCTGCCACAAAAGTGCCATCAGTAAGTGGCACCGTGAGGCCATGTTACATAGATGATAAATTTTGTTCTTTATTGTAAGTGTGTTGTAATTGACACACTCCCAATGTTTCAGTACTAGCAGCAGTGGTGTAACTTGCATTGCTTATTACACAGAGATAAAGATTCGACTCAATTACTTACTGAATACATGGGTTATTTGAAACTCCAGTAGACAGAGCACTAGGGATAGTTTATTGACGAGTCCTTTCAGGCCTCAACAGAAATTCCCTACATCAAAGGAAGGGATTTTTGAAAAAGAAAAAAATCACATTTTTTTCCTTCTTTCATCTTTTTCCCAGTGCGGGGAAGGGGTAGGAAAGAGTTGTGGTAAGGTTCCCTCTTTTATTTCCTCATTATTTTTACCCTGTTCTGCCAATTGGGTATCTCTCCTTCACACATCATCTTGAGCCGGGAGGCCAGACAGGTAAGTTGCTCTAAAACTAGATGCTGCTTCCCCAAGGGCTGCATGTAACTGAGCTAGCTGATCTTAGTCGGGGTGTCCACTGGAAGATATTATTGGTCGGACACCTCCTGCCATAGGAGAAGAAAATCAGTGAGAGAGGGAGAAATCAGAGAGAAGGGTGAAAGTCAATGAATGAGAGGACAATCAGAGAGATTGGGGAACATCTGCGAATGAGGGGAAAATCAGCAACCTTGGGTAAAGTCAGCAAATGAGGGGAAATTCAGCGAGTTTGGGGAAAATCAGTGAGTGAGTGGATAATTACCGAGTGAGGAAAATCAGTGAGAGAGGGAAAATCACTGAAAGAGGAAAATGAGTGAGAAAGGGAAATTCAGTGAGAGAGGAAAATGAGTGAGAAAGGGTGCAGCGTCAGCAGAATTAAGCGGACCCAGCACCAGCACAGACACTCACACCTCAGTGGGACCTTCAGCACATAGAGTAGTGTTGTCACCTGTTGTATCACAGCTCACAAATGAGCATCAGCAGATGGTGGAGACAGGGACAGCAGTGGAGAGTCCTCGTCGGTCGCTCGCAGCTCTGCTCAACTGCATGTGGACCCTGTGCCTCCAGGTCGATCCAGAAGGAGAGCGGTGCTGGAACTCCAGGGACAGGTGCAGGAGGCTCTGGCAGGTTTTGTCTCCAGGGTCACTGCAAGTGTGGAGAGGATGGAGGAGTCCAACGCTAACATGAGCAGAGCCTTTGTGGAGGCATTGGTGCATGACTGCATCACCGCAGAAAGGATGGCAACCTCTGTGGAAAGGATGGCTACCGCCATAGAGGAGCTAACTCGCCAGAGTGTTGAAAACATGGTCATTGTTCAGAATAGACTGACATCTCTGGAGGAGCGATGGGCAGCCATTGATCAGAGAAACCAGACCTTCATGGAAGTCTTCTGGAGGAGACTTCCAGTGCAGAAACGGGTCCCCATGGCCCCCCTGAAGTGCAGCAAGGTGCTGTCAAGTCACTTGCTAGCACTGAAGTGGGGCCAACCTATGAGAGGGATGTTGCTGGCAGACAACAAGGAAGTGGGGGCTCCTCTCCAAGCGCTCACACTCCCATGCCGCTGTGGAGCCCTCGGTCAGAGCCCCACCAGAGTCCTCACCCAATGGAGATGGGCATCTCAGCCCCTGCACAGCTGCAGGAGGAGCAGACCGTTGCCGAGACCACACAGGCTCGCAACCCCAGAGGACACCCGCCAAAGGTGTTGAGGCAGGAGCAGCATGAAAGTGAGCAAGGGACCTCCACATCTGCTGAAGCCACAAGGGGAAGCACCATGTATGAGCATGTGCAAGAGGAAGATAAAGCACAAGTAGTCACAAGGGTAGTCACTTGGCTGTTCTGTTGTGTTTAATTTTTAAATGCCATCCTTTAGTCAATGTATTAAAATGAAGTGATGGCAAACTGTTGAAGTTCTGGACTCTGTCATTTCGGAAATCGAAGTTCCACATTGAGGGCTCAGGGCGAATTGGACTTGTCATGATGGTGGTCAGAGAGATAGGAAGCCACAGGTTCTTGTCCATTGTCTATGGAGTGGTAAGAAGGTGGCGGGCACATGTGTTTGATTGGTCAACTCAAGCAAGTCTGGCCAAGCTGAGTGCATCCCTTGCATCCCGGGCAGCAATGTGTTCGTGTGCTGCTGCAGCTAGGTGATACGCCTCCGCAAGGTCTTTGTTCTCATTCTCCTCCTCCTCCTCATCATCCTCATCCTCCTCCTCATCTGAGGAGGCTATGCGTTGACCCACTTGTTCCTCAGGCAGCTGCAAGCCACGATGCTGTGCGATGTTGTGCAGTGCACAGCAGACCACGACAATTCTGGAGACCCTGGCTGCTGATTACTGCAGGGCTCCACCTGATCTATCAATGCATCTGAATCGCATCTTCAGCAAGTCGATGGTTTGCTTGATAATGGATCTGGTCGAAATGTGGCTGGAGTTGTAGTCCTGCTCCGCTTCGTTGGATGGCCTCCTGAACGGCGTCATTAGCCACGTCTTCAGGGGATAGCCCTCATCTCCAAGTAGCCATCTGCAAAGTTGGTTTAGCGGACTGAAGAGCGGAGGCACACTAGACTGGTGCAGGATGAATGAGCCATGGCAACTGCCAGGGTACTTGGCGCAAACATGCAAAATGTCCTTCTTGTGGTCACACGCCAGCTGCACGTTGAGGGAGTGGAAGCCCTTGCGTTTGACAAAAATAGCTGGGTTGTGATGGGGTGCCTTAAGGGCCACATGTGTGCAGTCTATGACGCCCTACACCCTTGACAAGCCTGCCATATTTGCAAAGCTAACCACACGCATGGTTATACTTGCTAGATCCGTGGAAAGTGTATGTAATTGTGCGCCTTTGCAAAGAGGGCATCGATAACCTGTGTGATGCAAGTGTGTGCGGCCGACTGGGAGATGCCGCTGATATCGGCTGATGATCTCTGGAGCCTGAAGCAAACAAGTTGAGTGCGGTGGTGGCTTTGATAACCACTGGTAAGGGGTGTCCACCAGATCCTCTGGGCTCCAGGTCTTGGTGCAGCATTGTGCAGATGTCAGCGACTACCTCTCGCGAAAGTCTCAGCCTCCTTTGGCACTGCTGCTCACTCATGTTGAGGAAGCTGATCCTTGGCCTGTAAACCCTGTTTTGGGGGTACCTCCTGCGGCAACGTGCTTCCCTGCACTGGTGCCTTCTGCCCTGTGCAGCTTCAGGTGGGTGAGCAGCAGGATGGCCCTCCTGTTGTTGCTGCTGTTGTTGTTCTGGGTTCTGTTGCTGCTGCAAATCTGAGGACCAGGATGAAAGGAAATAAATGGTTCCCATGCTGCTGGTAGATACCTCAGTTGAGGAAGCGCTCAGTCAATGTGGGGAGAGGGTTTTCCCAGGAGGTCACAGTGGAGATGGATCACAGCTTCACCACTTCCAAAATCAGTAGACCTGCAAAAAGTTCTCCAAGGCCTGAAAAAACAAAGTTCTGCCACCTGCAACTGATCCTTGTTGAAAACTCCATTTTTATGGTGGAGCTGCAGCTGTTAGGAAGCCAGCCACTTGTGAACCTGACAGGATTATCTGGCGTGTTCCAGGGGTGCCATGCAGCACACTGGAAATGTGGGAAAATGTGAAAGGCCTCTCAAAATGGGATTATAGAGATAGTTAAGTAGTAGTTAAGTAGCCTTCAGGGCCTATCCCGCCGCTTGGAGGTGCGACTGAAACAGACTCTGCAAGTCCGCCTCTGGCAAAGTTGCACGGAGGCGGGTTGATGATTGGATCAGAACCCGCCGCCATTTTTTCAAAGTTTCCAACCTGACCTGCCTTGAAACCTGCCTCCTCAGGGCTGGTAAAATGAGGAGGCGGGTTTGGAGGCGGGACTGCTGGGAAAATCAAAAAGTATGGGAGTGGTTCCCGAAGCCGCTCCCAACCCGCCTCCAACTAATCTTTCCGGGAGTCGGGTCCCCAGTTTGTGTAGGGACCCGACTCCTAGCGGTCAGAAGATGATTATAGCCAGTTAACTGCCGGTTAACAGGTAGTTAACAGGCATTTAAGAGATTTTTTCCCATTTTGTGACTTCTGCTGCTGGCTTCCCGACATCGGGGAACCCCGCCAGGGTAAGTGAGGCGTACTGTGGGTCTGTTTTAATGTTTGTGTATAGATGACAGCTGTAGGAGTGGTGTGAAGGATCCAGTGGGGCACTGGTGAGTATCAGAGGTAAGGAAATGTTGGGAAAGTCATTTTTAATGTGTTTAGATTTTTCTGTAGGTGACAAGCTTTTAAGAGTTTGTGTAGCTTCACCTCATTGGGAGAAATGGCAGATCACTTCTGGACCCTCACCTGCAGCTAACCATCTGTTTTATCCTAAGGGGAGAATAATTGGAGAGGCTGGATGCAAGGGCTCACCTTTGTACAGTGATTGTCAGTGTTTGACAGCACCTCAATGCTGTCAAACGTTGTCAAATCATCTGTCAAAAATAGATAGTTCATGTGCCTTTAAGAAAACCAGCAGATGATGCATCATCAACTGACGCCATCTGACACCGGCTTTCCCTTAATTGGCCATCAAGCTCATAGTGCAGGCCTAACAAGGCCAATCAGGGGAAAATAGCGTCTGTGCGTCGGACGTCGCTGGGGATGGGACTAGAATCTGGAAGGCAGCAGTCCCACCTCTAACTCGTCATAACAGCACAGTACGAGGCCATTCAGCCCATCGAGTCCGTGCCGGCTCTCTGTAGAGCAATCCAGTCAGTCCCATACCCCCCTCTATCCCCATAGCCCTGCAAGTTTATTTCCCTCAAGTGCCTATCCAGTCTCCCCTTGAAAACATTGAGTGTGTCTGCTTCCACCACTTCCGTTGGCAGTGAGTTCCAGGTCCTCATCACTCACTGCATAAACAAGTTTTTCCTCACATACCCACTGTATCTCTTGCCCAAAACCTTAAATCTGTGTTCCCTAGTCCTTGTACCATCAACTAGTGGGAACAGCCTTCCCCGTCTAGCCTATCCAAACCCGTCATAATCTTGTACACCTCTATCAAATCACCCCGCAACCTCCTTTGCTCTAATGCAAACAAATCCAGCTTCTCCAACCTGTCTTTGTAGTTAAGATCCCCATCCCCAGAACCATTCTGGTAAACCTCCTCCGCACCCTCTCAAGTGCCTTCACATCCTTCCTAAAGTGTAGTGACCAGAATTGGACACAATACTCCAGTTGTGGCCTAACCAGTGCTTTATAAAGGTTCAGCATAACTTCTCTACTTTTGTGCTCAATACCTCTATTTATGAAGCCCAAGATCCACTTTGGTTTGCTAACCACTCTCTCAATATGTCCTGCCACCTTCAGGGACTATGCACATTAACTCCCAGGTCCCTCTGTCCCTGCACACTCTTTAAAACTGTGCCATGAAGTGCATATTGCCTCTCCCTGTTCCTTCTGCCAAATTGCACCACCTCACGCTTCTCTGTATTAAATTCCACCTGCCACTTCACTGCCCATTCTGCTAGCCCTTCTATGTCCTGTTGCAGTTGATTGGTACCATCATCAATGTTTGCCACACCCCCAAGTTTGGTGTCATCGGCAAATTTAGAAATTCTACTCTGTATTCCAATATCCACGTCATTTATATATATATCAAAAAAAGCAGTGGCCCCAGCACTGACCCTTGGGGAACACCACTGTCTACCATCCTCCAGTCTGAAAAACAGCCATTTACCACAACTCGCTGTTTTCTGTCCTTAAGCCAATTCCTTATCCAAGCTGCCACTGACCCACATATTCCATGAGCCTCAATTTTGTTAACCAGCCTTCTATGTGGTACTTTGTCAAACGCCTTCCAAAAATCCAGGTAGACAACATCCATTGCATTCCCTTCCTTAACTGTCTCTCTGTTACTTCATCAAACAATTCAATTAGATTAGTCAAACATGATCTGCCTTTTACAAATCCATGTTGCTCTCCATAATTAGCTTAAACCTATTCAAGTGCCCATTAATTGTTTTCCTTGGTTATTGTTTCTAAAACTTTACCCAGCACTGACCAGCCTATAGTTATTAGGATTGTCCTTACATCCTTTCTTGAACAATGGTGTCACATTTGCCACCCTCAGGCACCTCCCCCACATTTAGGGAAGGTTGGAAAATTATGGCAAGCCCTTCCGCTATCTCCTCCCCCAATTCCCTTCGCAATCTGGGATGCAAGCCATCTGGACCAGGCCACTTGTCCACTCTAAGCATACCCAGCCTTTCTAGTACATCCTGTCTATCAATTTTCACCCCTTCCATTGCTTCTACCTTTTCCACTTCTACTGATATTTTGTCAGCATCCACCTCCATTGTAAACACCGATACAAAGTACTCATTGAGTATTCTAGCTTTGCCCTGTGCCTCTAAGCATATATCACCTTCTTTGCCCCTAATAGGCTCCACGCCGCCTCTTACTACCCGCTTACTGTTTACATGACGGCAGAAGATTTTTGGGTTCCCTTTTATGTTAACCACCATTCTACTCTCATATTCTCTCTTTGCCAATCTTATTTTCATCTTCACTTCCCCTCTCAACTTATTGTATTTGGTCTGGTTGTCCCTTGAAGAATTCACCTGACATTCATCATACACCCTCTTTTTTTGTTTCATCATCTTCCCTATCTCCCTCGTCATCCAAGGAACCCTTGCTTTCACAGAAATCACAGAAACCCCACAGTGCAGATAGAGGCCATTTCGACCCATCGAGCCTGCATATCCCACCCGATCCCCGTAACCCCTACACCAACACATATCCCACCCTATCCCAGTAACCCCACGTATTTAATCCCCCCTAACACTAAGGGTCAATTTATCATGGCCAATCAACCTAACCTGCACATCTTTGGACTGTGGGAGGAAACCGGAGCACCCGGAGGAAACCCACGCAAACACGGGGAGAATGTGCAAACTCCACACAGACAGTCACCCGAGGCCGGATTCGAACCCGGGTCCCTGGCGCTGTGAGGCAACAGTGCTAACCACTATGCCACCGTGCTGCTTGGTTGTGTTACCCTTCCCTCTTGTTGGAATGTACCTAGCCTGTACTTGGAACATCTTCTCCTTAAAGATCTCCCATTGTTCTGTTACAGTTTTTCCTGTCAGTTTTTGGTTCCGTTTTACTCTGGTTTTACGCATCCAATTAAAGTTAGCCCTATTCCAGTTTAGAAGTTTCACTCTAGATTGTTCCTTGCTCATCTCCATTGCTAATCTAAATCTTATGATATAATGATCACGTGTACCCAAGTTTTCTACCACAGACAATTGGTCGACCTGGCCCACCTCATTCCCCAGCACCAGATTAGACAATGCCTCCTTCCTACTTGGGCCAAGAACATACTGGTCAAGGAAATTCTCCTGAAAACAATTTAGAAATACCTCTGTGTGAGAGGGAAATTCAGTGAGAGATGAAAATCAGTCAGAGGAAAATCAGTGAGAGAGGGAAATCATTTAGAGAGGAAAAACAGTGACAGGAAAATCAGTGAGAGAGGGGAAATTCAGTGAGAGAGGATAATCAGTGAGAGAGGGAAATCAGTGAGAGAGGGAAATAAGTGAAAGAGCAAAAAACATTTAGAGAGGAAAATCAATGAGAGAGGGAAAATCAGTGACAGGAAAATCAGTGAGGGAGGAAAATCAGTAAGAAAGGAAAATCAATGAGAGGAAAAATGATACAGACAGAAAAATCAGTGAGGGGGAAAATCGGTGAGAGGTAAATCAGTGAGAAAGGAAAATCAGTAAGAGCAAATTCAGTGAGGAAGGAAATTCAGTGAGAAACAAAAATCAGTGAGAGGAAAATCATTGAGACAGGAAAATCAGTGAGGGGGAATCAGTGAGAGAAAAATCAGTGAGAAAGGAAAACCAGTGAGAGGAAAATGATTCAGACAGGCAAATAAGTGAGGGGAAAATCAGTGAGTCAGGGAAATCAGTGACAGGAAAATCAGTGTGAGAGGGAAAATCAGTGAGAGGAAAATCAGTGAGAGAGGGAAATCAGTGAGAGGAAAATCAGTGCGAGAGGGAAAATCAGTGAGAGGAAAATCACTGAGTGAGGGAAATCAGTGAGAGGAAAATCAGTGAGAGAGGGAAAATCAGTGAGAGGAAAATCAGTGAGAGGAAAATCAGTGGGAGAGTAAAATCAGTTAGAGAGTAAATTCAGGGATAGAGAAAAATCATTGAGAGGGAAATCAATGAGAGGAATATCAGTGAGTGAGGAAAATCAGTGAGAGAGGAAAATCAGTTAGAGGGAAATCAGTGAGAGGAAAAACAGGGAGAGGGAAAATCAATGAGAAGGGAAATCATTGAATGAGAAAAATAAGCGAGAGTGGAAAATCAGTGAGAAAGGGATGTCAGTGAGAGGAAAAATCAGTGAGTGAGGAAAATCCGTGAGAAAGGAAAATCAGTGAATGAGAAAAATCAATTAGAAGGAAATCAGTGCGAGGAAAATCATTGAGTGGAGAAAATCAGTGAATCAGTGACAGAGGAAAATCAATGAGAGAAGGAAATCAGTGAGAGAGAAAATCAGTGAGCAAGGAAAAACAGCGACAGAGGGAAAGCAGTGAAAAAGGAAAATCATGAGAGAGGGAAATCAGTGAGAGACAAAATTGTGAGAGAAAAATCAGTGAAAGAAAAAAGCAGTGACAGAGAAAAATCACTGAGAGCAAAATCAGTGAGAGAGAAAAATCAGTAGAACAGAAAATCAGTGAGTGAGGAAATTCAGTGAGGGAGGAAAATCAGTCAGTGAGCAAAATCAGTGAGAGAGGGAAAGCAGTGAGGGGGTCAATCAGTGAGGGAGGAAAATCAGCGAGAGAATAATCAATGATAGAGGAAAATCAGTGAGTGGGGGAAATCTGTGAGAGGAAAAAACAGTGAGAGAGCAAAATCAGTGAGAGAGCAAAAGCAGGGAGAGAGTAAAATCAGTGCGAAGGGAAATCAGTGAGAGAATAAACAGCCAGAGAGGAAAATCAATCAGAGAGGGAAATCAGTGAGAGGAAAATCAGCGATAGGAAAATCTGTGAGAGGAAGAATCAGTAAGAGAGCAAAATCTGTGAGAGAGCAAAATCAGCAAGAGAGGATAATCAGTGAGACAGTGAAATAAGTAAGAGGACAATCAGTGAGAGAGTAAAATCCATGAGAGAGGGCGAGCAGCAAGAGAGAAAATCAATGAAAAAGGAAAATCTGTGAGAGAGAGAAATCAGTGAGAGAAAAATCAGTAAAGGGGCAATCAGGGAGAGAGGAAAATCAGCAAGAGGGAAAATCAGTGACAGAGGAAAATCAATGAGAGAGGAAAATCAGTGAGAGGAAAACTAGTGAGAGGAAAAGCAGTGAAAAAGGAAAATCATTGGGAGAGTAAAATCAGTGAGAGGAAAGTCAATGAGAGAGAAAAATCTGTGAGGGAGGAAAATCCATGAGAGGAAAATCAGCAAGAGAGGAAAATCAATGAAAGGGGAAAATCAGAGAAAGAGCAAATCAGTGAGAGAGGAAAATCAGAGAGAGGGAAAATCAGTGAGAGGAAAATAAGTGAAAGAGAAAAAACATTGAGAAATTATAATCAGTGAGAGAATAAAATCAGTGAGGGAGGAAAATCAGTGAATGAGAAAAATCAATGAGAAGGAAATCAGTGCGAGGAAAATCATTGAGTGGAGAAAATCAGTGAATCAGTGACAGAGGAAAATCAATGAGAGAAGGAAATCAGTGAGAGAGAAAATCAGTGAGCAAGGAAAAACAGCGACAGAGGGAAAGCAGTGAAAAAGGAAAATCATGAGAGAGGGAAATCAGTGAGAGACAAAATTGTGAGAGAAAAATCAGTGAAAGAAAAAAGCAGTGACAGAGAAAAATCACTGAGAGCAAAATCAGTGAGAGAGAAAAATCAGTAGAACAGAAAATCAGTGAGTGAGGAAATTCAGTGAGGGAGGAAAATCAGTCAGTGAGCAAAATCAGTGAGAGAGGGAAAGCAGTGAGGGGGTCAATCAGTGAGGGAGGAAAATCAGCGAGAGAATAATCAATGATAGAGGAAAATCAGTGAGTGGGGGAAATCTGTGAGAGGAAAAAACAGTGAGAGAGCAAAATCAGTGAGAGAGCAAAAGCAGGGAGAGAGTAAAATCAGTGCGAAGGGAAATCAGTGAGAGAATAAACAGCCAGAGAGGAAAATCAATCAGAGAGGGAAATCAGTGAGAGGAAAATCAGCGATAGGAAAATCTGTGAGAGGAAGAATCAGTAAGAGAGCAAAATCTGTGAGAGAGCAAAATCAGCAAGAGAGGATAATCAGTGAGACAGTGAAATAAGTAAGAGGACAATCAGTGAGAGAGTAAAATCCATGAGAGAGGGCGAGCAGCAAGAGAGAAAATCAATGAAAAAGGAAAATCTGTGAGAGAGAGAAATCAGTGAGAGAAAAATCAGTAAAGGGGCAATCAGGGAGAGAGGAAAATCAGCAAGAGGGAAAATCAGTGACAGAGGAAAATCAATGAGAGAGGAAAATCAGTGAGAGGAAAACTAGTGAGAGGAAAAGCAGTGAAAAAGGAAAATCATTGGGAGAGTAAAATCAGTGAGAGGAAAGTCAATGAGAGAGAAAAATCTGTGAGGGAGGAAAATCCATGAGAGGAAAATCAGCAAGAGAGGAAAATCAATGAAAGGGGAAAATCAGAGAAAGAGCAAATCAGTGAGAGAGGAAAATCAGAGAGAGGGAAAATCAGTGAGAGGAAAATAAGTGAAAGAGAAAAAACATTGAGAAATTATAATCAGTGAGAGAATAAAATCAGTGAGGGAGGAAAATCAATGAGAGGAAAATCAGTGGGAGAGGCAAATTCAGTGAGAGTTCAAATCAGTGAGAGAGGAAAATCAGTGAGTGAGGAAAATCAGTGAGAGAGAAAAACCTATGAAAGAGGAAAATCAGTGAGGGAGGAAAATCAACAAGAGGAAAATCAGAGAGTGAGGAAAATCAGTGAGAGAGAGAAATCAGTCAGCGGAGAATCAGTGAGAGAGGAACATCAGTAAGAGAGAGAAATAAATGAGAGGGAAAATCAGCAAGAGGGAAAATCCGTGACAGAGGAAATTCAGTGAGAGAGGAAAATCAGTGAGTGAGGAAAATCAATGAGAGAAAAGTCAGTGAGTGAGTAAAATCAGTGAGAGAGGAAATTCAGTGGGAGGAAATTCAGAGAGAGCAAAATTAGTGAGTGAGGAAAATCAGTGAGAGGAAAATCAGTGAGGGAGGGAAATGAATGAGAGGGAAATCAGTGAGAGGAATATCAGTGAGTGAGGAAAATCAATTAGAGAAACATCAGTGAGTTAGTAAAATCAGTGAGAGAGGAAAATCAGTGAGATGAAAATCAGTGAGAGGAAAATCAGTGAAAGAGGAAAATCAGTGAGAGGAAAATCAGTGAAAGAGGAAAGTCAGTGGGAGGGGGAAATCAGTGCGAGGGGGAAATCAATGAGAGAGGAAAATCAGTGAGGGAAAAATCAGTGAGCGAGGAAAGTCAGTGAGAGGAAAGTCAATGAGAGGAAAAACAATGAGTGAGGAAAATCAATGAGAGAAAAATCAGTGAGTGAGTAAAATCAATGAGAGGAAAATAAGTGAGAGGAAAATCAGTGAGAGGAAAATCAGTGAAAGAGGAAAATCAGTGAGAGGAAAATCAGTGAAAGAAGAAAGTCAGTGGGAGAGGGAAATCAGTGAGAGAGGGAAATCAATGAGAGAGGAAAATCAGTGAAAGAGGAAAATCAGTGAGACGAAAATCAGTGAGAGGAAAATCAATGAGAGGAAAATCAGTGAGTGAGTAAAATCAATTAGAGAGGAAAATCAGTGAGAGGAAAATCAGTGAGAGGAAAATCAGTGAGTGAGGAAAATCTGTGACAAGAATAGCAGTGAGTGTGGAAAATCAATGAGAGAGGAAAATCAGTGAGTGGAAAATCAGTGAGTGAGGAAAATCAATGAGAAAAAGATCAGCGAGTGAGTAAAATCAGTGAGAGAGGAAAATCAGTCAGAGGAAAATCAATGAGAGAAAAGTCAGTGAGTGAGTAAAATCAGTGAGAGAGGAAATTCAGTGGGAGGAAATTCAGAAAGAGCAAAATTAGTGAGTGAGGAAAATCAGTGAGAGGAAAATCAGTGAGGGAGGGAAATGAATGAGAGGGAAATCAGTGAGAGGAATATCAGTGAGTGAGGAAAATCAATTAGAGAAACATCAGTGAGATAGTAAAATCAGTGAGAGAGGAAAATCAGTGAGATGAAAATCAGTGAGAGGAAAATCAGTGAAAGAGGAAAATCAGTGAGAGGAAAATCAGTGAAAGAGGAAAGTCAGTGGGAGGGGGAAATCAGTGCGAGGGGGAAATCAATGAGAGAGGAAAAACAGTGAAAGAGGAAAATCAGTGAGAGGAAAATCAGTGAGGGAAAAATCAGTGAGTGAGGAAAGTCAGTGAGAGGAAAGTCAATGAGAGGAAAAACAATGAGTGAGGAAAATCAATGAGAGAAAAATCAGTGAGTGAGTAAAATCAATGAGAGGAAAATAAGTGAGAGGAAAATCAGTGAGAGGAAAATCAGTGAAAGAGGAAAATCAGTGAGAGGAAAATCAGTGAAAGAAGAAAGTCAGTGGGAGAGGGAAATCAGTGAAAGAGGGAAATCAATGAGAGAGGAAAATCAGTGAAAGAGGAAAATCAGTGAGATGAAAATCAGTGAGAGGAAAATCAATGAGAGGAAAATCAGTGAGTGAGTAAAATCAATTAGAGAGGAAAATCAGTGAGAGGAAAATCAGTGAGAGGAAAATCAGTGAGTGAGGAAAATCTGTGACAAGAATAGCAGTGAGTGTGGAAAATCAATGAGAGAGGAAAATCAGTGAGTGGAAAATCAGTGAGTGAGGAAAATCAATGAGAAAAAGATCAGCGAGTGAGTAAAATCAGTGAGAGAGGAAAATCAGTCAGAGGAAAATCTGTGAAAGGAAAATCAGTGAGAGGAAAATCTGTGAAAGAGGAAAATCAGTGAGAGACAAAAATCAGTGAGAGAGGGAAATTAATGAGAGAGGGAAATCATTGACAGAGGAAAATCAGTGAGAGGAAAAACAGTGAGAGGAAAATCAGTGAGTCAGGAAAATCAATGAGAGAAAAATCAGTGAGTGAGTAAAACCTGTTAGAGAGGTAAATCCGTGAGAGTGGGAAAACAGTGAGAGAGGTAAATCAATGAGAGAGGGAAATCAGTGAGAGAGGGAAATCAGTGAGAGGGAAAATCAGTGAAATGAAAATCAGTTAGAGACGGAATATTTGTGAGAGAGAAAATTCAGTGAGAGAGGAAAATACGTGAGATGGAAATCATTGAATGAAGAAAATCAGTGAGAGGAAAATCAGCAAGAAAGCAAAAAAGAGTGAGATCGAAAATTAGTGACTGAGGGAAATCAGTGAGAGAGAAAAATCAGTTAATGGGGGAATATCAGTGAGAGGAAAATCAGTAAGAGAGGGAAAATCAGTGGCAGGAAAATCAGTGCTTGAGGGAAATCTGTGAGAGAAGGAAATCAGGGAGGGGAAATTCAGTGAGCGGAAAATCAGTGAGTGGGGGAAAATCAATGAGATGAAAATCAGTGAGAGTGGAAAATCAATGAGAGCGGAAAATCAGTGAAAGAGGAAAATCAGTGAGAGGAAAATGAGTGAGAGGAAAATCAGTGAGTCAGGAAAGTCAATGAGAGAGGGACATCAGTGAGAGGAAAATCAGTGAGTGAGGAAAATTAATGAGAGAAAATCACTGAGTGAGTAAAATCTGTTAGAGAGGTAAATCAGGGAGAGTGGGAAATCAGTGAGAGAGGGAAATCAATGAGAAAGGGATATCAGTGAGAGAGGGAAATCAGTGAGAGGGAAAAGCAGTGAAATGGAAATCAGTTAGAGATGGAAAATCCATGAGAGAGGAAACTCAGTGAGAGGATAATCAGTGAGAGAAGGAAATCAGTGAGAGAGGGAAAATCAGTGAGAGAAAAATCAGTGAGAGGAAAATCAGTGAGTGAGAATAATCAGCGAGAGAGGAAAACCAGTGAGAGGAAAATCAGTGAGAGGAAAATCAGTGAGAGAGGAAAATCAGTTAGAGAGTAAATTCAGGGATAGAGAAAAATCATTGAGAGGGAAATCAATGAGAGGAATATCAGTGAGTGAGGAAAATCAGTGAGAGAGGAAAATCAGTTAGAGGGAAATCAGTGAGAGGAAAAACAGGGAGAGGGAAAATCAATGAGAAGGGAAATCATTGAATGAGAAAAATAAGCGAGAGTGGAAAATCAGTGAGAAAGTGATGTCAGTGAGAGGAAAAATCAGTGAGTGAGGAAAATCCGTGAGTAAGGAATATCAATGAATGAGAAAAATCAATGAGAAGGAAATCAGTGCGAGGAAAATCATTGAGTGTGGAAAATCAGTGAATCAGTGACAGAGGAAAATCAATGAGAGAAGGAAATCAGTGAGAGGGAAAATCAGCGAGCAAGGAAAAACAGCGACAGAGGGAAAGCAGTGAAAAAGGAAAATCATGAGAGAGGGAAATCAGTGAGAGACAAATCAGTGAGAGAAAAATCAGTGAAAGAAAAAAGCAGTGACAGAGAAAAATCACTGAGAGGAAAATCAGTGAGATGGAAAAATCAGTAGAACAGAAAATCAGTGAGTGAGGAAATTCAGTGAGAGAGGAAAATCAGTCAGTGAGCAAAATCGGTGAGAGAGGGAAATCAGTGAGGGGTCAATCAGTGAGGGAGAAAAATCAGCGAGAGGATAATCAATGATAGAGGAAAATCAGTGAGTGGGGGAAATCTGTGAGAGGAAAAAACAGTGAGAGAGCAAAATCAGTGAGAGAGCAAAAGCAGGGAGAGAGTAAAATCAGTGCGAGAGGGAAATCAGTGAGAGAAAAAACAGCCAGAGAGGAAAATCAATCAGAGAGGGAAATCAGTGAGAGGAAAATCAGCGAAAGGAAAATCTGTGAGAGGAAGAATCAGTAAGAGAGCAAAATCTGTGAGAGAGCAAAATCAGCAAGAGAGGATAATCAGTGAGACAGTGAAATAAGTAATAGAACAATCAGTGAGAGAGTAAAATCCATGAGAGAGGGCGAACAGCAAGAGAGAAAATCAATGAAAAAGGAAAATCAGTGAGAGAGAGAAATCAGTGAGAGAAAAATCAGTAAAGGGGCAATCAGGGAGAGAGGAAAATCAGCAAGAGGGAAAATCAGTGACAGAGGAAAATCAATGACAGAGGAATATCAGTGAGAGGAAAACCAGTGAGAGGAAAGGCAGTGAAAAAGGAAAATCATTGGGAGAGTAAAATCAGTGAGAGGAAAGTCAATGAGAGAGAAAAATCTGTGAGAGAGGAAAATCCATGAGAGGAAAATCAGCAAGAGAGGAAAATCAATGAAAGGGGAAAATCAGAGAAAGAGTAAATCAGTGAGAGAGGAAAATCAGAGAGAGGGAAAATCAGTGAGAGGAAAATAAGTGAAAGAGAAAAAACATTGAGAAATTATAATCAGTGAGAGAATAAAATCAGTGAGGGAGGAAAATCAATGAGAGGAAAATCAGTGGGAGAGGCAAATTCAGTGAGAGTTCAAATCAGTGAGAGAGGAAAATCAGTGAGTGAGGAAAATCAGTGAGAGAGAAAAACCAATGAAAGAGGAAAATCAGTGAGGGAGGAAAATCAACAAGAGGAAATTCAGAGAGTGAGGAAAATCAGTGAGAGAGAGAAATCAGTCAGCGGAGAATCAGTGAGAGAGGAACATCAGTAAGAGAGAGAAATAAATGAGAGGGAAAATCAGCAAGAGGGAAAATCCGTGACAGAGGAAATTCAGTGAGAGAGGAAAATCAGTGAGTGAGGAAAATCAACGAGAGAAAAGTCAGTGAGTGAGTAAAATCAGTGAGAGAGGAAATTCAGTGGGAGGAAATTCAGAGAGAGCAAAATTAGTGAGTGAGGAAAATCAGTGAGAGGAAAATCAGTGAGGGAGGGAAATGAATGAGAGGGAAATCAGTGAGAGGAATATCAGTGAGTGAGGAAAATCAATTAGAGAAACATCAGTGAGTTAGTAAAATCAGTGAGAGAGGAAAATCAGTGAGATGAAAATCAGTGAGAGGAAAATCAGTGAAAGAGGAAAATCAGTGAGAGGAAAATCAGTGAAAGAGGAAAGTCAGTGGGAGGGGTAAATCAGTGCGAGGGGGAAATCAATGAGAGAGGAAAAACAGTGAAAGAGGAAAATCAGTGAGAGGAAAATCAGTGAGGGAAAAATCAGTGAGTGAGGAAAGTCAGTGAGAGGAAAGTCAATGAGAGGAAAAACAATGAGTGAGGAAAATCAATGAGAGAAAAATCAGTGAGTGAGTAAAATCAATGAGAGGAAAATAAGTGAGAGGAAAATCAGTGAGAGGAAAATCAGTGAAAGAGGAAAATCAGTGAGAGGAAAATCAGTGAAAGAAGAAAGTCAGTGGGAGAGGGAAATCAGTGAGAGAGGGAAATCAATGAGAGAGGAAAATCAGTGAAAGAGGAAAATCAGTGAGACGAAAATCAGTGAGAGGAAAATCAATGAGAGGAAAATCAGTGAGTGAGTAAAATCAATTAGAGAGGAAAATCAGTGAGAGGAAAATCAGTGAGTGAGGAAAATCTGTGACAAGAATAGCAGTGAGTGTGGAAAATCAATGAGAGAGGAAAATCAGTGAGTGGAAAATCAGTGAGTGAGGAAAATCAATGAGAAAAAGATCAGCGAGTGAGTAAAATCAGTGAGAGAGGAAAATCAGTCAGAGGAAAATCTGTGAAAGGAAAATCAGTGAGAGGAAAATCTGTGAAAGAGGAAAATCAGTGAGAGACAAAAATCAGTGAGAGAGGGAAATTAATGAGAGAGGGAAATCATTGACAGAGGAAAATCAGTGAGAGGAAAAACAGTGAGAGGAAAATCAGTGAGTCAGGAAAATCAATGAGAGAAAAATCAGTGAGTGAGTAAAACCTGTTAGAGAGGTAAATCCGTGAGAGTGGGAAAACAGTGAGAGAGGTAAATCAATGAGAGAGGGAAATCAGTGAGAGAGGGAAATCAGTGAGAGGGAAAATCAGTGAAATGAAAATCAGTTAGAGACGGAATATTTGTGAGAGAGAAAATTCAGTGAGAGAGGAAAATACGTGAGATGGAAATCATTGAATGAAGAAAATCAGTGAGAGGAAAATCAGCAAGAAAGCAAAAAAGAGTGAGATCGAAAATTAGTGACTGAGGGAAATCAGTGAGAGAGAAAAATCAGTTAATGGGGGAATATCAGTGAGAGGAAAATCAGTAAGAGAGGGAAAATCAGTGGCAGGAAAATCAGTGCTTGAGGGAAATCTGTGAGAGAAGGAAATCAGGGAGGGGAAATTCAGTGAGCGGAAAATCAGTGAGTGGGGGGAAATCAATGAGATGAAAATCAGTGAGAGAGGAAAATCAATGAGAGCGGAAAATCAGTGAAAGAGGAAAATCAGTGAGAGGAAAATGAGTGAGAGGAAAATCAGTGAGTCAGGAAAGTCAATGAGAGAGGGACATCAGTGAGAGGAAAATCAGTGAGTGAGGAAAATTAATGAGAGAAAATCACTGAGTGAGTAAAATCTGTTAGAGAGGTAAATCAGGGAGAGTGGGAAATCAGTGAGAGAGGGAAATCAATGAGAAAGGGATATCAGTGAGAGAGGGAAATCAGTGAGAGGGAAAAGCAGTGAAATGGAAATCAGTTAGAGATGGAAAATCCATGAGAGAGGAAAATCAGTGAGAGGATAATCAGTGAGAGAAGGAAATCAGTGAGAGAGGGAAAATCAGTGAGAGAAAAATCAGTGAGAGGAAAATCAGTGAGTGAGAATAATCAGCGAGAGAGGAAAACCAGTGAGAGGAAAATCAGTGAGAGGAAAATCAGTGAGAGAGGAAAATCAGTTGGAGAGTAAATTCAGGGATAGAGAAAAATCATTGAGAGGGAAATCAATGAGAGGAATATCAGTGAGTGAGGAAAATCAGTGAGAGAGGAAAATCAGTTAGAGGGAAATCAGTGAGAGGAAAAACAGGGAGAGGGAAAATCAATGAGAAGGGAAATCATTGAATGAGAAAAATAAGCGAGAGTGGAAAATCAGTGAGAAAGGGATGTCAGTGAGAGGAAAAATCAGTGAGTGAGGAAAATCCATGAGTAAGGAATATCAATGAATGAGAAAAATCAATGAGAAGGAAATCAGTGCGAGGAAAATCATTGAGTGCGGAAAATCAGTGAATCAGTGACAGAGGAAAATCAATGAGAGAAGGAAATCAGTGAGAGGGAAAATCAGCGAGCAAGGAAAAACAGCGACAGTGAAAAAGGAAAATCATGAGAGAGGGAAATCAGTGAGAGACAAATCAGTGAGAGAAAAATCAGTGAAAGAAAAAAGCAGTGACAGAGAAAAATCACTGAGAGGAAAATCAGTGAGATAGAAAAATCAGTAGAACAGAAAATCAGTGAGTGAGGAAATTCAGTGAGAGAGGAAAATCAGTCAGTGAGCAAAATCGGTGAGAGAGGGAAATCAGTGAGGGGTCAATCAGTGAGGGAGAAAAATCAGCGAGAGGATAATCAATGATAGAGGAAAATCAGTGAGTGGGGGAAATCTGTGAGAGGAAAAAACAGTGAGAGAGCAAAATCAGTGAGAGAGCAAAAGCAGGGAGAGAGTAAAATCAGTGCGAGAGGGAAATCAGTGAGAGAAAAAACAGCCAGAGAGGAAAATCAATCAGAGAGGGAAATCAGTGAGAGGAAAATCAGCGATAGGAAAATCTGTGAGAGGAAGAATCAGTAAGAGAGCAAAATCTGTGAGAGAGCAAAATCAGCAAGAGAGGATAATCAGTGAGACAGTGAAATAAGTAATAGAACAATCAGTGAGAGAGTAAAATCCATGAGAGAGGGCGAGCAGCAAGAGAGAAAATCAATGAAAAAGGAAAATCAGTGAGAGAGAGAGAAATCAGTGAGAGAAAAATCAGTAAAGGGGCAATCAGGGAGAGAGGAAAATCAGCAAGAGGGAAAATCAGTGACAGAGGAAAATCAATGACAGAGGAATATCAGTGAGAGGAAAACTAGTGAGAGGAAAAGCAGTGAAAAAGGAAAATCATTGGGAGAGTAAAATCAGTGAGAGGAAAGTCAATGAGAGAGAAAAATCTGTGAGAGAGGAAAATCCATGAGAGGAAAATCAGCAAGAGAGGAAAATCAATGAAAGGGGAAAATCAGAGAAAGAGCAAATCAGTGAGAGAGGAAAATCAGAGAGAGGGAAAATCAGTGAGAGGAAAATAAGTGAAAGAGAAAAAACATTGAGAAATTATAATCAGTGAGAGAACAAAATCAGTGAGGGAGGAAAATCAATGAGAGGAAAATCAGTGGGAGAGGCAAATTCAGTGAGAGTTCAAATCAGTGAGAGAGGAAAATCAGTGAGTGAGGAAAATCAGTGAGAGAGAAAAACCAATGAAAGAGGAAAATCAGTGAGGGAGGAAAATCAACAAGAGGAAAATCAGAGAGTGAGGAAAATCAGTGAGAGAGAGAAATCAGTCAGCGGAGAATCAGTGAGAGAGGAACATCAGTAAGAGAGAGAAATAAATGAGAGGGAAAATCAGCAAGAGGGAAAATCCGTGACAGAGGAAATTCAGTGAGAGAGGAAAATCAGTGAGTGAGGAAAATCAATGAGAGAAAAGTCAGTGAGTGAGTAAAATCAGTGAGAGAGGAAATTCAGTGGGAGGAAATTCAGAGAGAGCAAAATCAGTGAGTGAGGAAAATCAATGAGAGAGGGAAATCAGTGAGTGGAAAATCAGTGAGTGAGAAAAATCAATGAGAGAAAGATCAGCGAGTGAGTAAAATCAGTGAGAGGGGAAAATAAGTGGGAGGAAATTCAGAGAGAGCAAAATCAGTGAGTGAGGAAAATCAGTGAGAGGAAAGTCAGTGAGAGAGGAAAATGAATGAGAGGGAAATCAGTGAGAGGAAAATCAGCGAGTGAGGAAAATCAATTAGAGAAACATCAGTGAGTTAGTAAAATCAGTGAGAGAGGAAAGTCAGTGGGAGGGGGAAATCAGTGAGAGGGGGAAATCAATGAGAGAGGAAAAGCAGTGAAAGAGGAATATCAGTGAGAGGAAAATCAGTGAGGGGAAAATCAGTGAGTGAGGAAAATCAGTGAGAGGAAAATCAGAGAGTGAGTAAAATCAATGAGAGGAAAATAAGTGAGAGGAAAATCAGTGAGAGGAAAATCAGTGAAAGAGGAAAATCAGTGAGAGGAAAATCAGTGAAAGAAGAAAGTCAGTGGGAGAGAGAAATCAGTGAGAGAGGGAAATCAATGAGAGAGGAAAATCAGTGAAAGAGGAAAATCAGTGAGATGAAAATCAGTGAGAGGAAAATCAATGAGAGGAAAATCAGTGAGTGAGTAAAATCAATTAGAGAGGAAAATCAGTGAGAGGAAAATCAGTGAGAGGAAAATCAGTGAGTGAGGAAAATCTGTGACAAGAATATCAGTGAGTGTGGAAAATGAATGAGAGAGGGAAATCAGTGAGTGGAAAATCAGTGAGTGAGGAAAATCAATGAGAGAAAGATCAGCGAGTGAGTAAAATCAGTGAGAGGAAAATCAGTCAGAGGAAAATCAGTGAAAGGAAAATCAGTGAGAGGAAAATCTGTGAAAGAGGAAAATCAATGAGAGACAAAAATCAGTGAGAGAAGGAAATCCATGAGAGAGGGAAATTAATGAGAGAGGAAAATCATTGAAGAGGAAAATCAGTGAGAGGAAAAACAGTGAGAGGAAAATCAGTGAGTCAGGAAAATCAATGAGAGAAAAATCAGTGAGTGAGTAAAATCTGTTAGAGAGGTAAATCCGTGAGAGTGGGAAAACAGTGAGAGAGGTAAATCAATGAGAGAGGAAAATCAGTGAGAGAGGGAAATCAGTGAGAGGGAAAATCAGTGAAATGAAAATCAGTTGGAGACGGAAAATCCTTGAGGGAGGAAACTCAGTGAGAGAGGATAATCAGTGAGAGAAAAATCAGTTAGAGACAGACTATTTGTGAGAGAGGAAATTCAGTGAGAGAGGAAAATACGTGAGATGGAAATCATTGAATGAAGAAAATCAGTGAGAGGAAAATCAGCAAGAAAGCAAAAAAGAGTGAGATCGAAAATTAGTGACTGAGGGAAATCAGTGAGAGAGAAAAATCAGTTAATGGGGGAATATCAGTGAGAGGAAAATCAGTAAGAGAGGGAATATCAGTGGCAGGAAAATCAGTGCTTGAGGGAAATCTGTGAGAGAAGGAAATCAGGGAGGGGAAATTCAGTGAGTGGAAAATCAGTGAGTGGGGGAAAATCAATGAGATGAAAATCAGTGGATGAGTAAAATCAATGAGAGAGGAAAATCAGTGAAAGAGGAAAATCAGTGAGAGGAAAATGAGTGAGAGGAGAATCAGTGAGTCAGGAAAGTCAATGAGAGAGGGACATCAGTGAGAGGAAAATCAGTGAGTGGGGAAAATGAATGAGAGAAAAATCAGTGAGTGAGTAAAATCTGTTAGAGAGGTAAATCAGTGAGAGTGGGAAATCAGTGAGAGAGGGAAATCAATGAGAAAGGGATATCAGTGAGAGAGGGAAATCAGTGAGAGGGAAAAGCAGTGAAATGAAAATCAGTTAGAGACGGAAAATCCATGAGAGAGGAAACTCAGTGAGAGGATAATCAGTGACAGAAGGAAATCAGTGAGCGAGGGAAAATCAGTGAGAGAAAAATCAGTGAGAGGAAAATCAGTGAGTGAGAATAATCAGCGAGAGAGGAAAATCAGTGAGAGGAAAATCAGTTAGAGAAGGAATATTTGTGAGAGAGGAAATTCAGTGACAGAGGA
Organism: Somniosus microcephalus; assembly: GCF_052327205.1. NCBI lineage: Eukaryota > Metazoa > Chordata > Chondrichthyes > Squaliformes > Somniosidae > Somniosus > Somniosus microcephalus. The sequence goes on along the minus strand of NC_140997.1, from coordinate 160,887,073 downwards.
AAATAAGTGGGATGGAAATCATTGAAAGAAGAAAATCAGTGAGGAAAATCAGCAAGAAAGCAATAAAGAGTGAGATTGAAAATTAGTGACTGAGCGAAATCAGTGAGAGAGAAAAATCAGTTAGTGGGGGAATATCAGTGAGAGGAAAATCAGTAAGAAAGGGAAAATCTGTGGCAGGAAAATCAGTGCTTGAGGAAAATCAGTGAGAGAAGGAAATCAGTGAGAGGAAAATCAGTGAGAGGAAAATCAGTGCGAGAGGGAAAATCAGAGAGAGAGAGAGAGCAAAATCAGTGAAGAGGGAAAAATAGGTACAGAAGAATATCAGTGAAAGAGGATAACCAACAAGAGGGTGAAAAACTTTGAGATTGATAATTAGTGAGTGTTGAAAATCAATGAGGCAGGAAATAAAGTGAGAGGAAAATCAGTGAGAGGGAAATCAGTGAAAGAGGAAAATCAGTGAGAGGAAAATCAATGAGATGGAAAATCAGAGAAATGGAAAATCAGTGAGGTGGAAAATCAGTGAGAGAATAAAATCAGTGAGAGAGAAAAATCAGTGAGAGGAAAATCAGAGTGAGGAAAATCAGAGAGAGAGGAATATCAGTGAGAGGAAAATCAGTGAGATGGAAAATCAGTGAGAGAATAAAATCAGTGAGAGAAAAATCAGTGAGAGGAAAACCAGTGAGAGAGGAAAATCAGTGAGTGAGAAAAATCAGCGAGAGAGGAAAGTCAGTGAGAGGAAAATTAGTTAGAGATGGAAAACCTGTGAGAGAGGAAATTCAGTGAAGGAAGAAAATAAGTGGGATGGAAATCAATGAAAGAAGAACATCAGTGACAGGAAAATCAGCAAGAAAGCAAAAGAGTGAGATAAAAAATTAGTGACTGAGAGAAATCAGTGAGAGATAAATCAGTTAGTAGGGGAAAATCAGTGAGAGGAAAATCAGTAAGAGAGGGAAAATCAGTGGCAGGAAAATCAATGCTTGAGGGAAATCAGTGAGAGAATGAAATCAGTGAGAGAGAAAATCAGTGAAAGGAAAATAAGTTAGAGACTTTAAATCCTTGAGAGAGGAAACTCAGTGAGAGGATAATCAGTGAGAGAAGGAAATCAGTGAGAGGAAAATCAGTGAGAGGAAAATCAGTGACTGGGGGAAAATCAATGAGAGGAAATTCAGTGAGAGAGGAAAATCAGTGAGAGAGGGAAAAATAGGTAGCGAAGAATATCTGTGAAAGAGGATAAACAACAAGAGGGTGAACAACAGTGAGATTGAAAATTAGTGAATGTTGAAAATCAGTGAGGCAGGAAATAAAGTGAGAGGAAAATCAGTGAGAGGGAAATCAGTGAAAGAGGAAAATCAGTGAGATGACAATCAATGAGATGGAAAATCAGTGACATGGAAAATCAATGAGATGGAAAATCAGTGAGAGAATAAAATCAGTGAGAGAGAAAAATCAGTGAGAGGAAAATCAGTGAATGAGAAAATTCAGTGAAAGGGAAAATCTGTGAGAGGAAAATCAGTAGAGATGGAAAATCCATGAGAGAGGAAAATCAATGTGAGAGGGAAATCTGTGAGAAAGGAAATTCAGTGAAATAATAAATCAATGAGAGGGGAAAATCAGTGAGTGAGGAAAATCAGCGAGAGCGAAAAATAAGTGAGAGGAAAATCAATGAGCGGAAAATTGCCAAGAGGAAAATCAGTGATTGAGAAGGAAATCAGAGAAGCAGGAAAACCAGTGAGAGGAAAATAAGTGAAAAAGCAAAATCAGTGAGAAAGGGAAAACAGTGAAAGTGGAAAATTAGTGAGAGAGGTGATGTGCCTCAATAAATCCAAGACTCAATGTTAACTGAACAAAGCAAGGCTTTTATTAACTTAGAAGGTAACACACAGTGGAGAAGTGTCTCCCATCCAGAGGTCGGCTGTACTGGATGTGAGACATGCTGGGCCTGCTTAAGTAGAGGCCAGGAATGGGCAGAGCCCTACACACAATAAAGTACAGGTGAGGAAATGGAACTGAGGTAAGGGAAATGAAACTGAAACTAAACCACAGTCACAGGCACAATCACACACAGAGAATACAGATGAGTGATGAATGGCATATTTCATCACAAGAGGAAAATCAGTGAGGGAGAAAATCAGTGAGAGAGGAAAATCAGGGAGAGGGAAAATCAGTGAGTGGGAGAAATCAGTGAGAGAAAAATCAGTGAGACGGGAAATCAGTGAGAGTGAAAATCAGTGAATGAGGACAATCAGTGAGCGAGAAAATCAGTGAGTGAGGGAAAATCAGTGAGATGGAAAATCAATGACAGAGGAAATTCACTGAGAGAGGAAAATCAGTGAGTGGGATATCAGTGAGAGGGAAATCAGTGAGAGAGGGAAAGTCATTGAGAGATGAAAATCAGTGAGAGGAAAATCAGTGAGAGAGGAAAATCTGTGAGTGGGATATCAGTGAGAGGGAAATCAGTGAGTGGGATATCACTGAGAGGGAAATCAGTGAGAGAGGGAAAGTCATTGAGAGATGAAAATCAGTGAGAGGAAAATCAGTGAGAGAGGAAAATCTGTGAGTGGGGGAAATCAGTAAAAGGGAAATCAGTGAGAGAGGAAAATCAGTGAAGAGGGAAAAACAGGTAGTGAAGAATATCAGTGACAGAGGATAATCAGCACGAGAGTGAAAAATAGCGAGATCGAAAATCAGTGAGTGAGGTAAATCATTGAGTGAGGAAAATCAGTGACGCAGGAAAAGCAGTGTGTGGGGAAAATCAGTGAGAGGGAAATCAGTGAATAGGGAAATACAGGTAGAGAAGAATGTAATTGAGAGAGGATAATCAGCAAGAGAGTGAATAACAGTGAGATCGAAAATCAGTGAGAGGAAAATCAGTGAGAGAATAAAATCAGTGAGAGAGGAAAATCGGTGAGAGAGGAAAATCAGTGAGAGGGGAAAATCAGTGAGAGGGGAAAATCAGTGAGTGAGGAAAATCAGTGAGAGGAGAAAATCAGTGAGTGAGGAAAATCAGTGAGAGAGGGAAGAACAGTAAGAGAGGAAAATCAGTGAGAGAGGAAAATCAGTGAGAGGGGAAAATCAGTGAGTGAGGAAAATCAGTGAGAGAGGGAAAAACAGTGAGTGAGGAAAATCAATGAATGAGGAAAATCAGTGAGATGGAAAATCAGTGAGTGGAAAATCAGTAAGTGAGGGAAAAACAGTGAGAGAGGAAAATCAATGAATGAGGAGAATAAGTGAGATGGAAAATCAGTGAGAGGGATATCCCTGAGTGGAAAATCAGTGAGTGGAAAATCAGTGAGTGAGGGAAAAACAGTGAGAGAGGAAACTCAGTGAGAGAGGAAAATCAGTGAGATGGAAAATCAGTGAGATAATAAAATAAGTGAGAGTGGAAAATCGGTAAGAGAGCGAAAACATTGAGAGAGAAAAATCAGTGAGTGAGGAAAATCAGTGAGAAAGGGAAAAAATGTGAGTGAGGAAAATCTGTGAGATGGAAAATCAGTGAGAGGGAAATCAGTGAGAGAGGGAAAATCAGTGAGAGAGGAAAATCAGTGAGAAGAAGATCAGTGAGAGGGAAATCTGTGAGAGGAAAATTAGTGAGAGCGGAAAATCAGTGAAAGGGGGAAAATCATTGAGAGGGAAAATCTGTGAAGAGAGAAAAACAGTGAGAGAGGAAAGTCAGTGAGCAACGGAAATTCAGTGCAAAAGTATAATCTGTAAGTTAAGGAAATCAGTGAGTGAAGAAAATCAGTGAGAGAGGAAAATCAGTGAGAGTGGAAAATCAGTGAGGGAGGAAAATCAATGAGAGAAAAATCAGTGAGTGAGTAAAATTATTGAGAGAAGAAATTCAGTGAGAGGAAATTCAGTGAGAGGAAATTCAGTGAGAGGAAAATCAGTGAGAGGAAAGTCAGTGAGAGAAAAGTCAGTGAGTGAGTAAAATCAATGAGAGAAAATTCAGTGAGAGGAAAATCAGTGAGAAGAAAATCATTGAGAGAAAAATCAGTGAGCAAGTAAAATCAGTGAGAGAGGAATATTAGTGAGAGGAAAATCAGTGAGGTGGAAAATCAGTGAGAGAATAAAATCATTGAGAGAGAAAAATCAGTGAGAGGAAAATCAGTGACTGAGAAAAATCAGCGAGAGAGGAAAATCAGTGAGAGGGAAAATCTGGGAGAGGAAAATCAACTAGAGATGGAAAATCCATGAGAGAGGAAAATCAGTGAGAGAGGGAAATCTGTGAGAAAAGAAAATCAGTGATATAATAAATCAATGAGAGAGGAAAATCAGTGAGTGAGGAAAATCAGCGAGAGCGAAATATCAGTGAAAGGAAACATAGAAACAATGGGCTAGAAATTCAGTATAGCCACTTTTGGGGCGGTAAAGTCGGGCGGCCGCTGAAGTTTGCGCCTGGCGCAAAGTCGAGGCCACTTCACCGATATTCAGTAGCATCGCCCTAAGAGGTTGCTGCAGCGCTAAAACTGGCGATGCATGACTATCTTTAGGCGCTAAGCCGGCGGTGCTGAGCTATACCGCCGAGGCCGGGCGCAGCGCAGGTGCGGTGATTTCTTCATTGATGGCAGACACGCTGGCGCCGGCCATCTCTTAAAGGGGGAAGGGTCGATTTTTTTGGCTGCCATGCCCTGGACACTGCAGCCCTCCACCTAGGCCTGAACACTGCTGCTGCAACTCTTCACCGCCCAGGACGATGCAGAAGGCCCGGGAGAGAGCGCTGCGCTTCAGTGAGGGTGACCTGAGGCTGCTGGTTAGCGCAGTGAACCGAAGACGCCATGTTTTGTTCCCTGACAGTGTCAAGAAGCCGGTGCCCAGCGTCTACCGCAAAGCCTGGAGGGAGGTCTCCAACAGGGTGACATCCAACAGTGTGGTTGCCAGGAATCCTGTACAATGCAGGAAAAAGTTCAACGGCCTCACTCGGATTGTCAGGGTGAGTACCCTTTCCAGTGTCCTCCTCATCCTTGCATGTGCACCTCACATTATGGACAAAGGGACCTGAAAGCCCTAATGGCCAGCCCTCATCCAGCAGCTATGGGACTGGCATGAACATCAATTGCACATTCTGCACTTTACACACTGTCCAAGCTATTCGACCATGGGAGGCAGTGCAGACAAGATCAGGGCTACACAATGTCCAAGCTATTCGACCATGGGAGGCAGTGCAGACAAGATCAGGGCTACACACCGTACTTAGAGGCTGTCCTTTCTCTTGCAGGCCAAGCTGGCTAACAACAGGTGTAGCCAGATTGGGACCGGTGGAGGCCGACCTCAGCACCAAGAGCTCACCGACCTAGACCAGCACGTGGAGCACATTATGGGAGTCCATGTGATTGGCCCCGTTGCCACTGGAGATGCCGACCCCGTTCTGGGCACCAATGGTAAGGACATCACCTTTTGGACCTCTCTCGTTTCACTTGCGCATCAGATCAACATCCTTTGCCACTGTCCGACCAATGCGGTGAATGGCACCACTCATGCCTCCCTCGCTGACGCCCTGTCCTCACTCTAAAGCTACTCTTGTGCCTTCCTGCTTTCAGATGGTGAGACGCCAGTTGAGGCGGGCCTTGAAGCTGCCAGTGACAGCCCCTCGGAAGAGGAGGAGGAGGAGGAGGAAGAGGTAGCCAGCCCATCAGTGGCACCCTCAGCCGCGGCAGCCCATGGCAATGTAGGGGACACGTCTTCCCTGGAGGGGAGCCTGGGGGAAGGGTCGCAGGAGAGTGAAGTTCCTGGGCCCAGCGGCCTGCAGCAACGCGGGAGGGGTGGGGAAGCTCGGCGGCCTTCTCCCCAGAGGGTGAGTGCGGCCTCCAGTCCTGCGACGGTCAGCGCAGAGGAGGTGCGCCTCCTAGAGGAAATGGCCGTCGACTCGGAGCGCAGGCACACGGAGCTCATGGGGGTAGTGGCACGGATGCCTGACTCCATACAGTCACTGGCTCGGAGTGTGGAGGAATTCGGGGCAGCACAGTCGGCGAGTTCCCAAGTGCTCACTCGTGCCGTCCAGGCCCAGGCCAGGAGTCTGCAGGAATTCGGGGCAGCACAGTCAGCGAGTACCCAAGTGCTCACTCGTGCCGTCCAGCACTGGCTGGTGTGGTGTATGTAACCTGTTCCACCTTAAGAGAACTACCTTAAGAGATGTACTACTTTCTCTTGGCTGCTGTATACTGTAATATTGTAATACCGGTGGTGACCACACCGGTATATAAGTGTTGTGCAAGGATTTGCTGGGCAGTTCAGCCCTGACCTTCAAATAGTAAAGACCTGTTAAAAGTTATTCCTGTTGTCTGTGTCCAGTGATTGATCCTAAACATAACTGGAACATACAGACTCAACAGTGGCGACGTGTCCGATCTTACCCTGCGGCAAATTTACATCCAAGGCAGCTTCGTCCTCAAAACGAGCGTCGAGAAGAGGCATCCGCCCTCATCATCCTGCTGAGCACCATCGCACGGGAGGCATCGAGAACCCGGGTTAAAAAGAAAAAGAATTCTGACCACGAAGCCCTCCATCAGCGACAGGCAGTGATCATCCCTTCTACCACGGTGGTGGGTAAGCCGATCAGCGACACGAGCAGAAAGTCGGCCGCGTTGACTGTGGAGTAGGGGAGGGAAAACGGAGGAATAAGGGCGGAGAGCTCGACCACGGCTGGTAGAAAGGGCCGGGCTGCAATCGAGGCTGGGAGGCACAGCGACTGGGGCAGCTTAAGGCTCGAGATCCGCGGAGAACTCAAACGCAGCCGGTGTACAGGACCGGGCTGCGAGCAGGGCTGCGAGGCAAAGCAGCGTCGGGGAGTTGAGAAGCTTAAGGCACGAGAGCCGCGGAGAATTCAAACGCAGCCGGTGTAAAGGACCGGGCTGCAAGCGGGGCTGCAAGGCAAAGCAGCGTCAGGGAGTGAGAACCGCTGGGGAGGCGAGAACGGCAGCAGCAAGGCAATCGCCATTGCAGCCAGCGGGGGAAGAAGTCAAACGCGGGAATCCGCCATTGTAGTCGGTGGGGGAAGAAGACGAGCACGGGAAAGACCGCCAAGCGCGGGAAGCCGCCATTTTAGTAGGCGGGGGAAGAAGACAAGCGCGGGAAGCCGCCATTTAAAAAAAAAAAAAAAAATTTTAAACTTGCAAGGATGCCTAAACATGGGAGCATTAATACCTTTGATAGTGATGTCGAAGATTGGACCACGTATGTAGAACGCATGGAAGTTTATTGTAAAGCAAATAAGGTACCAGATGATGAGAAAGCATTAACCTTATTAAGCTCAATGGGGGCGAAGACATACGGGCTATTGAAGCACCTTCTATCACCAAATAAACCGGCGGATCAGACCTTTGCGAATATTGTTACCGTCCTGAAAAATCATTTAAACCCCACGCCGCTGATGATAGCGGAACGATTTAAATTTTACAGAAGAACGCAGTTGAAAGACGAAAGCAACGCTGAATTTTTAATTGAACTACGTAAGCTATCGAAGTACTGTCAGTTTGGGACAGGGCTAGCAGATGCGCTGAGAGATAAATTTGTGCGTGGATTGTTAAAAGAAGGAACACAAAAGTGACTGCTTGAAGAGAATGATCTTACGCTTGATAAAGCTGTCACTATTGCAGCATCGCAAGAAGCCACAGCAAGAGGCACTGCGGAAATGCAGCTACAGTCACCGGAACTCTGCACCAGTCAAATGGTCTTGAGTACAGTAAAATTTTATCATTGTGGAATGACAACACACGATCAGAACCAGTGCTGGTTCAAAAATCAGGAATGCAGAAAATGTGGCAGGCTTGGTCACATAGCTAAAGTATGCCGGTCAGGAAAGAAGACCAGCAACAAAAAGTCACCGCAGGAAAAGTACAAAAAGGTACACAAGGTGACAGAGAACAGTTCGAACGAACAGAAGTCAGATTCAGACGCCAGCAGTAATGAACTGGGTAGTCCAAGAGTACACAATGTTGGTAAGGAAGCAGACCTCCAAACAATTTGGGTCACACTTCAGATAGCAGGAGTCCAAGTGAAGATGGAATTGGACACTGGATCGGCAATGACGGTCATGAATAAGAAAGATTATAAAAGGTTATTCCCACATATTCCCCTACGGGATACGGAGATTGTATTGAAAACATACATGGGGCAAAGAGTATACCCCATCGGGAAGATAGAGGTAAAGGTGGTCCACAAGGGCAAAGAAAGTCGAGGAATGGACTTATATGTGCTACCTGAGGGAGGTCCACCACTACTGGGATGGGAGTGGATTAGGAAAATAAATATGGACTGGCATTCCTTAAAAGCACTAACGGTAGATTCCGGTACAAAAGATGTCAAACCTAAACGATTGTCCAGAATATTGGACGATGCTAAAGAGGTGTTCCAACAAGGACTGGGAACACTGAGAGGAATTACGGCAAACATCAAGGTTGAAGAACATGCAAACCCGAAATTTTTCAAAGCCAGACCGGTACCTTATGCAATACGACCTGCTGTGGAAGCTGAGCTGGAAGGGCTAGAACATTCAGGAGTACTGTCTAAGGTAGACTGGAGTGAGTGGGCCACGCCCATTGTCCCAGTCATGAAGCGTTCATCGAGCAACAAGCCGGGGGAACCGGGGAAGGTTCGCATCTGTGGTGATTTCAAGATCACTGTTAATCCGGTGCTTCACACGGTGCAGTATCCGCTTCCACGGATTGAGGATATCTTCGCTTCATTGTCTGGCGGGAAACACTTCACCAAGATAGACCTGGCACAGGCGTACTTACAGATGGAAGTTGAGGACGAGTCACGCCAGTATCTCATGATCAACACGCATAGAGGCTTGTACCGGTATAATAGACTGATATTTGGAGTGGCATCGGCTCCAGCAATTTGGCAGAGGGCCATGGAGCAGGTATTACAGGGAATTCCAGGTACACAATGTTACCTGGACGATATTCTGATTACAGGAGATGATGACGAGGAACACCTTGCAAACTTGCAACTGGTGCTCACCAGATTGAAAGAATATGGTCTTCGAGTTAATCGCCAGAAATGTGAATTCTTTCAGAAGCGGATCTCGTACTGTGGTCATGTCATTGACCAGGAGGGGCTTCATAAGTCTCCTGACAAGATCGAAGCTGTTCTGAAGGCTCCCGCTCCGGATAATGTATCCCAATTGAGGTCGTTTCTAGGGTTGATTAACTATTACCATAAGTTTCTGCCAAATTTATCCACGGTGCTGCACCCGCTGAACGCTCTTTTGCAGAAGGGAGTACCATGGAAGTGGAGCGAGGACGGTAAGAGGGCCTTTCGCGAAAGCAAGGCATTGATCACCTCAGAGGAAGTGTTGGCTCACTTCAACCCAACACTGCCTATTCGTTTGGCTTGTGATGCTTCTCCATATGGTATTGGGGCAGTACTCTCACACAAGTTGCCAAATGGCCAGGAGAGGCCAGTTGTGTTCGCATCCAGATCATTGACCTCCGCTGAGTGCAATTATGCTCAGATAGATAGGGAGGCTCTCAGCCTTGTGTGGGGAGTAAAGAAGTTTAATCATTACCTGCAGGGCCAAAAGTTTACGCTTCTGACAGACCATCAGCCGTTGGTATCCATTTTTAACCCTAAGAAGGGTGTTTTGGTGATGACAGCACAGAGACTCCAGAGATGGTCCCTTTTCCTAGGGGCACATCAATATCAGATAGAATTCAAAGGTACAAAGCAGCATGGTAATGCTGATGGGCTGTCGTGCCTGCCACTACCTACAGAGGAGGAGGCACCAGCGGTTGACCCTGTTGAGTTATTTCACTCGACCATCATCGAATGTTTACCAGTCACCAATGCAAGTATTGAAAGAGAAACCAGGAACGACCCGACACTGTCCAGGGCCTACGAAGTGACAGTGAAGGGATGGCCAGCACATGGTGATCCACTGTTACCGGCATTCTCAGCAAGATGAGAACAGCTGTCCGTCTGTCAAGGAACATTGATGTATGGAACAAGGGTGATTATTCCTCCTAAGTTAAGAGAGAGAGTTCTAAAGGAACTGCATGAAGGTCATCTGGGGGGAGTCAAGATGAAAAGCCTTGCTAGGGCTTATGTGTGGTGGCTGGGTATCGACCAACAGATAGAGGAGCTGACGAAAAGCTGCTCAGGGTGCCAAAAAGTGCAAAATGCACCTCCGATTGCACCGCTGCATCCATGGGAATGGCCTTCAACCCCATGGCAACGTGTACATATTGACTTTGCTGGTCCTTTCATGGACTCCATGTTTTTAATTGCGGTGGACGCACATTCTAAATGGCCAGAAGTGATTAAGATGACTACCATTACCTCGGAAAAGACGATCGCGGTGTTAAGAACAATATTTGCGAGAAATGGATTGCCAGAACAAATATGTTCAGACAACGGACCGCAGTTCGTGTCAGAAGAATTCCAGAGATTCATGAAGAAGAATGGGGTGAAACATTATACCTCTGCCCCATATCATCCGGCTACAAACGGGTTGGCCGAGAGATTTGTACAAACGTTTAAAAAAGCAATAAAGGCCATGAGCGAAGATCAGATTCCACTACAACACAAGGTGAACAAATTCCTACTGGCATATCGAAACGCCACTCATGCAGTGACAAACCAAAGTCCTGCCATGATGTTCTACAACAGGAGGTTGCGGCCCAGATTGGACTTGTTAAAACCAAATGTGCGGAGGGAAGTTGAAAACAAACAGTTCCAGCATATAAATAACAAGACCACTCGGAGTTTCGAAATAGGACAACCAGTGTTAGCCCGGGACTATAAACACGAGAAATGGCAATCTGGAACAATTCGGGCCAGACAAGGACCCCTGATGTACACGGTAGATATTGGTGAAAATGTAATACGGCGTCATGCTGACCAACTGGTAGAATCGAGAAGAAGGGTCGAACCCATGGTTACGGCAGAGACAACCGTGAAAGAAGTTAATGAACCTGAAGCATCTACCTCAGAAGTGAATGTACCTGATGATGATGTCCAATCCATAAGAGACCAACTAGATGAGTCACCCCAGCAACAAGAATCAGAGACCCCTGAAAGGCGTTATCCAACTCGAATCAGGAGGCCTCCTCAGAGACTGAATCTTTGAACTGTTTTGCATGAAGTTGTATATATATATGTTATTATGTTATGTTAAATGGGGATATAACTGTTAAGCTAAAAAGGGAGGATTGTGGTGTATGTAACCTGTTCCACCTTAAGAGAACTACCTTAAGAGATGTACTACTTTCTCTTGGCTGCTGTATACTGTAATACTGTAATACCGGTGGTGACCACACCGGTATATAAGTGTTGTGCAAGGATTTGCTGGGCAGTTCAGGCCTGACCTTCGAATAGTAAAGACCTGTTAAAAGTTATTCTTGTTGTCTGTGTCCAGTGATTGATCCTCAACATAACTGGAACATACAGACTCAACAGCTGGGAGTGTGGAGGAATTCAGGGCAGCACAGTCGGCGAATACCCAAGTGCTCAGTCGTGCCGTCCAGTCACTGGCTGGTCTTATGCGGTCACAGACCAGGGCAGCACGGGCACTAACTGGTGCCACACTGGCTGCATCAGCCAGGCATCGCCAGGGCACCCGCCGCCCTGCAGCAACCCAGCGGGCTGTCCTTCAGCAGTTTGCTGCGCATGCTGCAGTGCTGGCCCAGGCGACTGCCACTTTATCAGGCGACCAGCGAGCGCCTGCCATCAGCCAGCTTGCCCCCATTCCTGCAGCCGACACTGCCACTCCACCAGTGCAGCTGCCACCAGCTGCTGGACACACTGATGCCGCCCAGCCACAGCTGCAGCAGTCACCAGCCGGCCCCTCGAGGGCCAGAGCACGTGCAGGCCGACCCCCAAGGGCATCTGCCGTCTCGCCATGTGCCCCTCAGGAGCCTTCCCCCAGCCTTGCTGCAGCCACTGGGCTCCAATTGAGGAGGAGCAGCAGGGCGGGCAGGGGCCGCACAAGTATGCGCAAGGCATCGCCCTCGCGGGCCAAAAAGTAGAAGGTGTGGGCAAATGTGTTGTTTTTATGAAGGCCGAGGATGTTGTGTTTGTTTTTATGAAGGCCGAGGGTGTTGTGTTTGTTTTTATGAAGGCCGAGGATGACGGTCTTTTTTGTTTCACTGTTCTGTTAATCCTCTCCAGGTTGTGGGAGCGAGTTATGTGTCTGACTGTTTTTGGGTTTTTTTTTCTGTTTCTGTTTGTCATGTGGGAAGGGCACAGAGTTTGTGGAATAAACAATTTTCTTTAATCAGATTGTCCATGTTTGAACTTTGAAGTTTTTGTTGCCTTGACCGGCTGAGGGCTTGCGGAGCGGCTGCATTCATGTTCTTTCATTGGCACAAGCCATTCCCTGAGAGGGGGCCTAGAACCTACATTCAATAAGCCGCCGACGGGCGGCCCTTGGACCTTGTGCCTCCCTCCTGTGCTGGTCCTCCTCCTCCTGCTCCTCCTGCTCCTCCTCCTGAGGTGGTGCTCCAATCTGTGGTGGCAATGCCTGAGTCCTGCGGATAGCCAGGTTGTGCAGCATGCAGCAAACGATCACGAAATGGGAGACTCGCTCTGGTGAATACTGCAGGGCTCCACCGGAATGATCCAGGCAGCAGAACCGTTGCTTCAGGACGCCGATTGTTTGTTCGATGATGTTCCTGGTCGCTTGATGGCTCTCGTTGTATGCCTCTTCAGCAGGGGTCCTGGGCGCGCGGAGCGGGGTCATGAGCCAGGTACACAAAGGATAGCCTTTGTCCCCGATAAGCCATCCTCATGGCTGAGGCTGTGCCTGGAACATGTCAGCCACAGTAGTCTGTCGCAGGATGAAGGCATCGTGGCTGCTGCCTGGAAAGCGGGCATTGACAGCTAGGATGAGCTACCTGTGGTCACACACCAGCTGTACGTTGAGGGAATGGTAGCCCTTCCGGTTGCGGTAATCCTCGGCATTCTCCACAGGCGCCCGCAAAGCCACATGCGTGCAGTCAATGGCGCCCTGCACCATGGGGAAGCGCGCTATTCTTCCAAATCCCATTGCACGCTGTTGCTGCTTGTCCAGGGTCATGGGGAAGGAGATGAACTGATGTCTCCTTCTGAAAAGGGCATTGGTCACCTGGCGGATGCAGCAATGCACGGCGAACTGGGAGATGTTAGCAATGTCCCCAGCAGCGGATTGGAAGGAGCTGGTGGCATAAAAGTTGAGAGCCACCGTCACCTTCACTGCCACCGACAGAGACGTCCTGCACCTCAGCTGTGGCTGCAGATCTCTCCGAAGCAGCTGGCAGATCTCTGTGACCACCTCCCTTCGGAATCGCAGCCTCCTAACATACTGGTCGTCAGACATGTTGAGATAGGAGAACTGCTGGCGGTAGACCCTGGGTGGGTAAGGCCTCCCTTGGCGGCATCTGTTGCCCCCTCTCCGTCTAGCCAGGGCTCGCACTCTCTCACGGCGTCTGTGAGCCCTTTGGATGTAATTGTGAAAGCCTGCGTTGACACCCATTGCAGCCCCCATAATATGCTGGCAAACAATGAGATATGAATGAAGGCAAAGACAATTGCAAAGCTGTGGCCTGAAGCCAGAAGTACCTGTCCTAGTGTTGGGCCAAAGCAGTAAGCTCTCTACCTTGGTTTCTCTCCAAAGATCCGTATCACAAGAATGAGTGCTGCAAAATGGCAGCCTTTTATAGTGCAGGTGAAGTGCCCTTTAATTTGCGCTCCCCACGGCCCGCATCGGCTGAGCACCATTCCACTCAACAGTCGCGAGGGCCGCCAGGCGCACAATGGGCCGGCGCGACTGAAGTTCCGGTTGGGGGCGCACAAAGGGCGTTGCACGAGGAAATGACGTCATGATCTGCGCGCGCAGCTGAGCGCGCGCAAAGACTTTGCGCCGGCGCAAAATGTCTACTGAAGTTGGGGCGAGGCGCAGATCGCGCTGCGCCCGGGCGCTAAGCGCCTAGCGCTCGACATCTACTCCTCCTAAGGCGCTAACGGCTGGCGCAACCAACTGAATTTCTAGCCCATAGAAACATAGAAGATAGGAGCAGGAGTAGGCCATTCGGCCCTTCGAGCCTGCTCCACCATTCAATGAGATCATGGCTGATCATTCAAATTCAGTACCCTGTCCCTGCCTTCTCCCCATATCCCTTGATCCCTTTAGCCTTAAGAAATATATCCAACTCTTTCTTGAATATATTTAATGAATTGGTCTCCACTGCCCTCTGTGGCAGAGAATCCCACAGGTTCACCACTCTCTGGGTGAAAAAATTCCTCCACATTTCAGTCCTAAATGGCTTACCCCTTATCCTTAGACTATGACCCCTGGTTCTGGACTCCCCGGCCATCAGAAACATCCTTCCTGCATCTAGTCTGTCCAGGCCTGACAGAATTTTTAGGGTTTCGATGTGATCCCCTCTCAATCTTCTAAACTCCAGTGAGTATAAGCCCAATCGACACAATCTCTCCTCATACGTCATTCCTGCCATCCCAGGTATCAGCCTGGTGAATCTTCGCTGAATTCCTTCCATGGCAAGAACGTACTTCCTCAGGTAAGGCGACCAAAACTGCACACAATACTCAAGGTGCGGTCTCGACAAGGCCCTGTACAACTGTAGCAAGACATCCTTGTTCCTGTACTCAAACCCTCTTGCTACGAAGGCCAACATACCATTTGCCTTCTTAACCGCCTGCTGCACCTGCATGCTTAACTTCAGTGACTGGTGCACAAGAACACCCAGGTCTCTTTGCACTTCCCCTTCTCCCAATCTATTGCCATTCAAATAATAACATGCCTTCCTGTTTTTGCCACCAAAGTGGTTAACCTCACATTTATCCACATTATAGTGCATTTGCCATGCTTCTGCCCAGTCACCCAACCTGTCCAAATCGTACTGGAGTTTCACGACATCCTCCTCACAGCATACCCTCCCACCCAGCTTTGTGTCATCTGCAAATTTGGCGATATTACATCCAATTCCCTCGTCCAGATCATTTATATATATTGTGAACAGCTGGGGTCCTAGGACTGATCCTTGCGGTACCCCACTAGTCACTGCCTGCCACTCGGAAAATGACCCGTTTATTCCAACTCTTTGCTTTCTGTCCGCCAACCAGTTCTCTATCCAATCAATACCTTGCCCCCAATCCCATGTGCCTTAATTTTGCACGCTAATCTCTTATGCGGGACTTTATCGAAAGCCTTCTGAAAGTCCAAATACACCACATCCACTGGTTCTCCCTTATCTATTTTACCAGTTACATCCTCAAAAAATTCCAGTAGATTAGTCAAGCATGATTTACCTTTTGTAAATCCATGTTGACTTTGTCCGATCCAGTCACTGTTTTCCAAGTGCTCTGCTATTATCTTTTATAATGGACTCTAGCATTTTCCCCACTACCGATGTCAGGCTTACCGGTCTATAATTCCCCGCTTTTTCTCTACCACCTTTTTTGAATAGTGGGGTAACATTAGCTACCCTACAATCCATGGGTACTGTTCCAGAGTCTATCGAGTTCTGGAAGATGACCAGCAATGCATCTACTATTTCTAGGGCCACTTCCTTAAGTACCCTGGGATGTAGATTATCAGGCCCTGGGGATTTATCGGCCTTCAGTCCCATCAATTTTCCTAACACCATTTCCCTACAAATACTGATTTCTTTCAGTTCCACCCTTTCATCAGACCCTATGTTCCCCGGCATCTCTGGGAGGTTATTTGTGTCCTCCTTTGTGAAGACAGAACCAAAGTATGTATTTAATTGGTCAGCCATTTCTTTGTTTCCCATTATAAATTCCCCTGATTCTGACTGCAAGGGACCTATGCTTGACTTCACCAATCTTTTTCTCTTCACATCTATAAAAGCTTTTACAGTCAGTTTTTATGCTCCTCGCAAGCTTACTCTCATATTCTATTTTCCCTTTCTTAATTAATCCCGTTGTCCTCCATTGTTGAATCCTAAACTGCTCCCAATCCTCAGGATTATTGCTTTTTCTAGCCAATTTATATGTACTCTCCTTGGATCTTATGCTATCCCTAATTTCCCTTGTTAGCCACGGTTGAGTCACTTTTTTGTTTTATTTTTATGCCAAACTGGGATGAACAAATTCTGTAGCTCATCCATTCAGTCTTTGAATGTTTGCCATTGCCTATCCACCATCAACCCTTTGAGTGCCATTCCCCAATCATTCCTGCACAACTCGCTCCTCAGACCATCGTAGTTTCCTTTATTTAAATTGAGGACCCTAGTCTCTGAGTCAACTACTTCATTCTCCATCTTAATGAAGAATTCGATCATATTATGATTGCTCCAGCCCAAGGGGCCTCATACAATAGGATTGCTAATTACGTACAAGAAGATTCGCCGGGAGGGAAAATCAGTGATTGAGAAGGAAATCAGAGAAGCAGGAAAATAAGTGAGAAAGCAAAATCAGTGTGAAAGGGAAAACAGTGAAAGTGGAAAATCAGTGAGAGAGGAAAATCAGCAAGAGGGAAAATCAGTGAGTGGGGGAAATCAGTGAGTGAGGAAAATCAGTGAGCGAGAAAATCAGTGAGTGAGGGAAAATCCGTGAGATGGATATCAGTGAGATGGAAAATCAGTGAGAGGGAAAATCAGCAACAGAGGACATTCAGTGAGAGAGGAAAATCAGTGAGTGGCATATCAGTGAGAGGGAAATCAGTGAGAGAGGGAAAGTCATTGAGAGAAGAAAATCAGTGAGAGGAAAGTCAGTGAGAGAGGAAAATCTGTGAGTGGGGGAAATCAGTAAAAGGGAAATCAGTGAGAGAGGAAAATCAGTGAAGAGGGAAAAAAAGGTAGAGAATATATCAGTGAGGGAGGATAAGCAGCAAGTGAGCGAATAATTTTGAGATCGACAATCAGTGAGTGAGGAAAACGAGTGAGGCAGGAAAATCAGTAACAGCAAATTCAGGGAGGGAGGAAATTCACGGAGAAATGAAAATCAGTGAGAGGAAAATCATTGAGACAGGAAAATCAGTGAGGGGAAGCAGTGAGAGAAAAATCAGTGAGAAAGGAAAACCAGTGAGAGGAAAATGATTCAGACAGGTAAATAAGTGAGGGGAAAATCAGTGAGTGTGGGAAATCAGTGAGAGGAAAATCAGTGCAAGAGGGAAAATCAGTGAGAGGAAAATCAGTGAGGTAAAGAAATCAGTGAGAGTGGAGGAATTCAGTGAGAGCAGAAAATTAGTGAGAGGAAAATCAATGAGATAATAATCAGAGAGAGAGGGAAAATCAGTGAGAGAGGAAATTCAGCATGAAAGGGAAAATCACTGAGAGAGGAAAATCAGTGAGAGAGGAAAATCATTTAGAGAGAAAATTCAGTGATAGAGAAAAACCAGTGAGGGGAATATCAGTGAGAAAGTGAAATCAATGAGAGAGGGAAATCAGTAAGAGCGGGAAAGCAGTGAGAGAAATATCAGTGAGTGAGGAAATCAGTGAGAGAGGAAAATCAATGAGAGAGAGAAATTAGTGAGAGAGAGAAATTAGTGAGAGGGAAATCAGTAAGTGAGGAAAATCAGTGAATGAGGAAAATCAGTTAGAGTGAAATCAGTGAGAGGAAAAACAAGGAGAGGGGAAATCAATGAGGGGGAAATCATTGAATGAGGAAAATCAGCGAGAGTGGAAAATCAGTGAGAAAGGGATGTCAGTGAGAGGAAAAATCAGCGAGTGAGGAAAATCAGAAAGTAAGGAAAATCGGTGAAAGAGAAAAATCAATGAGAGCAAAATCAGTACAAGGAAAATCAGTGAGTGTGGAAAGTCAGTTAAACAAGGAGACCAGTGACAGAGGAAAATCAATGAGAGAAGGAAATCAGTGAGAGGGAAAATCAGTGAGTGAGGAAGACCACTGAGAGAGGGAAATGAGTGCAAAAGGAAAATCATGAGAGAGGGAAATCAGTGAGAGAAAATTCAGTGAAAGAAGAAAAGCAGTGACAGGGAAAAATCACTGAAAGGAGAATCAGTGAGAGAGAAAAATCAGTAGAACGGAAAATCAGTGAGTGGGGAAGATCTGTGAAAGGGACAATCAGTGAGTGAGCACAATCAGTGAGAGAGCAAAAGCAGGGAGAGATGAAAATCAGTGAGAGAGGGAAATCAGTGAGAGAATAATCAGTAAGAGTGGAAGATCAATCAGAGAGGGAAATCAGAGAGAGAAAAATCAGCGAGAGGAAAATCTGTGAGAGGAAGAATCAGTGAGAGAGCAAAATCTGTGAGCGAGCAATATCAGTGAGAGAGCAAAATCAGTGAGACATCGAAATAAGTAAGAGGACAATCAGTGAGAGAGTAAACTCAGTGAGAGAGGGCAATCAGCAAGAGAGAAAATCAATGAAAAAGGAAAATTGGTGAGAGAGGGAAATCAGTGAGAGAAAAATCAGTAAAGGGGAAAATCGGGGAGAGAGGAAAATCAGCAAGAGGGTATATCAGCGATAGAGGAAAATCAGTGAGAGAGGAAAATCAGTGTGAGGAAAACCAGTAAGAGAGGAAATGCAGTGAAAAAGGAAAATCAGTGAGTGAGCAAAATCAGTGAGAGAGCAAAAGCAGGGAGAGAGGAAAATCAGTGAGTGAAAAATCAGCCAGAGCGGAAAATCAATCAGAGAGGAGAATCAGTGAGAGAGGAAAATCAGTGAGGGGAAAAGCAGTGAGAGAGGAAAAGCAGTGAAAAAGGAAAATCAGTGAGAGAGGGAAACCAGTGGGAGATAAACTAGAGAAAACAATCAGTGAAAGGGGAAAATAAGTGTGAGAGTAAAATCAGTGAGAGGAAAATCAGTGGCAGGAAAGTCAGCAAGAGAGGAAAATCAATGAGAGGGGAAAATCAGTGAGAGGAAAATCAGTGAGGGAGGAAAATCAGTGAGAGAGGAAAATCAGGGAGAGGGAAAATCAATGAGGAAAATCAGTGAGAGAGGAAAATCAGAGAGAGGGAAAATCAATGAGAGGAAAATCAGTGGGAGAGGCAAGTAAGTGATATTTTAAATCAGTGACAGAGGAAAATCCGTGAGAGAGGAACATCAGTGAGAGAGAAAAATAAATGAGAGAGGGAAAATCAGTGACAGGGAAAATCAGTTACAAAGGAAATTCAGTGAGAGAGGAAAATCAGTGAGAGAGGAAATTCAGTGAGTGGAAATTCAGTGAGATGAAATTCAGAGAGAAGAAAATCAGTGAGAGGAAAGTCAGTGAGTGCAGAAAATCAATGAGAGAGAGAAATCAGTGAGAGGAAAATCAGTGAGTGAGGAAAATCAATGAGAGGAAAATAAGTGAGAGGAAAATCAGTGAAGGAGGTAAATCAGTGAGAGGAAAATCTGTGAAAGAGGAAAATCAGTGAAAGCGGGAAATCAGTGAGAGAGGGAAATCAGTGAGAGGGAAATCAATGAGAGAGGAAAATCTGTGAAAGAGTAAAATCAGTGAGAGGAAAATCATTGAGAGGACAATCAGTGAGTGAGGAAAATCAATCAGAAAAATCAGCGAGAGAGGGAAATCAGTGAGAGGAATATCAGTGAGTGAGTAAAGTCAGTAAGAGAGTTAAATCAGTGAAAGAGGGAAATCAATGAGAGAGGGAAATCAGCGTGAGAGGGAAATCACTGCAAGGGAAAATCAGTGCATGGAAAATCAGTTAGAGATGGAAAATCCTTGGGAGAGGAAACTCAGTGAGAGAGTATAATCAGTGAGAGGGCAATCAGTGAGAGAGGGAAAATCAGTGAGAGTAACATCAGTGAGAGGGAAAATCAGTGACAGTGAAAATTCAGTGAGAGAGGAAAATCAGTGAGAGGAAAATCAGTTAGAGATGGAAATTCTGTGAGAGAGGAAATTCAGTAAGAGTGGAAAATAAGTGGGATGGAAATCATTGAAGGATGAAAATCAGTGAGAGGAAAATCTGCAAGAAAGCAAAAAAGAGTGATCGAAAATTAGTGACTGAGGGAAATCAGTGAGAGAGAAAAATCAGTTAGTGGGGGAAAATCAGTGGCAGGAAAATCAGTGCTTGGGGGAAATCAGTGAGAGAAGGAAATCAGTGAGAGGAAAATCAGTGAGAGGAAATTCAGTGAGTGGGGGAATATCAATGAGAGGAAAATCAGTGAGAGAGGAAAATCATTGAGAGAGGGAAAATTCAGTAGAGAAGAATATCAGTGAAAGAGGATAACCAACAAGAGGGCGAAAAACAGTGAGATTGAAAATTAATGATTGTTGAAAATCAGTGAGACGGGAAACAAAGTGAGAGCAAAATCAATGAGAGGGAAATCAGTGAAAGAGGAAAATCAATGAGATGGAAAATCAGTGAAATGAAAAATCAGTGAGATGGAAACTCAGTGAGAGAATTAAATCAGTGAGAGAGAAAAATCAGTGAGGAAAATCAGTGAGTGAGCAAAACAGAGAGAGAGGAACTCAGTGAAAGGGAAAATCTGTGAGAGGAAAATCAGTTCGAGACGGAAAATCCAGGAGAGAAGAAAATCAGTGAGAGAGAGAAAATCTGTGAGAAAGGAAAATCAGTGAAATAATAAATCAATGAGAGAGGATAATCAGTGAGTGAGGAAAATCGGTAAGAGAGAAAAATCAGTAAAGGGGAAAATCAGGGAGAGAGGAAAATCAGCACGAGGGTATATCAGTCATAGAGGAAAATCAGTGAGAGAGGAAAATCAGTGAGAGGAAAACCAGTGAGAGAGGAAATGCAGTGAAAAAGGAAAATCAGTGAGAGAGGGGAACCAGTGAGAGAAAAACTAGAGAAAAATCAGTGAAAGGGGAAAATAAGTGGGAGAGTAAAATCTGTGAGAGGAAAATCAGTGAGAGGAAAGTCAGTGAGAGAGGAAATTCAGTGAGAGGAAATTCAGTGAGAGGAAAATCAGCAAGAGAGGAAAATGAATGAGGGGAAAATCAGTGAAAGAGGAAAATCAGTGAGAGAGGAAAATCAGTGAGAGAGAAAAATAAATGAGAGGGAAAATCAGTGATAGGGAAAATCAGTGAGAGAGGAAATTCAGTGAGTGGAAATTCATTGAGAAGAAATTCAGAGAGAGGAAAATCAGTGAGTGAGGAAAATCAGTGAGTGAGAAAAACAGAGAGTGAGAAAAACAGAGAGAGAGGAACTCAGTGAGAGGGAAAATCTGTGAGAGGAAAATCAGTTAGAGACAGAAAATCCAGGAGAGAAGAAAATCAGTGAGAGAGGGAAAATCTGTGAGAAAGGAAAATCAGTGAAATAATAAATCAATGAGAAAGGATAATCAGTGAGTGAGGAAAATCAGCAAGAGAGAAAAATCAGTGATAGGAAAATCAATGAGCGTAAAATTGCCAAGAGGGAAAATCAGTGATTGAGAAGGAAATCAGAGAAGCAGGAAAATCAGTGAGAGGAAAGTAAGTGAGAAAGCAAAATCAGTGAGAAAGGGAAAACAGTGAAAGTGGAAAATCAGTGAGAGAGGAAAATCAGTGAGAGAGAAAATCAGTGATGGAGGAAAATCAGCGACAGGTAAAATCAGTGAGAGTGAAAATCAGTGAGTGAGGAAAATCAGTGAGTGGGAAAATCCGTGAGAGTGATATCAGTGAGATGGAAAGTCAGTGAGAGGTAAAATCAGTGACAGGAAATTCAGTGAGAGAGGAAAATCAGTGAGTGGGCTATCAGTGAGAGGGAAATCAGTGAGAGAGGGAAGGTCATTGAGAGATGAAAATCAGTGAGAGGAAAAGCAGTGATAGAATAAAATCAGTGAGAGAGCAAAATCAGTGAGAGGAAAATCAGTGAGTGAGAAAAATAAATGAGAGTGGAAAATCTGTGAGAGGAAAATCAGTTAGAAACGGAAAATCTGTGAGACAGGAAAATCAATGAGAGAGGGAAAATCTGTGAGAAAGGAAAATCGGTGAAATAATAAATCAATGAGAGAGGAAAATCAGTAAGTGAGGAAAATCAGCAAGAGAGAAAAATCAGTGAGAGGAAAATCAATGAGCGGAAAATTTCCGAGAGGGAAAATCAGTGATTGAGAAGGAAATCAGAGAAGCAGGATAATCAGTGAGAGGAAAGTAAGTGAGAAAGTAAAATCAGTGAGAAAGGGAAAACAGTGAAAGGAATATCAACGAGAGAGAAAGCAGTGAGAGAGCAAAATCAGTGAGTGAGGAAAATCAGTCAGCGAGAAAATCAGTGAGTGAGGAAAAATCGTGAGAGGGATATCAGTGAGATGGAAAATCAGTGAGAGGGAAAATCAGTGACAGAGAAAATTCAGTGAGAGAGGATAATCAGTGATTGGGATATCAGTGAGAGGGAAATCAGTGAGAGAGGGAAAGTCATTGAGTGAAGAAAATCAGTGAGAGGAAAATCAGTGAGAGAGGAAAATCAGTGAGTGGGAGAAAATCAGTAAAGGGGAAATCAGTGAGAGAGGAAAATCAGTGAAGAGGGAAAAACAGGTAGTGAAGAATATCACAGAGGATAATCAGGAAGTGAGTGAAAAATTTTGAGATTGACAACCAGTGAGTGAGGAAAATCAGTGAGGCAGGAAAATCAATAAGACCAAATTCAGTGAGGGAGGAAATGCAGTGAGAAACAAAAATCAGTGACAGGAAAATCATTGAGACAGGAAAATCAGTGAGGAGGAAACAGTGAGAGAAAAATCAGTGAGAAACGAAAACAAGTGAGAGGAAAATGATTCAGACAGGTAAATCAGTGAGGGGGAAATCAGTGAGTGTGGGAAATCAGTGAGAGGAAAATCAGTGCAAGAGGGAAAATCAGTGAGAGGAGAATCAGTGAGAGTGGAGGAATTCAGTGAGAGTAGAAAGTCAGTGAGAGGAAAATCAGTGAGATAAAGAAATCAGTGAGAGAGGGAAAATCAGTTATAGAGGAAAATCAGCATGAAAGGGAAAAGCAGTGAGAGAGGAAAATCAGTGAGAGAGGAAAATCTGTTGGAGAGGAAATTCAGTGATTGATAAAAACCAGTGAGAGGAAAATCAGTGAGAAAGGGAAATCAATGAGAGAGGGAAATCAGTAAGAGAGGGAAAGCAGTGAGAGGAATATCAGTGAGTGAGGAAATCAGTGAGACAGGAAAATCAATGAGAGAGAGAAATTAATGAGAGAGAAAAATTAGTGGGAGGAAAATCAGTAAGTGAGGAAAATCAGTGATAGAGGAAAATCAGTTAGAGGGAAATCATTGAGAGGAAAAACAAGGAGAGGGGAAATCAATGAGAGGGGAAATCATTGAATGAGGAAAATCAGCGAGAGTGGAAAATCAGTGAGAAAAGGATGTCTTTGAGAGGAAAAATCAGTGAGTGAGAAAAATAAGTGAGTAAGGAAAATCAGTGAAAGAGAAAAATCAATGAGAGGGAAATCAGTGCGAGGAAAATCAGGGAGTGTGGAAAATCAGTGAAACAGGGAGGTCAGTGACAGAGGAAAATCAATGAGAGAAGGAAATCAATGAGAGGGAAAATCAGTGAGTGAGGAAAACCAGTGACAGAGGGAAATCAGTGAAAAAGGAAAATTGTGAGAGAGGGAAATCAGTGAGAGAGAAATCAGTGAGAGAAAAAAGAGTGAGCAAGGGAAACCAGTGAGAGAGGGACATTAGTACAAGAGGGAAATCAGTGACAGGAAAATCATTGAGTGAGGAAAATCAATGAGAGAGAGAAAGTAGTGAGAGAGAGAAATTAGTGAGAGGAAAATCAGTAAGTGATGAAAATCAGTGAAAGAGGAAAATCAGTTAGTGTGAAATCAGTGAGAGGAAAAACAAGGAGAGGGGAAATCAATGAGAGGGGAAATCATTGAATGAGGAAAATCAGCGAGAGTGGAAAATCAGTGAGAAAGGGATGTCAGTGAGAGGAAAGGTCAGTGAGTGAGGATAATCAGAGAGTAAGGAAAAGCAGTGAAAGAGAAAGATCAATGAGAGCAAAATCAGTGCAAGGAAAATCAGAGAGTGTGGAAAATCAGTGAAACAGGGAGATCAGTGACAGAGGAAAATCAATGAGAGAAGGAAATCAGTGAGAGGGAAAATTAGTGAGTGAGGAAAACCAGTGACAGATGGAAATCAGTGAAAAAGGTACATCATGAGAGGGGGAAATCAGTGAGAGAGAAATCAGTGAGAGAAAAATCAGTGAAAGAAGAAGAGCAGAAACAGAGAAAAATTACTGAGAGGAAAATCAGTGAGAGAGAAAAATCATTAACATGGAAAATCAGTGAGTGAGGAAATTCAGTGAGAGAGAAAGATCAGTGAGTGAGCGAAATCAGTGAGAGAGGGAAATCAGTGAGAGGAAAATCAGTGAGAGAGGACAATCAGTGAGAGAGGAAAATCAGCGAAAGTAGATAATCAATGAGAGAGGAAAATCAGTGAGTGGGGAAAATCTGTGAGAGGAAAAATCAGTGAGTGAGCAAAATCAGTGAGAGAGCAAAAGCAGGGAGAGAGTTAAATCAGTGAGAGAGGGAAATCAGTGAGAGAAAAATCAGCCAGAGTGGAAAATCAATCGGAGAGGGAAATCAGTGAGAGGAAAATCAATGAGAGAGGACAACCAGTGAGACAGAACAATCAGAAAGAGAGGATAATCAATGAGAGAGGATAATCAATGAGAGAGGAAAATCAGTGCATGGGGAAAATCTGTGAGAGAGGGAAATCAGTGAGGGAAGAATCAGTAAGAGTGGAAAATCAATCAGAGAGGGAAATCAGAGAGAGGAAAATAAGCAAGAGGAAAATCTGATAGAGGAAAAATCAGTGAGAGAGCAAAATCCGTGAGAGATCAAAGTCAGCAACAGCGAGGATAATCAGTGAGACAGCGAAATAGGTAAGAGGACACTCAGTGAGAGAGTAAACTCAGTGAGAGAGGGCGATCAGCAAGAGAGAAAATCAATGAAAATTGAAAATTGGTGAGAGAGGGAAATCAGTGAGTGAAAAATCAGTAAAGGGGAAAATCAGGGAGAGAGGAAAATCAGCAAGAGGGAAAATCAGTGATGGAGGAAAATCAGTGAGAGAGGAAAATCAGTGAGAGGAAAACCAGTGAGAGAGGAAAAGCAGTGAGAAAGGAAAATCAGAGAGACAGGGAAATCAGTGAGAGAAAACTAGAGAGAAAAATCAGTGAAAGGGTAAAATAAGTGGAAGGGTAAAATCAGTGAGAGGAAAATCAGTGAGAGGAAAGGCAGTGAGAGAGAAAAATCAGTGAGAGAGGAAACTCAGTGAGAGGAAAGTAAGCGAGAGGAAAATCAATGAGAGGGGAAAATCAGTGAAAGAGGAAAATCAATCAGAGAGGAAAATCAGAGAGAGGGAAATCAATGAGAGGAAAATCAGTGGGAGAGGCAAATAAGTGACAGTTTAAATTAGTGAGAGAGGAGAATCAGTGAAAGAGGAAATTGAGTGAGAAAAAAATCGGTGAGAGAAAAATCAGTGAGAGAGCAAATTAAATGAGAGGGAAATCAGTGAGAGAGGAAAATCAACAAGAGGAAAATCAGAGAGTGAATAAAATCAGTGAGAGAGAGAAATCAGTGAGAGGAACATCAGTGAGAGAGGAACATCAGTGAGAGAGAAAAATAAATGAGAGAGGGAAAATCAGCGAGAGGGAATATCAGTGACAAAGGAAATTCAGTGAGAGAGGAAATCAGTTAGAGAGGAAATACAGTGAATGGAAATTCAGTGAGATGAAATTCAGTGAGAGGAAAATCAGTGAGTGAGGAAAATCAACGAGAGGAAAATCAGTGATAGGAAAGTCAGTGAGTGCGGAAAATCAATGAGAGAGGGAAATCAGTGAGAGGAAAATCAGTGAGAGGAAAATCAGTAAAGAGGAAAATCAGTGAGAGGAAAATCTGTGAAAGAGGAAATCAGTGAAAGAGGGAAATCAGTGAGTGAGGGAAATCAGTGAGAGAAGAAAATCAGAGAGAGGGAAAATCAGTGAGAGAGAAAAATCAGTGAAAGAGGAAAAGCAGTGAGAAAGGAAAATTAGTGAGAGAGGAAAATCAGCGAGAGGAAAATCAATGAGAGGAAAATCAGTGGGAGAGGCAAATCAGTGAGAGAGAAAAATCGGTGAGAGAAAAATCAGCGAGAGAGAAAAAAAATGAGAGGAATAACAGTAAGAGAGGAAAATCAACAAGAGGAAAATCAGAGAGCGCGGAAAATCAGTGAGAGAGAGAAATCAGTGAGAGGAAAATCAGTGAGAGAGGAACATCAGTGCGAGAGAAAGATAAATGAGAGGGGGAAAATCAGCGAGAGGGAAAATCAGTGACAGAGGAAATTCAGTGAGAGAGGAAAATCAGTGAGAGAGGAAATTCAGTGAGTGGAAATTCAGTGAGAGGAAATTCAGTGAGAGGAAATTCAGTGAGAGGAAAATCAGTGAGTGAGGAAAATCAGTGTGAGGAAAATCAATGAGAGGGAAACCAGTGAGAGGAAAATCAGTGAGTGATGAAAATCAAGTAGAGAAAAATCAGTGAGTGACTAAAATCAGTGAGAGATAAAATCAGTCAGAGGAAAATCAGTGAATGAGGAAAATCAGCAAGCGGAAAATCAGAATAAGAGGAAAATCAGTGGGAGAGGGAAATCAGTGACAGAGGGAAAACAATGAGGGAGGAAAATGAGTTAAAGAGGAAAATAAGTGAGAGGATAATCAGTGAGAGGAAAATCAGTGAGTGAGGAAAATCAATGAGATGTAAAACAGTGAGAGGAAAAAGAGTGAGGGAGGAAAATCAATGAGAGAAAAATCAGTGAGGGAGTAAAATCAGTTAGAGAGGAAAATCAGTGAGTGAGGAAAATTAGTGAGAGGAAAGTCAGTGAGTGTGGGAAATCAATGAGAGAGGGAAATCAGTGAGAGGAAAATCTGTGAAAGAGGAAATCAGTGAAAGAGGGAAATCAGTGAGTGAGGGAAATCAGTGAGAGAAGAAAATCAGAGAGAGGGAAAATCAGTGAGAGAAAAATCAGTGAAAGAGGAAAAACAGTGAGAAAGGAAAATTAGTGAGAGAGGAAAATCAGCGAGAGGAAAATCAATGAGAGGAAAATCAGTGGGAGAGGCAAATCAGTGAGAGAGAAAAATCGGTGAGAGAAAAAGCATCGAGAGAGAAAAAAATGAGAGGAAAAACAGGAAGAGGTTAAAATCAACAAGAGGAAAATCAGAGAGCGAGGAAAATCAGTGAGATAGAGAAATCAGTAAGAGGAAAATCAGTGAGAGAGGAACATCAGTGAGAGAGAAAGATAAATGAGAGAGGGAAAACCAGCGAGAGGGAAAATCAGTGACAGAGGAAATTCAGTGAGAGAGGAAAATCAGTGAGAGAGGAAATTCAGCGAGTGGAAATTCAGTGAGAGGCAATTCAGTGAGGGGAAATTCAGTGAGAGGAAAATCAGTGAGTGAGGAAAATCAGTGTGTGGAAAATCAATGAGATGGAAATCAGTGAGAGGAAAATCAGTGAGTGATGAAAATCAAGGAGAGAAAAATCAGTGAGTGAGTAAAATCAGTGAGAGAAAAAATCAGTGAGAGGAAAATCAGGGAATGAGGAAAATCAGTGGGAGAGGGAAATCAGTGACAGAGGGAAAACAATGAGAGAGGAAAATGAGTAAAAGAGGAAAATAAGTGAGAGGATAATCAGTGAGAGGAAAATCAGTGAGTGAGGAAAATCAATGCGAAGTAAAACAGTGAGAGGAAAAAGAGTGAGGGAGGAAAATCAATGAGAGAAAAATCAGTGGGGGAGTAAAATCAATTAGAGAGGGAAATCAGTGAGTGAGGAAAATTAGTGAGAGGAAAGTCAGTGAGTGTGGGAAATCAATGAGAGAGGGAAATCTGTGAAAGAGGAAATCAGTGAAAGAGGGAAATCAGTGAGTGAGGGAAATCAGTGAGAGAAGAAAATCAGAGAGAGGGAAAATCAGTGAGAGAAAAATCAGTGAAAGAGGAAAAACAGTGAGAAAGGAAAATTAGTGAAAGAGGAAAATCAGCGAGAGGAAAATCAATGAGAGGAAAATCAGTGGGAGAGGCAAATCAGTGAGAGAGAAAAATCGGTGAGAGAAAAAGCATCGAGAGAGAAAAAATGAGAGGAAAAACAGGAAGAGAGGAAAATCAACAAGAGGAAAATCAGAGAGCGAGGAAAATCAGTGAGAGAGAGAAATCAGTAAGAGGAAAATCAGTGAGAGAGGAACATCAGTGAGAGAGAAAGATAAATGAGAGAGGGAAAACCAGCGAGAGGGAAAATCAGTGACAGAGGAAATTCAGTGAGAGAGGAAAATCAGTGAGAGAGGAAATTCAGTGAGTGGAAATTCAGTGAGAGGCAATTCAGTGAGAGGAAATTCAGTGAGAGGAAAATCAGTGAGTGAGGAAAATCAGTGTGTGGAAAATCAATGAGATGGAAATCAGTGAGAGGAAAATCAGTGAGTGATGAAAATCAAGGAGAGAAAAATCAGTGAGTGAGTAAAATCAGTGAGAGAAAAAATCAGTGAGAGGAAAATCAGTGAATGAGGAAAATCAGTGGGAGAGGGAAATCAGTGACAGAGGGAAAACAATGAGAGAGGAAAATGAGTAAAAGAGGAAAATAAGTGAGAGGATAATCAGTGAGAGGAAAATCAGTGAGTGAGGAAAATCAATGCGAAGTAAAACAGTGAGAGGAAAAAGAGTGAGGGAGGAAAATCAATGAGAGAAAAATCAGTGAAGGAGTAAAATCAGTTAGAGAGGAAAATCAGTGAGTGAGGAAAATTAGTGAGAGGAAAGTCAGTGAGTGTGGGAAATCAATGAGAGAGGGAAATCAGTGAGAGGAAAATCAGTGAAAGTAAAATCAGTGAGAGGAAAATCTGTGAAAGAGGAAAATCAGTGAGAGAGGAAAACCAATGAGTGAGCAACATTAGTGAGAGGAAAATCAGTGAGTGAGGAAAATCAATGAGAGAAAAATCAGTGAGTGAGTAAAATCAGTTAGAGAGTTAAATCAGTGCTAGAGGGAAATCAGTGAGAGGAAAATCAGTGAGAGAGGACAATCAGTGAGAGGGGAAAACCAGCGAGAGTGGATAATCACTGAGAGAGGACAGTCAGTGAGTGGGGAAAATCTGTGAGAGGAAAAATCAGTGAGAGAGGATAATCAGTGAGAGAGCAAATGCAGGGAGAGAGGAAAATCAGTGAGAAAGGGAAATCAATGAGAGAAAAATCAGCCAGAGCAGAAATCAATCAGAGAGGGAAATCAGTGAGAGGAAAATCAGCGAGAGGAACATTTGTGAGAGCAAAAATCAGTGAGAGGGCAAAATCTGTGAGAGAGCAAAATCAGCAAGAGAGGATAATCAGTGAGACAGCTAAATAAGTAAGAGGACAATCAGTGAGAGAGTAAACTCAGTGAGAGAGGGCGATCAGCAAGAAAGAAAATCAGTGAAAAAGGAAAATCGGTGAAAGAGGGAAATCAGTGAGAGAAAAATCAGTAAAGGGAAAAATCATTGAGAGAGGATAATCAGAGAGAGGAAAACCAGTGAGAGAGGAAAACCAGTGAAAAAGGAAAATCAGTGAGAGAGGGAAATCAGTGAGAGAAAAACTAGAGAGAGAAAAATCAGTGAAAGGGGAAAATAAGTGGTAGAGTAAAATCAGTAAGAGGAAAATCAGTGAGAGGAAAGTAAGTGAAAGAGAAAAATCAGTGAGATAGGAACGTCAGTGAGAGGAAAATCAGCAAGAGAGGAAAATCAATGAGAGGGGAAAATCAGTGAAAGAGGAAAATCAGCGAGAGAGGAAAATCAGAGAGAGGGAAAATCAGTGAGAGAGAAAAATCAGTGAGAGGAAAATCAGTGGGAGAGGCAAATGAGTGAGAGAGAAATCGGTGAGTGAAAAATCAGTGACAGACAAAAATAAATGAGAGGAAAATCAGTGAGAAAGGAAAATTAACAAGAGGAAAATCAGAGAGTGAGGAAAATCAGTGAGAGAAAGAAATCAGTGAGCAGAGAATCAGTGAGAGAGGAACATCACTGAGAGAAAAAGATAAATGAGAGAGGGAAAATCAGCGAGAGGGAAAATCAGTGACAGAAGAAATTCAGTGAGAGAGGAAAATCAGTGAGAGGAAATTTAGTGAGTGGAAATTCAGTGAGAGGAAATTCAGTGAGAGGAGAATCAGTGAGTGAGGAAAACCAGTAAGAGGAAAATGAGTGAGTGAGTAAAATCAATGAGAGAAAATACAGTGAGTGAGTAAAATCAGTGAGAGAGCAAAATCAGTGAGAGGAAAATTATTGAGAGGAAAATCAGTGAAAGAGTAAAATCAGCGAGAGGAAAATCAGTGAACAAGGAAAAGCAATGGGATAGGGAAATCAGTGAGAGAGGGAAATCAATGAGAGAGGAAAATCAGTGAAAGAGGAAAATCAGTGAGAGGAAAATCAGTGAGAGGAAAATCAGTGAGTGAGGAAAATCAATGAGAAGTACAACAGTGAGAGGAAAAACAGTGAGTGAGGAAAATCAGTGAGTGAGTAAATTCAGTTAGAGGAATGTCAGCGAGTGCAGAAAATCAATGAGGGAGGGAAATCAGTGAGAGCAAAATCAGTGAGCGAGGAAAATCAATGAGAGGAAAATCAGTGAAAGAGTAAAATCAGCGAGAGGAAAATCAGTGAACAAGGAAAAGCAGTGGGATAGGGAAATCAGTGAGAGAGGAAAATCAATGAGAGAGGAAAATCAGTGAAAGAGGAAAATCAGTGAGAGGAAAATCAGTGAGAGGAAAATCAGTGAGTGAGGAAAATCAATGAGAAGTACAACAGTGAGAGGAAAAACAGTGAGTGAGGAAAATCAATGAGAAGTACAACAGTGAGAGGAAATACAGTGAGTGAGGAAAATCAATGAGAAGTACAACAGTGAGAGGAAAATCAGTGAGTGAGGAAAATCAATGAGAAGTACAACAGTGAGAGGAAAATCAGTGAGTGAGGAAAATCAATGAGAAGTACAACAGTGAGAGGAAAATCAGTGAGTGAGGAAAATCAATGAGAAGTACAACAGTGAGAGGAAAAACAGTGAGTGAGGAAAATCAATGAGAGAAAAATCAGTGAGTGAGTAAAATCAGTTAGAGAGGAAAATCAGTGCGAGGAAAATCAGTAAGTGAGGAAAATCAGTGAGAGGAATGTCAGTGAGTGCGGAAAATCAATGAGGGAGGGAAATCAGTGAGAGCAAAATCAGTGAGCAAGGAAAATCAATGAGAGGAAAATCAGTGAAAGAGTAAAATTAGTGAGAGGAAAATCTGTGAAAGAGGAAAATCAGCGAGAGAGGGAAATCAGTGAGAGAGGGAAATCAGTGAGAGAGGGAAATCAATGAGAGAGGAAAATCAATAAAAGAGGAAAATCAGTGAGAGGAAAATCAGTGAGAGGAAAAGCAGTGAGTGAGGAAAACCAATGAGAGAGGGACATCAGTGAGAGGAAAATCAGCGACTGAGGAAAATCAATGAGAAAAAACCTAGTAAATGAGTAAAATCAGTTAGAGAGTTAAGTCAGTGAGAGAGGGAAATCAGTGAGAGGAAAATCAGTGAGAGAGGACAATCCATGAGAGGGGATAACCAGCGAGAGAGGATAATCAATGAGAGAGGAAAGTCAGTGAGTGGGGAAAATCTGTGAGAGGGAAAATCAGTGAGAGAGGATAATCAGTGAGAGAGCAAATGCAGGGAGAGAGGAAAATCAGTGAGAGAGGGAAATCAGTGAGAGAAAAATCAGTGAGTGAGGAAAATCAGTGAGAGCAAAGTCAGTGAGTGTGGAAAATCAATGAGAGAGGGAAATCAGTGAGAGCAAAATCAGTGAGTGAGGAAAACCAATGAGAGGAAATCAGTGAAAGAGTAAAATCAGTGAGAGGAAAATCTCTGAAAGAGGAAAATCAGTGAGGGAGGGAAAGCAGTGAGAGAGGGAAATCAGTGATACAGGGAAATCAATGAGAGAGGAAAATCAATGAAAGAGGAAAATCAGTGAGAGGAAAATCAGTGAGAGGACAATCAGTGAGTGAGGAAAATCAATGAGAAGTACAACAGTGAGAGGAAAAACAGTGAGTGAGGAAAATCAATGAAAGGAAATCAGTGAATGAGTAAAATCAATGAGAGGAAAATCAATGAAGGAGGAAAATCAGTGAGAGAAAAATCAGTGGGAGGAAAAGCAGTGAGTGAGGAAAATCAGTTAGAGAGTTAAATCAGTGAGAGAAGGAAATCAGTGAGAGGAAAATCAGTGAGAGAGGACAATCCATGAGAGGGGAAAACCAGCGAGAGAGGATAATCAACGAGAGAGGAAAGTCAGTGAGTGGGGTAAATCTGTGAGAGGGAAAATCAGCGAGAGAGGATAATCACTGAGAGAACAAATGCGGGGGGAGAGGAAAATCAGTGAGAGAGGGAAATCAGTGAGAGAGAAATCAGCCAGAGTGGAAAATCAATTGGAGAAGGAAATCAGGGAGAGGAAAATCAGCGAGAGGAAAATCTGTGAGAGGAAGAATCAGTGAAAGACCAAAATCTGTGAGAGAGCAAAATCAGTGAGAGAAGATAATCAGTGAGACAGCGAAATAATTAAGAGGACAATCAGTGAGAGAGGGTGATCAGCAAGAGAGAAAATCAGTAAAAATGGAAAATCGGTGAGAGAGGGAAAACAGTGAGAGAAAAATCAGTAAAGGGGAAAACCAGGGAGAGAGGAAAATCAATGTGAGGAAAATCAGTGGGAGAGGCAAAGAAGTGAGAGTTTAAATCAGGGAGAGAGGAAAACCAGTGAAAGAGGAAAATCATTGAGAGAGAAAAGTCAGTGAGAGAAAATTCAGTGAAAGAGCAAAATAAATGAGAGGAAATCAGTGAGAGAGGAAAGTCAACAAGAGGAAAATCAGAGAGAGAGGAAAGTCAGTGAGAGAGAAAAATCAGTGAGAGGAAAATCAGTGAGAGATGAACATCAGTGAGAGAGAAAAATAAATGAGAGAGGGAAAATCAGTGAGAGGAAAAATCTGTGACAGTGGAAATTGAGTGAGAGAGGAAAGTCAGTGAGAGAGGAAATTCAGTGAGTGGATATTCAGTGAGAGGAAAATCAGTGAGTGAAGAAAATCATTGAGAGGAAAATCAGTAAGTGAGGAAAATCAATGAGAGGGAAATCAGTGAGAGGAAAATCAGTGAGAGAGGATATTCAATGAGAGGAAAATCAATGGGAGAGGCAAATAAGTGAGAGTTTAAATCAGTGAGAGAGGAAAATCAGTGAAACAGGAAAATCAGTGAGAGAGAAAAGTCAGTGAAAGAATATTCAGTGAGAGAGCAAAATAAATGAGAGGAAAATCATTGAGATAGGAAAATCAACAAGAGGAAAAGCAGAGAGAGAGGAATGTCAGTGAGAGAGAGAAATCATTGAGAGGAAAATCAGTGAGAGGAAATCAGTGAGAGAGAAAAATAAATGAGAGAGGGAAAATCAGCGAGAGGGACAAACAGTGACAGAGGAAATTCAGTGAGAGAGGAAAATCAGTCAGAGGAAAATCAGTAAGTGAAGAAAATCAGTGAGAGGAAAATCAGTGAGTGTGGAAAATCAATGAGAGGAAAATCAATAAGAGGAGAATCAGTGAGTGAGGAAAATCAATGAGAGAAAAATCAGTGAGTGAGTAAAATCAGTGAGAGGAAAATCAGTGAGAGGAAAATCAGGGAAAGAGGAAAATCAGTGGGAGAGGGAAATCATTGAGAGAGGGAAATCAATGAGAGAGGGAAATCAGTGAGAGAGGAAAATCAATGAGAGAGGGAAATCAGTGCGTGAGGGAAATCAGTGAGAGGGAAAATCAGTGAAAGGAAAATCAGTTAGAGATGGAAAATCACTGAGAGAGGAATCTCAGTGAGAGAGGATAACCAGTGAGAGGGAAATCAGTGAGAGAGGGAAAATCATGAGAGAATAATCAGTGAGAGAAGAAAATCAGTGAGTGAGAACTATCAGCAAGAGAGGAAAATCAGTGAGAGGAAAATCAGTTAGAGATGGAAAATCAGTGAGAGAGGAAATTCAGTGAGAGAGGAAAATAAGTTGGATAGAAATCATTGAAGGAAGAAAATCAGTGAGAGGAAAATCAGCAAGAAAGCAAAAAAGAGTGAGATCGAAAATCAGTCACTGAGGGAAATCAGTGAAAGAGGAAAATCAGTGAGAGAGGGAAACTCAGAGAAGGAGCAAAATCAGTGAAGAGGGAAAAATAGGTAGAGAAGAATATCAGTGAAAGAGGATAAACAACAAGAGGGCGAAAAACAGTGAAATTGAAAATTAGTGAGTGTTGCAAAGCAGTGAGGCAGGAAATAAAGTGAGAGGAAAATCAGTGAGAGGGAAATCAGTAAAAGAGGAAAATCAGTGAGAGAAAAATCAATGAGATGAAAAATCAATGAAATGGAAAATCAGTGAGATGGAAAATCAGTGAGAGAATAAAATCAATGAGAGAGAAAAATCAGAGAGATGAAAATCAGTGAGTAAGTTTAATCAGCAAGAGAGAAAAATCAGAGAGAGGAAAATCAATGTGCAGAAAATCGCTGAGAGGGAAAATCAGCAATTGAGAAGGAAATCAGAGAAGCAGGAGAAGCAGTGAGAGGAAAATAAGTGAGAAAGCAACATCAGTGAGAAAGGGAAAACAGTGAAAGTGGAAAATCAGTGAGAGAGGAAATTCAGTGAGAGAGAAAATCAGTGAGAGAGGAAAATCAGCGAGAGGGAAAATCAGAGAGAGTGAAAATCAATGAGTGAGGAAAATCAGTGAGCGAGAAAATCAGTGAGTGAGGGAAAATCAGTGAGAGGGATCTCAGTGAGATGGAAATTCAGTGAGAGGGAAAATCAATGACAGAGGAAATTCAGTGAGAGAGGAAAATCAGTGAGTGGGATATCAGTGAGAGGGAAATCAGTGAGAGAGGGAAAGTCATTGAGAGATGAAAATCAGTGAGAGGAAAATCATGAGAGAGTAAAATCTGTGAGTGGGGGAAAATCAGTAAAAGGAAAACCAGTGAGAGAGGAAAACCAGTGAAGAAGGAAAAACAGGTAGAGTAGAATATCAGTGAGAGAGCAAAATCAGTAAGTGAGCGAAAAATAGTGAGATTGAAAATCAGTGAGTGATGAAAATCAGTGAGGAAGGAAAATCAGTGAGGCAGGAAAATCAGTGAGTGGGGGAAATCAGTGAAGAGGAAAAAACAGGTAGAGAAGAATATCAGTGAGAGAGGATAATCAGCAAGAGAGTGAAAAACAGTGAGATTGAATATCAGTGAGAGGAAAATCAGTGAGGGAAAAAAATCAGTGAGAGAGGAAAATCAGTGAGAGTGCGAAAAACATAGAGAGAGGAAAATCAGTGAGTGAGGAAAAGCATTGAGAGAGGGAAAACAGTGAGTGAGGAAAATCAATGAATGAGGAAAATCAGTGAGATGGAAAATCAGTGAGAGGGATATCGTGAGAGCAAAATCAGTGAGTGGAAAATCAGTAAGTGAGGGAAAAACTTTGAGAGAGGAAAATCAGTGAGAGAGGAAAATCAGTGAGTGAGGAAAATCAGCAAGAGAGAAAAATCAGTGAGAGGAAAATCAATGAGCGCAAAATCGCCAAGAGGGAAAATCAGTGATTGAGAAGGAAATCAGAGAAGGAGGAAAATCAGTGAGAGGAAAATAAGTGATAAAAACAAAATCAGTGAGAAAGGGAAAACAGTGAAAGTGGAAAATCAGTGAGAGGATAATCAGCGAGAGAGAAAATCATTGAGAGAGGAAAATCAGCGAGAGGGAAAATCAGTGAGAGTGAAAATCAGTGAGTGAGGAAATTCAGTGAGCAAGAAAATCAGTGAGTGAGGGAAAATCAGTGAGAGGGATATCAGTGAGATGGAAAATCAGTGAGAGGGAAAATCAGTGACAGAGGAAATTCAGTGATAGAGGAAAATCAGTGAGTGGGATATCAGTGAGAGGGAAATCTCAGGATTGCTACCAGTGCCATGTGCTAGTCAGAGTAGAAATAGAAGGATATTTCAGATGACTATGTCGCTAGAGGAATGGTGCAAGGGGGAGGGATTCAAATTCCTGGGACATTCGAACCAGTTCTGGGGGATGTGGGACCTGTACAAAATGGACGGTTTGCACCTGGGCAGGACTGGAACCGATGTCCTAGGGGGAGTGTTTGCTAGTGCTGTGAGGGAGGGTTTAAACTAAAATGGCAAGGGGTTGGGAACCTGTGCAGGGAGACAGAGGAAAGGGAAACAAGGATAGAAGCAAAAGACAGGAAGGAGAAAAGCAAAAGTGGCAGTCAGAGTAATCAAGGGTTTATATCAAACATGGCCACAGTAAATAATAATTCTAAAAGGCCTAAGAGTGTTAAAAAAACAAGCCTGAAGGCTTTGGCCTAGAAATTCAGTATCGCCACATTTGGGGCATTACAGCCGGGCATTCGCTAAATTTAGCACCGGGCACAACTTAGCGCCACCTTCGCCGGAATTGAGTTGCATCGCCCCAAGAGGTTGCTGCTGTGCTAAAGCAGGCGGTGCACGACTATCATAAGGCACTAAGCCGGTGAGCCGAGGTGCTACCAGCGAGGGCGGGCGCAACGCAGGTGCGGCGAGTTATAGATGCAGGCAGACAAGCTGGCGCCGGTCAGCTCTTAAAGGGGGAGGGTCGATTTGTTTTGCTGCCACGCCCTGCGCACTGCAGCCCTGAATCTAGGCCTACACAGACCTGCTTCAACAACTCAACACCCACGACCATGGAGAAGGCCAGGGAGCGAGCGCAGCGCTTTAGTGAGGGTGCCCTGAAGGTTCTGGTTGGCGCAGTGGAGCGCCAGTGACCTGTCCTCTTTCCTGACAGTGGCAGGAGGCCGCTGGCCAGCGAATACAGGAAAGCTTGGAGGGAGGTGGCAAACAGAGTGACCTCCAGCAGCATGGTCCCCAGGACACCCACTCAATGCAGAAAGAAGTTCAATGACTTCACTCGGGTTGTCAGGGTGAGTGCCCTTTCCAGTATCCTCTTCATCCCTGCATGTGCACCTCACTTTATGGCCAAAGGAACCTGAAAGCCCCAATGCCCAGCCCTCATCCAACATCTATGGGACTCTCATGAAAATCACATGCACATTCACCACTTTACACACTGTCAGGGCTATTCCACCATGGAAGGCAGTGCAGGCAAGATCAGGGCTTGAAACTGTCTGGGCTATTCCACCATGGGAGGCAATGCAGGCAAGATGAGGGCTTGACACTGTCAGGGCTATTCCACCTTGGGAGGCAGTGCAGGCAAGATGAGGGCTTGACACTGTCAGGGCTATTCCACCATGGGAGGCAGTGGAGGCAAGATGAGGGCTTGACACTGTCAGGGCTATTCCACCATGGGAGGCAGTGCAGGCAAGATCAGGGCTTGACACTGTCAGGGCTATTCCACCATGGGAGGCAGTGCAGGCAAGATGAGGGCTTGACACTGTCAGGGCTATTCCACCATGGGAGGCAGTGCAGGCAAGATCAGGGCTTGACACTGTCAGGGCTATTCCACCATGGGAGGCAGTGCAGGCAAGATCAGGGCTTGACACTGTCAGGGCTATTCCACCATGGGAGGCAGTGCAGGCAAGATCAGGGCTTGACACTGTACTCAGAGCCCGTCCTTTCTCTTGCAGGGCAAGCTGGCCCAAAATTGCAGGCAGCAGCTATGGACCGGGGTAGGCCATCCTGAACTTAAAGGGGGAAAAATTGGGTG
Organism: Somniosus microcephalus; assembly: GCF_052327205.1. Lineage (NCBI taxonomy): Eukaryota > Metazoa > Chordata > Chondrichthyes > Squaliformes > Somniosidae > Somniosus > Somniosus microcephalus. The sequence goes on along the minus strand of NC_140997.1, from coordinate 160,849,609 downwards.
AGTAGCGCCACCTGTTAGCGCCTAAAGAGGCAGTCAGTGGCTGTAGCGCCACTGGCTGCGCCTCCCGCGATATTCAGCAGGGGCGCTAATGGTGGCGTTAGCCTGTTGCGCTGCGCCACCACCGATGACATCATCGGTGTGCGCAGCGCCCCATTCATGCCCCGATCCCAATATTTGTTAGCGAATGCCGCTGTAGCACCATTCGTTACCTGCGCCCGGTTCATGGGGCCTTACTGCGCCGGCAGAGGTGCAAGTTAAGGTGGAGGTGCGGGGGTGGCCGCTTTTTTTGGCGGCCGCCTGCCAGCACCTCCGTCCCCGGCCTCCTGGTCCCCCCCCCCCGCGGCATTGCCGGCTGTTTCCCGAGAGCCCGGCACTTCTCCTTGGTGCCGGGCTCTTTTGCCGGCACTCGCGATCGGGGATCGCGCTGTTGCAGAACCCTCCCCCTTAACAGGGGGAGGAAGGCCTGCAGTACTGCAGCGTGCTGTGGCACGTTGCACTGCGATATTCAGTTTCAGCGCCCTAAGAGGGACGCGGAGCGCCTTGAGGCTTACCCCGTCTCCCTCTAGGGGCACTGAAACTGAATATCCGGCGATCGCTAATGCTCCGATCGCTGTGCTAAATCCTGCGCTCAGGCGACTTTGGCGCCACTTTGGCGCACCAACCCAATTTCTAGGCCAAAGACCTCAGCGACCTGGAGCAGCGAGTGGAGCAGATTATGGAAGGCTGGCTGATTGGCCCAGTCGCCACTGGGGATGCCGACCCCATTCTGGACAGCAATGGTAAGGTCATCATCTTTTTGACCTCTCTCGTTCCACTTGTGCCTCACAGCAGCATCCTTTGCCACTCTCAAACCAATGCAGTGCATTGCAGCACTCATGCCTCCCTCGCTGCCACCCTGTCCTCACTCTAAAGCAACTCTTGTGCCTCCCTGCTTTCAGATGCTGAGTCGCCAGGTGAGGAGGCGGGCCCTCAAGCTGGCACTGTGAGTGAATCGGAAGGCGAGGAGGAGGAAGAGGAAGCCAGATCATCAGTGCCACCCTCAGCCGAGGTAGCCCATGGCCATGATGGGGACACGCCTTACCTGGAGGGGAGCAGGGGGGAAGGGTCTGATAACAGTGAAGCTCTGGGGCCCAGCGGGCTGCAGTAATGTGGGAGGGGTAGGGAAGCTCGGCGGCCTTCTCCCCGGAGGGTGAGTTTGGCCTCCAGTCCTGCTACAGTGAGCGCAGAGGAGGTGCGGCTCCTTCGTGAAATGGGTGCCCAGGCTGAGCGCAGGCACATTGAGCTCATGGCTGCAGTGGCAAGGATGCCTGACTGCATAGAGTCACTGGCAAGGAGTGTGCAGGAATTCGGGGCAGCACAAGCCAGGAGTCTGCAGGAATTCGGGGCAGCACAGGCCAGGAGTCTGCAGGACTTCGGGGCAGCACAGGCCAGGAGTCTGCAGGAGGTCGCTGCATCACAGGCCAGGAGTCAGCAGGAGGTCGCTGCATCACAGGCCAGGAGTCAGCAGGACGTTGCTGCATCACAGGCCAGGAGTCAGCAGGACGTTGCTGCATCACATGCGGTTTCCAGCCAAGTGTTTAGTCATGCCATGCATTCACTGGCTGGTCTGATGCAGACACAGATCAGGGCCACACGAGCACTAACTGCTGCCACCCTCGTTGGATCGGCCAGGAATCGCCGGGGCCCTTGCCGCGCCGCAGCAGCCCAGCAGTCTGTGCTTCAGCAGATTGCTGCGCATGCTTCAGTGCTGGCCCGTGCGAGTGCCAGTGTCTCGACCAGGGCGTGCCTGTGCTCTGTCAGGTTGGCAGCATTCCTGCTGCCAACACTGTCACTCCTCTACTGCAGCTGCCACCACCCGTAGGACAGACTGCTGCCGCCCAAGCAGAGTTGGAGCAGTCAGCAGCCGGGCCCTCCAGGCCCAGAGCTGGTCCAGGCCGTCCCCCAAGGGCATCTGCTGACTCACTATCTGACCCTCAGCAGCCTTCCCCCAGCCTTGCTGCAGCCACTGGGGTCCCATTGAGGAGGAGCTGCAGGGCGGGAAGGGGCCAATCGCGCAAGCGATGCGGATCACCCTCGCAGGCCAAAAAGTAGGAGGTGTGGGAAAATGTTGAGTTTTTTATGAAGGCCGAGAATGTTGTGTTACTTTTTTATGAAGGCCGAGGATGTTGTGTTTGTTTTTTATGAAGGCCGAGGATCATGGTCATTTTTGTTTCACTGTTTTGTTCATTTTCTCCAGGTTGTGAGAGCCAGTTATGTGTCTGACTGTTTTTTGGGGGGTTTCTCTGTATTTGTTTGTGATGCGGGAAGGGCGCAAGTTTGTTAAATAAAGAATTGTCTGTATTCAGATTGTCCATGTTTGCACTTTGAACTAGTTGTTGCCTTGACCGCCTCAGGGTTTGTGGAGCAGCTCCATTCATGTTCTTTCAATGGCACAAACCATTCCCTGAGAGGGGGCCTAGAACCGACTTGCAATAAGTCGCTGACGGACGGCCCTTGCACTTTGTGCCTCCCTCCCGTCTTGGTGCTCCTCCTCCTCCTCCTCCTCTGGTGGTCCTCCAATGTCTGCTGGCAGTGGCTGAGTCCTGAGGATAGCCAGGTTGTGCAGCATGCAGCACACTACAATGAAATGGGAGACACGCTCAGGCGAGTACTGTAGGGCTCCCCCGGAATGGTCCAGACAGTGGAACCTTTGGTTCAGCACGCCGATTGTGTGCTCAATGATGTTCCTGGTCGCTTGATGGCTGTCATTGTATCATTCTTCAGCAGGGGTGGTGGGCGCACGGAGTGGGGTCATCAGCCAGGTGCACAAAGGATAGCCCTTGTCCCCGAGAAGCCAGCCTCCTGGGTGAGCCGGGGTTTTGTAAATGTCTGCCACAGAAGTCTGGCGCAGGATGAAGGCGTCGTGGCTGCTGCCTGGAAAGTGGGCATTGACAGCTAGTATGAGCTGCCTGTGGTCACAAACCAACTGCACGTTCAGCGAATGGAAGCCCTTCCGGATGCGGTAATCCTCGGCATTCTCTAGAGGCACCCGCAAAGCCACATGCATGCAGTCAATGGTGCCCTGGACCATGGGGAAGCCTGCTATTCTTGCAAATCCCATTGCATGCTCTTGCTGCTTGTCTGGGGTCATGGGGAAGGAAATGTACTGACGTCTCCTTCTGAAGAGAGCATTCATGACCTGGCGGATGCAGCAATGCACCGCGAACTGGGAGATATTGGCAATGTCCCCAGCAGTGGATTGGAAGGAGCCGATGGCATAGAAGTTGAGAGCCACTGTCACCTTCACCGCCACCGACAGAGATGTCCTGCTCCTCAGCTGAGGCTGCAGATCTCTCTGAAGCAGGTGGCAGATCTCCGTGACCAACTCCCGTCTGAATCAAAGCCTCCGAATGCACTGCTCCTCAGACATGTTGAGGTAGGAGAAGTGCTGTCGGTATACCCTGGGAGGGTAAGGCCTCCTGTGCCAATGCCTGTTGGCCCTTCTCCATCTGGACATGATTGGCACTCTCTCTCGGCATCTCTGAGCCCTTTCAATGCATGCAGAAACCCAATGTATCCACCCATTGGAGCCCCCATTATACGTGGCCAGTCAAGGCTATGGCACTGAGAAATAAATCCAACTGCAAAGCTCTGGCCTGAAGCCAGAAGTACCTGTGCAACCGCTGAGTCAAAGCAGAAAGCTCTCTCCCTTTGTCTCTCTCCAAATCTCTCTCTCTCACACAGGAGTGGAACAAAATGGTTGCCACAAAAATGCAGGAAGAGTCCTCTTTAAATAGCGCCCCCCCAGCCCCACAGCGACTGGGAACCATTCCACTCAACCAGTCGCTGGGAGCGCCATGCGCAAAGGAGGGGGGCGCCACTGAAGTTCCGGTTCGGGGCGCACCAAGGGCGTTGCACCATGAAATGACGTCAGGATCTGCGCGCGCAGCTGAGCAGGCCGCTAGTTCTTGACTCAAGTTCGCGAGAGGTGCAGATCGCGCCGTGCCCGGGCGCTAGCCGCTTCGCGCCCCACTTCTCGCCCTCTAAAGGCGCTAGCGGCTGGCGCTAACAACTGAAATTTTTTTAGGCCTTTGTGTCTTAATGTGAGGAGCATTCGTAATAAGGTGGATGAATTAGCTGTGCAAATGGATGTAAACAGATATGATATGATTGGGATTATGGAAACATGGCTCCAGGGTGACCAGGGCTGGGAACTCAACATCCCGGGATATTCAATATTCAGAAAAGACAGGCAAAAAGGAAAAGGAGGTGGGGTAGCATTACTGGTTAAAGAGGAGATTAACACAATTGTAAGGAAGGACATTAGCACTGATGATGTAGAATCTGTATAGGTAGAGCTGAGAAATACCAAGGGACAGAAAAAGTTAGTGGGAGTTGTATACAGACCCCCAAACAGTAATGCTGAGGCTGGGGATGGCATTAAAAGGGAAATTAGAGACGCGTGCAATAAGGGCACAACCGTTATCATGGGTGACTTTAATCTACATATAGATTGGGCTAACCAAATTAGTAACAATACTGCGGAGGACGAATTCCTGGAGTGTATACAGGATTGTTTCCTGGACCAATATGTCGAGGAACCAACTAGAGATCAGGCCATCTTAGACTGGGTATTATTTAATGAGAAAGGAATAATTAACAATCTTGTTGTGCGAGGCCCCTTGGGGCATAGCGATCATAATGGCCCAGTAATTCGGGTCCAAATGCGTGAGTACGGTCTGGGTACTCACGCATCTGGCCGGATGAAATGCCGGCGTTCAGGAAACACCGTGCATGCGGGGAACGCCGGCATTACCAGTCCTCTGAACGAAGGGGTTCAGAGGCTGAACGCATGCGTGGTATCGGGCAGCGCGTGCGCCTTGGGATTCCTGTATTTTGAGAGAGATGCGCGTGTGTAAAGGCCTCCGATATTTACACACAGAAAAACCACACGTAAGTACTTAGTTTTTCAGGTAAGTGGTCTATTAATACAATTTAGAATTTTTTTTTCCACAGGTTTGTTATTTTTAAAGAATTTACAGTAAGGTAAGTTTAGTTTTAGCCCCGATTTTTTATTAAAATTTTTTTTTCAAATTTTAAAATTATTGTTTAAAATAGTTCTTCATAGTTATTTATGGTTCATTTAAGTAGTGCAATGCTTTTTTTAATTTTCTTTCAGGTTTAAGTAGTGTTTTGGGGCCAGGAGCTTTCATGAGTTTGACAGCTCTCACTGTCAAACTTATGAATGAACTTTTGCAACCTCCCATTGGTTGCCCTGTGCTCATGTGATCCCAGCCGGCTCATCGCACTAAGTACGCCGCTGGGTCACGCACGCACAGCGCGGCAGGACCTCAAGCTGACCAGTCACAGGAATGTCATTGCGGGCCAGGTTTCAGATGTCGGCGCGTCGGGTAAGTCCACCTTGGGGCCTTGCACGTGCGGCAATCACCCGAGCCGAATTACTGCCCCATTATGATAGAATGCTTCATTAAGATGGAGAGTGAAGTATTTGACTCAGAGACTAGGGCCCTGAATTTAAATAAAGGAAACTACGATGGTATGAGGCACGAGTTGGGTAGTATTAATTGGGGAATGTTACTCAGAGGGTTGACGGTGGATGAACTACAGAATTGGTTCATCCCTGTTTGGCACAAAAATAAAACAAAAAAGGTGAATTAACCATGGCTAACAAGGGAAATTAGGGTTAGCATAAGATCCAAGGAGAGGACATATAAATTGGCCAGAAAAAGAAGTAAACCTGAGGATTGGGAGCAGTTTAGGATTCAACAAAGGAGGACAAAGGGATTAATTAAGAGGGGGACAATAGAATATGAGAGTAAGCTTTCAGGGAACATAAAAACTGACTGTAAAAGCTTCTATAGATATGTGAAGAGAGAAAGATTGGTGAAGTCAAGCATAGGTCCCTTGCAGTCAGAATCAGTGGAATTTATAATGGGGAACAAAGAAATGGCAGACCAATTAAATACATACTTTGGTTCTGTCTTCACAAAGGAGGACACAAATAACCTCCCAGAGATGTCGGGGAACATAGGGTCTAATGAGAGGGAGGAACTGAATGAAATAAGTATTTGTAGGGAAATGGTGTTAGGGGAATTGACGGGATTGAAGGCCGATAAATCCCCAGGGCCTGATAATCTACATTCGAGGGTACTCAAGGAAGTGGCCCTAGAAATAGTAGATGCATTGCTGGTCATTTTCCAAAATTCTATAGACTCTGGAACAGTTCCCATGGATTGGAGGGTAGCTAATATCACCACACTATTCAAAGAAGGTGATAAAGAGAAAACGGGGAATTTTAGACTGGTAAGCCTGACATCGATAGTGGGGAAAATGCTAGAGTCCATTGTAAAAGATGTAATAGCAGAGCTCTTGGAAAACAGTGACAGGATCGAACAAAGTCAACGTGGATTTACAAAAGGTAAATCATGCTTGACTAATCTACTGGAATTTTTTCTGCGGGTGCATGCCCCTGACCTGCACTTACCTTGCGCACCGGTCGTTGAGCTGTGTGCCCCCGTGGAATTGCGATCCTGGGCTTGCTCCAACTGCCGGCATGCAGTGCTTGCATATCCCAGGGGCGCAGTTAGTTCGATGCTTCCCCTGGGATCATGTGGGCCATTGGGAGCCAATCGGAGCAGGGAAATGCCCATTCATAAGTTTGACAGGAAGAGCTGTCAAAACTTAGAAATACTACGGGCCCCAAAACATCACTAAATCTTCAAATAACTTTAAAAAAAACACATTTTTTAAATAAACTATAAATTACATGAAATAACTATTTTAAACAATAATTTAAATTTTTGCAAAAAATAATTTTATTGTCTAACGGGGCTAAAAATAAACTTACCTTTCTTTAAAGTATTTAAAAATAATAAACCTGTGGAAAAAATGTTTTAATTTTAATTAATTCACCACTTACCTTGTAAAAAGCAGGCCTTACACCTGCTTTTTAAATGACTAATTTCTGGAGACTTACCCTCCCGGGAAAACCTGTAAATAAAACGTAAGTTTGATGCGCATGCACAGCCTCTCACGCGCATGCGTTCAACCTCTTAACCGCTGCTTTCAGGGGAATGGAAGTGCCGGTTTCCCATGCATGCGCAGTGCATGCAGGAAACCGGCACTTCCATTGGGCTTACGGGTGAGTACCCCGTGCGTACTCACCCGTGGAGACCCAAAAGTTCTGGGCCAATATATATTAATGATCTAGACGAGGGAACTAGATGTAATATCTCCAAGGTAAGCATGCAGGTGCAGCAGGTGGTTAAGAATGCAAATGGTATGTTGGCCTTCGTAGTGAGAGGGTTCGAGTACAGGACCAAGGATGTCTTGCTGCAGTTGTACAGGGCCTTGGTGAGACCACACCTTGGGTATTGTGTGCAGTTTTGGCAGCCTTATCTGAGGAAGGATGTTCTTGCCATGGAGGGAGTACAGCGAAGATTCACCAGACTGATACCTGGGATGGCAGGAGTGACATATGAGGAGAGATTGGGTCGATTGGGCTTATACTTGCTGGAGTTTAGAAGAATGAGAGGGGAACTCATTGAAACTTATAAAATTCTAACAGGTCTAGACAGACTAGATGCAGGAAGGATGTTCCCAATGGCTGGGGAGTCCAAAACCAGGGGTCACAGTCGAAGGATAAGGGGTAAGCCATTTAGGACAGAGATGAGGAGGAATTTCTTCACCCAGCGAGTGGTGAACCTGTGGAATTCTCTACCTCAGAAGGAAGTTGAGGCCAATTCATTAAATATATTCAAGAAGGAGTTAGATATATTTCTTAAGGCTAAATGGTTCAAGGGATATGGGGAGAAAGCAGGGACAGGGTACTGAATTTGGATGATCAGCCATGATCTCATTGAATGGTGGAGCAGGCTCGAGGGGCCGAATGGCCTATGCCTGCTCCTATCTTCTATGCTTCTATGTTTCTCCGAAATCAGTGAGAGAGAGAAAGTCATTGAGAGATGAAAATCAGTGAGAGGAAAATCAGTGAGAGAGGAAAATCTGTGAGTGGGGGAAAATCAGTAAAAGGGAAATCAGTGAGAGAGGAAAATCAATGAAGAGGGAAAAACAGGTAAAGAAGAATATCAGTGAGAGACGATAATCAGCAAGAGAGTGAAAAACAGTGAGATCGAATATCAGTGACAGGAAAATCAGTGAGAGTATTGTTGTGTATGTACCTTTAAGAGAATAACTGGTCTCAGACTGCATTACTGGCAGTGACCACCCCTGTATAAAAGGCGCTAGAGAGCCTCTGTTGTTTCAGTTTCACTATTGACTTCCATCAGTAAAGACGTGTTTTGTTCAACTCCTGCTGTCCGTGTCTAAATCATTCACGGACGCAATACTAGCGACGAGCAGATACGAACTTACCTACAGTCTGCACCACCTCCTGGGATCCATTCCTACAGCGAAGTGAGCAGAGGTCGAGGCCAGAAAGAAAAGAAAGTAAGAGGCATTAGAAACGGGCGTCAACCGTGGGCATCCGCCCTGTGTTGCGGAGTTGAAGATTGCTGGGGAAGCTGTCGGAAGCGGGGCTTGGTTCCTGTCGACGGTGTTTCAGCTAATCGGGCTGGTGGCAGGTAGTGCACTGATCCTTCCTGGGCTGCGGCGGTCGCGAACTCGAGCGGGTGGTTTGCAACGGGGCCGAGCAGCGTTGTCGGGAAGAAGAGAGAGAGAGGGTGGAGCACACAGGGCGTGGCCGGTGCTATGAAGCCGGGCTGCGTATAGACCCGCGAAGAGGGAGGCAAGAGTCCCACAGGGTTGTTCCACGACGGGAAGATAATAAAAAAAAAAAGAAATATTAAACGCGCAAGAAACCGCGAGGAGCTGCAGGTTGCAACGGGAACTGCGGGAAGCAGTGCTAACAACAGCGGGGAAGAAGGCAAAGCGCGGGAGGCGCCATCTTAATCAGTGGGGAAGAAGGCAATGCGCGGGAGGCGCAATTTTGTTAAATCGGGGAAGAAGGCAAAGCGCGGGAGGCGCCATCTTAATCAGTGGGGAAGAAGGCAATGCGCGGGAGGCGCAATTTTGTTAAATCGGGGAAGAAGGCAAAGCGCGGGAGGCGCCATTTTAGATTTGCAAGATGCCGAAGACGGTGGACGGTAAAAAAGATGAAGACGTCACTCCTGGACGATTGTCAACAATCTTAGCTAACACCAAGGAGGTATTTCAACAAGAACTGGGCACGCTTAAAGGCGTAACCGCCTCGATAAAAATAGAAGAGAATGCAGTTCCCAAGTTTTCCAAAGCAAGACCGGTACCATATGCAATTCGCCCAGCCGTCGAGGCAGAACTGGAGAATCTGGAGAAGGCAGGCGTGTTGTCTAAGGTCGACTGGAGCGAGTGGGCGACACCCATCGTTCCTGTCATGAAGAAAACGTTAAGCAATAAGTCCGGGGAGCCAAGGAAGATTCGCATCTGTGGGGATTTCAAGGTGACGGTGAACCCAGTTCTTCACACAGTACAATATCCTCTTCCAAGGATAGAAGAGATCTTCGCCTCACTGTCTGGAGGGAAGCGTTTTACAAAAATTGACCTAGCACAAGCATATTTGCAGATGGAGGTTGAAGAGTCCTCTAGGAAGTGTCTCACGATAAACAGTCACAAAGGTTTTTACCAGTATCATCGATTGGTATTCGGAGTAGCATCGGCTCCGGCGATATGGCAAAGAGCGATGGAACAAGTCCTGCAAGGGATTCCAGGGACTCAGTGTTACTTGGACGACATCCTTGTGACAGGTGAAGATGACAGTGAACACCTTAACAACCTAGAACAGGTGCTCACTAGACTACGGGAACATGGGCTACGAGCCAACCGCCCCAAGTGCGAATTTTTAAAGAAACCGATATCGTATTGTGGCCACATGATTGATGAAGAGGGGTTACATAAGTCCCCTGACAAAATTGAAGCGGTTGTTAAGGCCCCAGCGCCTGAAAATGTGTCGCAACTGAGGTCATTCCTTGGATTGGTGAATTACTACCATAAGTTTTTGCCGAATTTGTCGACAATTCTGCACCCACTGAACGCCCTGCTACGAACGGGAGTAGCATGGAAATGGAGCGATGATTGTAAGCGGGCCTTTCAGAAGAGTAAGGACTTAATCACTTCAAAGGAAGTATTGGCTCACTACAACCCAGCACTGCCGATCAGACTGGCGTGTGATGCGTCTCCCTACGGCATTGGGGTGGTACTGTCACATCAATTCCTTGATGGGTGGAGAGGCCGATAGCTTTTGCGTCACGCTCGTTAACTTCTGCCGAGCGTAACTACGCCCAGATTGACAGAGAGGCCCTCAGCCTAGTGTGGGGGGTGAAGAAGTTCAATCACTACCTGCACGGTCAAAAATTTACTCTACTAACCGATCATGAAACTCTTGTCTCCATTTTCAACCCTCAGAAGGGCGTACCGATAATGACAGCACAACGGCTGCAGAGGCGGTCCCTTTTCCTAGGGGCACACCAATATGACATTGAGTACAAAGGAACTAAACAGCATGGAAATGCTGATGGATTGTCATGCCTACCGTTGCCGATGGTGGAAGAAGAAGACCTTGCAGTGGATCCAATGGAGTTATTCCACTCGACCATAGTCGAATGTCTCCCTGTGACGAATGCAAACATAGAAAAGGAAACACGGAATGACCCGACACTATCACGGGTCTATGATTTAACGGTGAAGGGATGGCCAGCGCATGGCGAACCACTGCTGCCAGCATTCTCGCCGAGAAGAGAACAGCTGTCAGTGTGCAGAGGAACCTTGATGTGTGGATCCAGAGTAGTAATTCCACCTAAGTTGACAGATAGAGTGCTCAATGAGTTTCATGAGGGTCATCTGGGTGGGGTAAAAATGAAGAACTTAGCCAGAGCGTTTGTGTGGTGGCCGGGAATTGATAGAGAAATCGAAGAGGTGACCAAGAGTTGTGCAGGATGCCAGAAGGTCCAAAACGCCCCACCACAAGCTCCTCTGCATCCATGGGAGTGGCCCTCATCTCCATGGCAAAGGGTGCACATTGATTTTGCTGGTCCCTTCATGGACTTGATGCTTTTAATTGTGGTGGATGCACATTCAAAGTGGCCAGAGGTAATAAAAATGACCTCAACCACCACGGAACTAAAGAGTTCCGGAGGTTCTTAAAGAACAATGGTGTTAATCATTACATATCTGCCCCATATCATCCAGCCACTAATGGATTGGCCGAGAGGTTTGTCCAAACATTCAAGAAGGCTATCAAGGCAATATGTAATGAAGATATACCCCTACAACACAAGGTGGACAACTTCTTGTTTGCCTACCGGAATGCGACACATGCGGTTACCAACCAAACTCCAGCCATGATGTTCTTCAATCGAAGACTACGATGCCGCTTGGATTTGCTTAAGCCAAACGTCCAAAGAGATGTGGAGAACAGGCAGTTTCAGAATATGAATGAAACGCCGACCAGGAGTTTTAAGATAGGTCAACCAGTTTTGGCCCGGGACTACCGCACTGAGAAATGGCAGCCAGGAATGATTTGTACATGACAAGGACCTCCCATGTATACCGTGGACGTTGGGGAGAGCATTGTAAGACGCCATGCTGACCAGATTCTAGAGTCACTGGAAAACATCAACTCCACACCACGATCTGATACACCTGGTAATGAAATCGACATTCCAATTGCAGCTACCACAGAACCGGTATTATTGGAAGCAGATGAACCAAACAACGACATTGATCCCGACTCAACATTGCCAGAAGAACCTGATACCCCAAAGAGGCGTTATCCAGACAGAATCAGGAAGCCTCCTCAAAGACTGAACTTATAATTGCTTAAGCTTAACCAATGTATCTAGCAACCGTAATTGTGATTGTAATTAGTTATCATTTAGTTGTTAAATGAATGTTATGTACTGTTCATCTAAAAGGGGAGGAATTGTTGTGTATGTGCCTTTAAGAGAATAACTGGTCTCAGACTGCAGTACCGGCAGTGACCACCCCTGTATAAAAGGTGCTAGAGAGCCTCTGTTGTTTCAGTTTCACTATTGACTTCCATCAGTAAAGACGTGTTTTGTTCAACTCCTGCTGTCTGTGTCTAAATCATTCACGGACGTAATAAGTATACAATCAGTGCGAGAGGAAAATTGGTGAGAGAGTGCAAAACATTGAGAGAGGAAAATCAGTGAGTGAGGAAAATCATTGAGAGAGGGAAAACAGTGAGAGAGGAAAATCAGTGAGAGAGAAAAATCAGTGAGAGGGGAAAATCAGTGAGTGAGGAAAATCAGTGAGTGAGGAAAATCAATGAATGAGGAAAATCAGTGAGCTGGAAAATCAGTGAGAGGGATACCTGTAAGAGGAAAATCAGTGAGAGGGATATCTGTGAGAGGAAAATCAGAGAGTGGAAAATCAGTGAAGGGGACCAACAGGTAGCAAAGTATATCAGTGAGAGAGGATAATCAGCAAAAGAGCGAAAAAGAGAGAGATCGAAAATCAGTGAGTGCTGAAAATCAGTGAGTGTTGAAAATTAGTGCAGCAGGAAAATCAGTGAGAGGAAAATCAGTGAGAATGGGAAAATCAGTGAGCAAAGGAAAATCAGTGAGAGGGAAAATCAGTGAGAGGGAAATCAGTGAGAGGGAAATCAGTGAGAGACTAAAATAATTGAGATGGAAAATCAGTGAGCTAATAAAATCAGTGAGTGTGAAATATCGGTGAGAGAGCGAAAAACATTGAGAGAAAAAACATCAGTGAGTGAGGAAAATCAGTGAGTGAGAAAAATCAGTGAGAGGGGAAAATCAGTGAGTGGGGAAAATCAGTGAGTGAGGAAAATCAGTGAGAGAGGAAAATCAATGAGAAGGATATCAGTGAGAGGAAAAACAGTGAGTGGGGGAAAATCAGTGAGAGAGAAAAATCAGTGAGAGCAGAAAATCAGTGAGAGAGGGAAATACAGTGAGTGAGGAAAATCAATGAATGAGGAAAATCAGTGAGATGGAAAATCAGTGAGAAGGATTTCCATGAGAGGAAAATAGGTGAGTGGAAAATCACTGAGTGAGGGAAAATCAGTGAGAGAGGGAAAAATAGTGAGTGAGGAAAATCAATGAATGAGGAAAATCAGTGAGATGGAAAATCAGTGAGAAGGATTTCCATGAGAGGAAAATAGGTGAGTGGAAAATCACTGAGTGAGGGAAAATCAGTGAGAGTGGAAAATCAGTGAGTGAGGAAAATCAATGAGAGGGATATCAGTGAGAGGAAAAACAGTGAGTGGGGGAAAATCAGTTAGAGGAAAATGAGTGAGAGGGGGAATATCAGTGCTGAAAATCTGTGAGGGGGAAAATCTGTGCGAGGGAAATCAGTGGGAGCTGGAAATCAGTGAAAGAGGAAAATCAGTGAGCAGGATATCAGTGAGAGGGAAATCTGAGAGAGAGGGAAAGTCATTGAGAGAGGAAAAACAATGAGAGGAAAATCAGTGAGTGAGGAAAATCGGTGACAGAGGGAAAATCAGAGAGAGAGAGCAAAATCAGTGAAGGGAGCAAACAGGTAGCGAAGAATATCAGTGAGAGAGGATAATCAGCAAGAAAGTGAAAAAGAGAGAAATCAAAAATCAGTGAGTGTTGAAAATCAGTGAGGCAGGAAATCCAGTGAGGCAGGAAAATCTGTGAGAGGAAAATCAGTGAGAGAGGGAAAATCAGTGAGCGAAGGAAAATCAGTGAGAGGGAAATCATTGAGAGGGAAATCAGTGAGATGGAAAATCAGTGAGAGCCTAAAATCATTGAGAGAGGAAAATCGGTGAGAGAGGCAAATCAGTGAGATGGAAAATCAGTTAGAGTGAAATCCATCAGATGGAAAATCACTGAGAAAGGGAAAAAATGTGAGTGAGGAAAATCTGTGAGATGGAAAATCAGTGAGAGGAAAGTAAGTGAGTGAGGGAAAACCAGTGAGAGAGGAAAATCAGTGAGAAGAAGATCAGTGAGAGGGAAATCCATGAGAGGAACATCAGTGAGAGTGGAAAATCATTGAGAGAGGAATAATCTGTAAGAGAGGAAAAAAGAGTGAGATCGAAAATTAGAGACTGAGGGAAATCAGTGAAGCAGGAAAATCTGTGAAGAGGGAAAAACAGTGAGAGGAAAATCCGAGAGCAATGTAAATTCAGTGAGAAAGGAAAATCAGTAAGCCAGGGAAATCAGTGAGTGAAGAAAATCAGTGAGAGAGGAAAATCGGTGAAAGAGCGAAAAACATTGAGAGAGGAAAATCAGTGAGTGAGGCAAATCAGTGAGATGGAAAATCAGTGTGAGGGAAATCAGTGAGATGGAAAATTAGTGAGAGAGGAAAATCAGTGAGTGAGGCAAATCAGTGAGATGGAAAATCAGTGTGAGGGAAATCAGTGAGATGGAAAATTAGTGAGAGAGGAAAATCAGTGAGAGAGGGAAATGACTGATAGGTAAAATCAGTGAGAGGATAGTCAGTGAGTGAGCTTAAATAAGTGAGAGAGGAAAATCAGTGAGAAGAAGATCAGTGAGAGGAAAATCTGTGAGGGGAAAATCAGTGAGAGCGGACAATCAGTGCAAGGGGACAAATCATTGTGAGAGGAAAATCTGTAAGAGAGGCAAAAAGAGTGAGATCAAAAATTAGAGCCTGCAGGAAGTCAGTGAAGCAGGAAAATCTGTGAAGAGGGAAAAACAGTGAGAGCGGAAAATCAGTGAGCAATGGAAATTCAGTGAGAAAGGATAATCAGTGAGTCAGGGAAATCAGTGATTAAGAAAATCAGTGAGATGAAAATCATTGAGAGAAAAATCAATCATGAGAGCAAAAAAGACTGAGATCAAAATTAGTGACACAGGCAAATCAGAGAAGCAGGAAAATTGGTGTGAGAGAAAAATCAGTGAGAGAGAAAAATCAGTGAGAGAGAAATATCAGTAACAGAGGAAAATCGGTGCAAGAGAAAATCAGCAAGAAAGCAAAATTAGTGAGAAAGAGAAATCAGTGAGAGAGGGAAACCAGTGAGAAAGGGAAATCAGTGAGAGAGGAAAATCAGTGAGAGGAAAATCAGTGAGAGAGGAAAATCAGTGAGTGGGGGAAAATCAGTGAGAGGGAAATCAGTAAGAGAGGAAAATCAATCACAGAGGGAAAATAAGTGATAGAGCAAAATCAGTGAAGGGAAAAACAGGTAGAGAAGAATATCAGTGAGAGAGGGTAATCAGTAAGAGAGTGAAAAAGAGTGAGATTGAAAATCAGTGAGTGTTGAAAATCAGTGAGGCAGGAAATCCAGTGAGGCAGGAAAATCAGTGAGAGGAAAATCAGTGAGAGGGAAAATCAGTGAGCTAAGGAAAATCAGTGAGTTTGAAAATCAGTGAGAGCGAAATCAGTGAGATGGACAATCAGTGAGATAATTAAATCAGTGAGAGAGGAAAATCGGTGAGAGAGCAAAAAACATTGAGAGAGGAAAATCAGTGAGAAGAAGATCAGTGAGAGGGAAATCCATGAGAGGAACTTCAGTGAGAGTGATAATCAGTGAGAGGGGGAAAATAATTGAGAGAGGAAAAAACTGTAAGAGAAGAAAAAAGAGTGAGATTGAAAATTAGAGGCTGAGGGAAATCAGTGAAGCAGGAAAATCTGTGAAGAGGGAAAAACAGTGAGAGAGGAAAATCAGTGAGCAATCAAAATTCAGTGAGAAAGGAAAATCAGTAAGTCAGGGAAATCATTGAGTGAAGAAAATAAATGAGGGGAAACTCAGTGAAATGGAAAAGCATTGAGAGAAAAATCAACCATGAGAGCAAAAACAGTGAGGTCAAAATCTGTGACTGAGGGAAATCAGTGACGCAGGAAAATTTGTGAGAGAGAGAAATCAGTGAGAGAGAAAAATCAGTGAGAGAGGAAAATCAGTGAGAGAGAAAATTAGTGAGAGAGGAAAATCAGTGAGAGAGAAAAATAAGTGAGAGAGAAAAACAGTGAGAAAGGAAAATCAGTGAATGAGGAACATCAGAGAAAGAGACAAATCAGTGGAATGGAAAGTCAGTGAGATGGGACAATCAGTAGAAGAGAAAAATCAGTGGAACAGAAAATCAAAGAGAGGAAAATCACTGAGATGGGAAAATCAGTGAGAAATGAAAATCAGTGAGAGAAAACTCATTGGAATGGAAAATCAGTGAGAGAGTGAAATCAGTGAGAAGAAGATCAGTGAGAGAAGAACATCAGCTAGTGGGAAAATCTGTGAGAGGGAAATCAGTGAGGTAGGAAAATCAGTGAGTGAGGTAAATCAGTGATAGAGGAACATCAGCAAGAGGGAAAATCAGTGAGTGAGTAAAATCAGTGAGAGAGGAAAATCAGCAAGAGGGCAAATCTGTGAGATAGGGAACGTCAGTGAGACAGGGAATAACAGTGAGAGAGTGAAATCAGTGAGATGGAAATATCAGTGAGTTAGAAATATCAGTGCAAGAGGAAAATCAGTGACGGAGCATAATCAGTGAGAGTAACATTAATGAGAAGGGAAAATCAGTGAGAGAGGAAAATCAGAGAGAGGAAAATCAGCAAGAGGGAAATCAGTGAGAGAAGAAAATCAGTGAGAGAGAAAAATCAGTGAAAGAGGAAAAACAGTGTGTGAGGGAAATCCATGAGTGAGGGAAATCAGTGAGAGGAATATCAGTAAGAGAAGTAAATCAGTGACAGGGAAAATCAGTAAGAAGTAAATCAGTGACAGGGTAAATCAGTAAGAGGAAAATCAGTGAGAGAGGAGAATAAGTGAGAGAGAAAAAGAGGGGGAGAGGAAAATCAGTGAATGAGGAAATTCAGAGAAAGGCAAATCAGTGGAGCGGAAAGTCAGTGGGATGGGAAAATGAGTGAAAGAGTAAAATCAGTGGAACAGAAAATTAGTGATAGAGGAAAATTACTGAGATGGGAAAATCAGTGAGAAATGAAAATCAGTGAGAGAAAACTCATTGGAATGGAAAATCAGTGAGAGAGGGAAATCAGTGAGAAGAAGATCAGTGAGAAAAGAACATCGGCTAGAGGGAAAATCAGTGAGAGAGGGAAATCAGTGAGAGGAAGATCAGTGAGAAAAGAATATTGGCTAGAGGGAAAATCAGTGAGAGAGGGAAATCAGTGAGAGGAAGATCAGTGAGACAGGAACATTGGCTAGAGGGAAAATCAGTGAATGAGAAAAATCAGTGAGAGAGGGAAATCAGTGCAAGCAAATTCAGCAGAAGAGGAAAAGCAGTGAGAGAGGGAAAATCAGTGACGGAGCATAATCAGTGAGAGTAACATTAATGAGAGAGGAAATTCAGTGAGAGAGGAAAATCAGAGAGGAAAATCAGCAAGAGGGAAATCAGTGAGAGAAGAAAATCAGTGAGAGAGAAAAATCAGTGAAAGAGGAAAAACAGTGTGTGAGGGAAATCCATGAGTGAGGGAAATCAGTGAGAGAAATATCAATAAGAGAGGTAAATCAGTGACAGGGAAAATCAGTGAGAGGAAAATCAATGAGAGGGGAAAATAAGTGAGAGAGAAAAACAGTGAGAGAGGAAAATCAGTGAATGAGGAACATCAGAGAAAGAGGCAAATCAGTGGAATGGAAAGTCAGTGAGATGGGAAAATCAGTGAAAGAGAAAAATCAGTGGAACAGAAAATCAATGAGAGCAAAATCACTGAGATGGGAAAATCAGTGAGAAATAAAAATCAGTGAGAGAAAACTCAGTGGAATGGAAAATCAGTGAGATGAAGATCAGTGAGAAGAAGATTGGTGAGAGAAGAACATCAGCTTGAGGGAAAATCAGTGAATGAGAAAAATCAGTGAGATAGGGAAATCAATGAGAGGAAGATCAGTGAGAGAGGCAAAGCAGGAAAGAGGACAATCCATGAGAGACAGAAATCAGTGAGAGGAAGATCAGTGAGAGGGAAAATCAGTGAGAGAGGTAAATCAGTGAGAGGGGAAATCAGTGAGAAAGTATAATCAGAGAGAGAGGAAAATCAGTGAGAGGAATATCAGTGAGTGAGGATAATCAGTGAGAGAGGAAAATCAGTGCAAGCAAATTCAGCGGAAGAGGAAAAGCAGTGAAAGAGGGAAAACAGTGAGGGAAAAACCATCAAGAGAGAAAAATCAGCAATAGGGAAATTATGTGAGAGAGGGAAAATCAGTGACAGAGGAAAATCAGTGAGACAGAAAAATCAGAGAGAGAGATAATTCAGTGAAAGAGGAAAATCAGTGAGAAAGGAAAGTCAGTGAAAGAGGAATATCAGAGAGTGAGGAAAATCAGTGAGAGAGGAAAATCAGCAAGAGGGAAAACTGTGAGACAGGGAAAATCAGTGAGACAGGGAAAACCAGTGAGAGAGTGAAATTAGTGAGATAGAAAAATCAGTGTACAATAAATATCAGTGAAAGAGGAAAATCGGTGAGAGAGGGAAAATCAGTGAGTGAGCAAAATCAGTGAGAGGAATATCAGCAAGAGGGAAATCAGTGAGAGAGGAACATCAGCAAGAGGGAAAATCTGTGAGAGGGAAATCAGTGAGGTAGGAAAATCAGTGATTGAGGTAAATCAGTGACAGAGGAACATCAGCAAGAGGGAAAATCAGTGAGTGAGTAAAATCAGTGAGAGAGGAAAATCAGCAAGAGGGCAAATCTGTGAGATAGGGAAAATCAGTGAGACAGGGAATACCAGTGAGAGAGTGAAATCAGTGAGATGGAAATATCAGTGAGTTAGAAATATCAGTGCAAGATGAAAAACAGTGATGGAGCATAATCAGTGAGAGTAACATTAATGAGAGAGGGAATATCAGTGAGAGAGGAAAATCAGAGAGAGGAAAATCAGCAAGAGGGAAATCAGTGAGAGAAGAAAATAAGTGAGAGAGAAAAATCAGTGAAAGAGGAAAAACAGTGTGTGAGGGAAATTCATGAGTGAGGGAAATCAGTGAGAGGAATATCAGTAAGAGAAGTAAATCAGTGACAGGGAAAATCAGTAAGAGGAAAATCAGTGAGAGAGGAAAATAAGTGAGAGAGAAAAACAGTGAGAGAGGAAAATCAGTGAATGAGGAACATCAGAGAAAGAGGCAAATCAGTGGAATGGAAAGTCGGTGAGATGGGAAAATCAGTGAAAGAGAAAAATCAGTGGAACAGAAAATCAATGAAAGGAAAATCACTGAGATGGGGAAATCAGTGTGAAATGAAAATCAGTGAGAGAAAACTCATTGGAATGGAAAATCAGTGAGAGAGTGAAATCAGTGAGAGGGAGATCAGTGAGAGAAGAACATCAGCTAGAGGGAAAATCAGTGAATGAGAGAAATCAGTGAAATAGGGAAATCAGTGAGAGGAAGATCAGTGAGAGAGGCAAACCAGTGAAAGAGGACAATCCATGAGAAATGGAAATCAGTGAGAGGAAGATCAGTGAGACGGAAAATCAGTGAGAGAGGAAAATCAGTGAAAGAGGTAAATCAGTGAGAGAGGAAAATCAGTGAGAAAGTATAATCAGAGAGAGAGGAAAATCAGTGAGAGGAACATCAGTGAGTGAGGATAATCAGTGAGAGAGGAAAATCAGCGAAAGAGGAAAAGCAGTGAGAGAGGGAAAATCAGTGAGTGAGCAAAATCAGTGAGAGGAAAATCAGTGAGTGAGGTAAATCAGAGATAGAGGAACATCAGCAAGTGGGAAAATCAGTGAGTGAGTAAAATCAGTGAGAGAGGAAAATCAGCAAGAGGGCAAGTCTGTGAGATAGGGAAAATCAGTGAGACAGGGAATACCAGTGAGAGAGTGAAATCAGTGAGATGGAAATATCAGTGGGTTAGAAATATCAGTGCAAGAGGAAAATCAGTGATGGAGCATAATCAGTGAGAGTAACATTAATGAGAGAGGGAATATCAGTGAGAGGAAAATCAGAGAGAGGAAAATCAGCAAGCGGGAAATCAGTGAGAGAAGAAAATCAGTGAGAGAGAAAAATCAGAGTAAGAGGAAAAACAATGTGTGAGGGAAATTCATGAGTGAGGGACATCAGTGAGAGGAATATCAGTAAGAGAAGTAAATCAGTGACAGGGAAAACGAGTGAGAGGAAAATCAGTGAGAGAGGAAAATAAGTGAGAGAGAAAAACAGTGAGAGAGGAAAATCAGTGAATGAGGAAAATCAGTGAGAGAGGAAAATCAGTGAATGAGGAAAATCAGAGAAAGAGGCAAATCAGTGGAATGGAAAGCCAGTGAGATGGGAACATCAGTGAAAGAGAAAAATCAGTGAGAGAGGTAAAGCAGTGAAAGAGGACAATCCATGAGAGATGGAAATCAGTGACAGGAAGATCAGTGAGAGGGAAAATCAGTGAGAGAGGTAAATCAGTGAGAGAGTATAATCAGAGAGTGAGGAAAATCAGTGAGAGGAATATCAGAGAGTGAGGATAATAAGTGAGAGAGGAAAATCAGTGCAAGGAAATTCAGCAGAAAAGGAAAAGCAGTGAGAGAGAGAACACAGTGAGAGAAAAACCAGCAAGAGAGAAAAATCAGCAACAGGGAAACTATGTGCGCGAGGGAAAATCAGTGACAGAGGAAAATCAGTGAGACAGAAAAATCAGAGAGAGAGATACTTCAGTGAAAGAGGAAAACCAGTGAGAAAGGAAAATCAGTGAGAGGAATATCAAGGAGTGAGTAAAAACAGTGAGAGAGGAAAATCAGTCAGTGAGGAAAATCAGTGCAAGGAAATTCAGCAGATGAGGAAAAGCAGTGAGAGAGGGAAAAGAGTGAGAAAAATCAGCTAGAGAGAAAAATCAGCAACAGGGAAATTATGTGAGCGAGCAAAAATCAGTGACATAGGAAAATCAGTGAGAGAGGAAAATCAGATAGTGAGAAAAATCAGTGAAAGAGGAAAAACAGTTTGTGAGGGAAATCAGTGAGAGAGAGAAATCAGTGACAGAAATATCAGTAAGAGAAGTAAATCAGTGACAGGGAAAATCAGTGAGAGGAAAATCAGCGAGAAAGGAAAATCAGTGAATGAGGAAAATCAGAGAATGCGGCAAATCAGTGGAATGGAATGTCAGTGAGATGGGAAAATCAGTGAAAGAGAAAAAACAGTGGAACAGAAAAACAATGAGAGGAAAATCACTGAGATGGGAAAATCAGTGAGAAATGAAAATCAGTGAGAGAAACTCATTGGAATGGAAAATCAGTGAGAGAGGGAAATCAGTGAGAAGAAGATCAGTGAGAGAAGAACATCAGCTGGAGGGAAAATCAGTGAATGAGAAAAATCAGTGAGAGAGGAAAATCCATGAGAGGAAGATCAGTGAGAGAGGCAAACCAGTGAAAGAGGACAATCCATGAGAGATGGAAATCAGTGAGAGGGAAAATCAGTGAGAGAGGAAAATCAGTGAGAGGAATATCAGTGAGAGGGAAAATCAGTGAGAGGAATATCAGTGAATGAGAAAAATCAGTGAGAGAGGTAAATCCGTGAGAGGAAGATCAGTGAGAGAGGCAAACCAGTGAAAGAGGAAAATCCATGAGAAAGGGAAATCAGTGAGAGGAAGAGCAGTGAAAGGGAGAATCAGCGAGAGAGAAAAATCAGTGAGAGAGGCAAATCAGTGAAAGGAATATCAGTGAGCGAGGATAATCAGTGAGAGGAAAATATAGTGCAAGGAAATTCAGCAGAAGAGGAAAAGCAGTGAGAGAGGGAAAACAGTGAGAGAAAAATCAGCAACAGGGAAATTATGTGAGAGAGGGAAAATCAGTGACAGAGGAAATACAGTGAGACAGAAAAATCAGAGAGAGAGAAAATTCAGTGAAAGAGGAAAATCAGTGAGTGAGGGAAATCAGTGAGAGAGGAAAATCAGCAAGAGGGAAAATCTGTGAGGCAGGAAAAATCAGTGAGACTGGGAAAACCAGTGAGATTGTGAAATCAGTGCGATAGAAAAAACAGTGTGAGAGAAATATCAGTGAAAGAGGAAAATAAGTGAGAGCGGCAAATCAGTGAGAGGAAAATCAGGGAGAGAGGAAACTCAATGAGAGAGGAAAATCAGCATTAGGAAAATCAGTAAGACAGGAAAACCAGTGAGATTGGAAAATCAGTGAGAGGGAAATCAACGAGGTAGGAAAATCAGTGAGTGAGGTAAGTAATTGAGTGAAGAATATCAGTGACAAAGGAAAATCAGTGAGAGAGGGAAATCAGTGAGGAGGAAATCAGTGAGAGAGTAAAATCAGTCAGAGAGGAAAATCAGTGAGAGGAATATCACTGAGTGAGGATAATCGGTGAGAGAGGAAAATCAGTGCGTGGAAATTCAGTGAAAGAGGAAAAGCAGCGAGAGAGGGAAATCAGTGAGAGAAAAATCAACAAGAGAGAAAAATCAACAACAGGAAAATTATGTGAGAGGAAAAAGCAGTGACAGAGGAAAATCAGTGAGGCAGAAAAATCAGAGAGAAAGAAAGTTCAGTGAAAGAGGAAAATCAGTGAGGAAGGAAAATCAGTGAGAGGAATATCAGAGAGTGAGGACAATCAGATAGAGAGGAAAATCAGCAACACCGAAAATCTGTGAGACAGGGAAAATCAGTGAGACTGGGAAAAGCAGTGAGAGAGTGAAATTAGTGAGTTGGAAAAATCAGTGTACAATAAATATCAGTGATAGAGGAAAAACAGTGAGAGAGTTTAATCAGTGAGAGGAAAATCAATGAGGGTGGCAAAATCAGTGAGTGAGGAAAATGAGTGAGAGAAATACTAGCAAGAGGGAAATCAGTGAGAGAGGAACATCAGCAAGAGGGACAATCTGTGAGAGGTTAATCAGTGAGGTAGGAAAATCAGTGAATGAGTTATATCAGTGATAGAGGATCATCAGCAAGAGGGAAAATCTGTGAGATATGGACAATCAGTGAGATGGGGAATGCCAGTCAGAGAGTGAAATCAGTGAGATGGAAATATCAGTGAGTTAGAAATATCAGTTCAAGAGGAAAATCAGTGACGGAGCATAATCAGTGAGAGTAACATTAATGAGAGAGGGGAAATCAGTGAGAGAGGAAAATCAGCAAGAGGGAAAATCTGTGAGATTGGGACAATCAGTGAGACAGGGGATACCAGTCAGAGAGTGAAAACAGTGAGATGGAAATCAGTGAGAGAGGAAAATCAGTGAGAGAGTAAAATCAGTGAGAGAGAATAATCAATGAAAGAGGAAAAACAGTGAGTGAGGGAAATCAGTGAGTGAGGGAAATCAGTGAGTGAGGGAAATCAGTGAGAGGAAAATCAGTAAGAGAAGTAAATCAGAGACAGGGGCAATCAGTGAGCGGAAAATCAGTGAGAGAGGAAAATAAGTGAGAGAGAAAAACAGTGAGAGAGGAAAATCAGTGAGACAGGTAAATCAGTGAGAGAGGAAAATCAGTGGAATGGAAAGTCAGTGAGATGGGAAAATCAGTGAAAGAGAAAAATCAGTGGAAAAGAAAATCAGTGACAGAGGAAGATCACTGAGATGGGAAAATCAGTGAGAAATGAAAATCAGTGAGAGAAAACTCATTGGAATGGAAAATCAGTGAGAGAGGGAAATCAGTGAGAAGAAGATCAGTGAGAGAGGAAAACCAGTGAAAGAGGAAAATCCATGAGAGAGGGAAATCAGTGAGAGGAAGGTCAGTAAGAGGGAAAATCAGTGAGAGTGGAAAATCAGGGAGAGAGGTAAATCAGTGAGAGGAAAATCAGTGAGAGGGAAAATCAGTGAGAGAGGAAAATCAGGGAGAGAGGTAAATCAGTGAGAGGAATATCAGCGAGTGAGGATAATCAATGAGAGAGGAAAATCAGTGCAAGGAAATTCAGCCAAAGAGGAAAAGCAGTGAGAGAGGGAAAACAGTGAAAGAAAAATCAGCAATTGGGAAATTATGTGAGCGAGGGAAAATCAGTGACAGAGGAAAATCAGTGAGAAAGAAAAATCAGAGAGTAAGGACAATCAGTGAGAGAGGAAAATCCTGTGAGAAAGGAAAATCATGTGAGAGGAATATCAGAAAGTGAGGAAAATCAGTGAGAGGAAAATCAACAAGTGAGAATACGTGTGAGACAGGGAAAATCAGTGAGACAGGGAAAACCAGTGAGCGAGTGAAATTAGTGAGATAGAAAAATCAGTGTACAATAAATATCACTGAAAGAGGAAAATCAGTGAGAGTGGGGAAAATCAGTGAGTGAGCAAAATCAGTGAGATGAATATCAGCAAGAGGGAAATCAGTGAGAGAGGAACATCAGCACGAGGGAAAATCTGTGAGAGGGAAATCAGGGATGTAGGAAAATCAGTGAGTGGGGTAAATCAGTGATAGAGGAACATCAGCAAGTGGGAAAATCAGTGAGTGAGTAAATTCAGTGAAAGAGGAAAATCAGCAAAAGGGCAAATCTGTGAGATAGGGAAAATCAGTGAGACAGGGAATACCAGTGAGAGAGTGAAATCAGTGAGATGGAAATATCAGTGAGTTAGAAATATCAGTGCAAAAGGAAAATCAGTGACGGAACATAATCAGTGAGAGTAACATTAATGAGAGAGGGAAAATCAGTGAGAGAGGAAAATCAGCAAGAGGGAAATAAGTGAGAGAAGAAAATCAGAGAGAGAAAAATCAGTGAAAGAGGAAAAACAGTGTGTGAGGGAAATCCATGAGTGAGGGAAATCAGTGAGAGGAATATCAGTAAGAGAAGTAAATCAGTGACAGGGAAAATCAGTGAGAGTAAAATCAGTGAGAGAGAAAAATCAGTGAATGAGGAAAATCAGAGAAAGAGGCAAATCAGTGGAATTGAAAGTCAGTGAGATGGGAAAATCAGTGAAAGAGAAAAATCAGTGGAACAGAAAATCATTGAGAGAGGAAAATCACTGAGATGGGAAAATCAGTGAGCAATGAAAATCAGTGAAAGGAAACTCATTGAAATGGAAAATCAGTGAGAGAGGGAAATCAGTGAGAGGAAGATCAGTGAGAGAGGAAAACCAGTGAAAGTGGAAAATCCATGAGAGATGGAAATCAGTGAGAGGAAGATCAGTGAGAGGGAAATCAGTGAGAGAGGAAAATCAGTGAGAGAGGAAAATCAGTGAGAGAGTATAATCAGTGAGGAAGGGAAATCAGTGAGAGGAATATCAGTGATTGAGGATAATCAGTGAGAGAAGAAAAACAGTGCAAGGAAATTCAGCGGAAGAGGAAAAGCAGTGAGAGAGGGAAATCAGTGAGAGAGAAACCAGCAAGAGAGAAAAGTCAGCAACAGGGAAATTATGTGCGCGAGGGAAAATCAGTGACAGAGGAAATTCAGAGTGAGAGATAATTCAGTGAAAGAGGAAAATCAGTGAGAAAGGAAAATCAGAGAGAGGAAAATCAGCAAGAGGGAAATCAGTGAGAGAGCAAAATCAGTTAGAGAGAAAAATCAGTGAAAGAGGAAAAACAGTGTGTGAGGGAATTCAGTGAGTGAGGGAAATCAGTGACTGAGTGAAATCAGTGACAGAAATATCAGTAAGAGAAGTAAATCAGTGACAGGGAAAATCAGTGAGAGGAAAATCAGCGAGAGAGGAAAATCAGTGAGAGAGAAAAACAGTGAGAGCGGAAAATCAGTGAATGGGGAAAATCAGAGAAAGAGGCAAATCAGTGGAATGGAAAGTCAGTGAGATGGGAAAATCAGTGAAAGAGATAAATCAGTGGAACAGAAAATCAATGAGAGAGGAAAATCACTGAGATGGAACAATCAGTGAGAAATGAAAATCAGTGAGGGAAAACTCATTGGGATGGAAAATCAGTGAGAGAGGGAAATCAGTGAAAAGAAAATCAGTGAGAAAAGAACATCAGCTAGAGGGAAAATCAGTGAATGAGAAAAATCAGTGAGAGAGGGAAATCAGTGAGAGGAAGGTCAGTGAGAGAGGAAAGCCAGTGAAAGAGGAAAATCCATGAGAAAGGGAAATCAGTGAGACGAAGGTCAGTGAAAGGGAGAATCAGCGAGAGAGGAAAATCAGTGAGAGAGGCAAATCAGTGAGAGGAATATCAGTGACTGAGGATAATCAGTGAGAGAAAAATCACTGCAAGGAAATTCAGCGGAAGAGGAAAAGCAGTGAGAGAGGGAAAATAAATGAGAGAAAAATCAGTGAGAGAGAAAAATCAGCAACAGGGAAATTATGTGAGAGAAGGAAAATCAGTGACAGAGGAAAATCAGTGAGACTGAAAAATCAGAGAGAGAGATAAAATTCAGTGAAAGAGGAAAATCAGTGAGAAAGGAAAATCAGTGAGAGGAACATCAGAGAGTGAGTACAATCAGTGAGAGAGGAAAATCAGCAAGAGGGAAAATCTGTGAGAAAGGGAAAATCAGTGAGACTGGGAAAAGCAGTGACTGAAATCAGTGAGATGGAAAAATCAATGTACAATAAATATCAGTGAGAGAGGACAATGAGTGAGAGAGGGAAAATCAGTGAGTGAGCAAAATCAGTGAGTGAGCAAAATCAGTGAGATCAAAAGTAGGAAGAGGGAAATCAGTGAGAGAGGAACATCAGCAAGAGGGAAAATCTGTGAGAGGAACATCAGTGAGGAAGGAAAATCAGTGAAAGAGCTAAATCAGTGATAGAAGATCATCAGCAAGAGGGAAAATCAGTGAGTGAGTAAAATCAGTGAGAGAGGAAAATCAGCAAGAGGGAAAATCTGTGAGAAAGGGAAAATCAGTGAGACTGGGAAAAGCAGTGAGTGAAATCAGTGAGATGGAAAAATCAATGTACAATAAATATCAGTGATAGAGGAAAATGAGTGAGAGAGGCAAAATCAGTGAGTGAGCAAAATCAGTGAGTGAGCAAAGTCAGTGAGAGGGAAATCAGTGAGAGAGGAACATCAGCAAGAGTGAAAATCTGTGAGAGGAACATCAGTGAGGAAGGAAAATCAGTGAAAGAGGTAAATCAGTGATAGAAGATCATCAGCAAGAGGGAAAATCAGTGAGTTAGTAAAATCAGTGAGAGAGGAAAATCAGCAAGAGGGAAAATCTGGGAGATAGGGACAATCAGTGAGACAGGGAATACAAGTCAGAGAGTGAAATCAGTGAGATGGAAATCAATGAGAGAGGAAAATCAGTTAGAGAGTAAAATCAGTGAGAGAGAAAAATCAGTGAAAGAGGAAAAACAGTGTGTGAGGAAAATACATGAGTGACAGAAATCAGTGAGAGGAATATCAGTAAGTGAAGTAAATCAGTGACAGGGAAAATCAGTGAGAGGAAAATCAGTGAATGAGGAAAATCAGTGAATGAGGAAAATCAGAGAAAGAGGCAAATCAGTGGAATGGAAAGTCAGTGAGATGGGAAAATCAGTGAAAGAGAAAAATCAGTGGAACAGAAAATCAATGAGAGAGGAAAATCAGTGAAAGAAAACACAATGGAATGGAAAATCAGTGAGAGGGGGAAATCAGTGAGAGGAAGATCAGTGAGAGAGGCAAACCAGTGCAAGAGGAAAATCCATGAGAGACTGAAATCAGTGAGAGGAAGATCAGTGAGAGGGAAAATCAGTGAGAGAGGAAAATCAGTGAGACAGTATAATCAGTGAGAAAGGGAAATCAGTGAGAGGAATATCAGTGATTGAGGATAATCAGTGAGAGAAGAAAATCAGTGCAAGGAAATTCAGCGGAAGAGGAAAAGCAGTGAGAGAGGGAAAACAGTGAGAGAAAAATCAACAAGAGAGAAAAATCAGCAACAGGGAAATTATGTGCATGAGGGAAAATCAGTGACAGAGGAAAATCAGTGAAAGAGGAAAAAACAGTGAGAGAGGAAAAACAGTGAGAGGATAAGCATTGAGAGAGGAAAATCAGTGAGAGAGGAAAATCAGCATGAGGAAAATCAGTAAGACAGGAAAACAAGTGAGAGAGGAAAATCACTCAGAGGGAAATCAGTGAGGTAGGAACATCAGTCAGTGAGGTAAATCAGTGAGTGAGAATATCAGTGAACGAGGGAAATCAGTGAGAGTGGGAAGTCAGTGAGAGGGAAAATGAGTGAGTAAGGAAAATCAGTAAGAAGAAAAATCAGTGAGAGAGGAAAATCAGTGAGTCAGTAAAATAATTGAGTGGAATATCAGCAAGAGGGAAAATCAGTGAGTGAGTAAAATCAGTGAATGAGGAAAATCAGAGAATGCGGCAAATCAGTGGAATGGAAACTCAGTGAGATGGGAAAATCAGTGAAAGAGAAAAATCAGTGAGAGAGGGAAATCAGTGAGAGGGAGATCAGTGAGTGAGGAAAATCAGTGAGAGAGGAAAATCAGTGCAAGGAATTTCAGCAGAAGAGGAAAAGCAGTGTGAGAGGGAAGACAATGAGAGAGAAATCAGCAAGAGAGAAAAATCAGCAACAGGGAAATTGTGTGAGAGGTGAAAATAAGTGAGAGAGGAAAATCAGTTGGAGGAAAATCAATGAGAGAGTGAAATCAGTGAGAGAGAAAATCAGTGTGGGAAAAATATCAGTGAAAGAGGAAAATCAGTGAGAGATGAAAATCAGTGAGAGGAAGATCAGGGAGAGAGGAAAATCAGTGAGAGAGGAAAATCAGCACCAGGAAAATCAGTAAGACAGGAAAACCAGTGAGAGTGGAAAATCAGTCAGAGGGAAATCAGTGAGGTAGGAAAATCAGTGAGTTTGGTAAATCAGTGAGTGAGGAATATCAGTGACAGAGGAAAATCAGTGAGACAGGAAAACAAGTGAGAGAGGAAAATCAGTGACAGAGGGAAATCAGTGAGAGTGGGAAATCAGTGAGAGGGAAAATCATTGAGTAAGGAAAATCAGTAAGAGGAAAAATCAGTGAGAGAGGAAAATCAGTGAGTGAGTAAAATAATTGAGTGGAATATCAGCAAGAGGGAAAATCAGTGAGTGAGTAAAATAAGTGAGAGAGGAAAATCAGGTAGAGGAATATCAGTAACTGAGTAAAATCAGTGAGAGAGGAAAATCAGTGAGTGAGTAACATCAGTGAGAGAGGAAAATCAGAAAGAAGGAAAACCTATGAGAGAGGGAAAATCATGAACACAGGGAAAACCAGCGACAGAGTGAAATCAGTAAGATGGAAATATCGTGATAGAGAAATATCAGTGAAAGAGGAAAATCAATGAGAGAGAGAAATCAGTCAGAGGAAGAATTGTTGCGGGAAAAAACATAGAGAGGGAGGAAAATCAGTGAGAATGGAAAATCAGCAAGAGGGAAAATCTGTGAGACATGGAAAATCAGCGAGAGAGGGAAATCAGTGAAAGGGAAAATCAGTGAGAGGAAAATCAATGAGAGAGGGAAATCGGTAAGAGGAAAATCAGTGAGAGAGTGAAAATAGTGAGAGGGCAAATCAGTGAGAGAGGAAAATCAGTGACAGAGGGACATCAATGAGAGGAAAATCTGTGAGGGAGGAAAATCAATGAGAGCAGGAAATCAGTTAGTGGGGAATATCAGTGACAGAGGAAAATCAGTGAGAGAGGGAAAATAGTGAGAGAATAAATCAGTGAGACAGGGAAATCAATGAGAGGAAAATCAGTGAGTGAAGAAAATCAGTGAGATTGGAAAATCTGTGAGAGAGAAAATCAGAGAGCAGGAAATCAGTGAAAGAGGAAAATCAGTGAGAGAGGAAAGTCAGTGAGTGAGGAATATCAGTGATAGAGGAAAATCAGTGAGAGAGGGAAATCAGTGAGTGGGAAAATCAATGAGAGAGGAAAATCAGTGAGAGGAAAAATCAGTGAGAGAGGGAAATCAATGAGCGGAAATCAATGAGTCAGGGAAAATCAGTAAGACAGGGAAAACCAGTGAGAGGGTGAAATCAGTGAGAGGGTGAAATCAGTGAGATAGAAAAATCAGTTTGGAAGAAATATCAGTGAAAGAGTATAATCAGTGAGAGGAAAATCAATGAGAGAGGGAATATCAGTGAGTGAGCAGAATCAGTGAGAGGAAAATCAGCAAGCAGGAAATCAGTGAGAGAGGAACATCAGCAAGAGGGACAATCTGTGAGAGGGAAAGTCAATGAGAGTGGAAAATCAGTGAGAGGAAAATCAGCGACTGAGTAAAATCAGTGAGAAAGGAAAATCAGCGAGAAAGGACAATCAATGAGAGCAGGAAATCAGTGTAAGAGGAAAATCAGTGACAGAGGAAAATCAGTGAGAGAGGGAAATCAGTGAGAGGGAAAATCAGAGAGTGAGGAAAATAAGTGCAGGGAAATATCAGTGAGAGAGGGAAATCAATGAGAGGTAAATCAGAGGGTGAGCAATTTAATTGAGAGTGGAAAATCAGCAAAAGGGAAAATCTGAGAGACAGGCAAAATCAGCAAGAAAGGGAAAAGCAGTGAGAGAGTTAAATCAGTGAGATAGAAAAATCAGTGCAGGAGAAATATCAGCAAAAGAGGAAAATCAGTGAGAGTATAATCAGTGAGAGGAAAATCAATGAGAGATGGAAAATCAGAGAGTGAGCAAATTCAGTGGGAGAAAAATCAGCAAGAGGGAAATCAGTGAGAGAGGAACATCAACAAGAGGGAAAATCTGTGAGAGGGAAAATCAGTGAGAGCGGGAAAACCAGTGAATCAGGGAAATACTTGAGAGAGAAAAATCAGTGACAGAGAAAAATCAGTGAAAGAGGAAAAAACAGTGAGAGAGGAAAATCAGTGTGAGAAGAAAAGCTTTGAGAGAGGAAAATCAGTGAGAGAGGAAAATCAGCATGAGGAAAATCAGTAAGACAGGAAAACAAGTGAGAGAGGAAAATCACTGACAGAGGGAAATCAGTGAGAGTGGGAAATCAGTGAGAAGGAAAATCATTGAGTAAGGAAAATCAGTAAGAGGAAAAATCAGTGAGAGAGGAAAATCAGTGAGAGGAAAATCAGTAACTGAGTAAAATCAGTGAGAGAGGAAAATCAGTAAGAAGGAATACCTATGAGAGAGGGAAAATCATGAACACAGGGAAAACCAGCGACAGAGTGAAATCAGTAAGATGGAAATATCGTGATAGAGAAATATCAGTGAAAGAGGAAAATCAATGAGAGAGAGAAATCAGTCAGAGGAAGAATTGTTGCGGGAAAAAACTTAGAGAGGGAGGAAAATCAGTGAGAAAGGAAAATCAGCAAGAGGGAAAATCTGTGAGACAGGGAAAATCAGTGAGAGAGGGAAATCAGTGAAAGGGAAAATCAGTGAGAGGAAAATCAATGAGAGAGGGAAATCGGTAAGAGGGAAATCAGTCAGAGAGGAAAATCAGTGAGAGAGGAAAATCAGTGACAGGGAAAACAGAGAAAGAGAACCATCAGTTAGCGAGAAAAGTCAGCGAAGGAGGAATATCAGTGAGAAAGGGAAATCAGTGAGAGAGGAAAATCAGTGGGTGAGGAAAATCATTGAGAGCAAAATCAGTGAGAGATAATAAATAAGTGACAGGGAAATCAGTGAGAGAGGTGAATCAGTGAAATAAGTGCCGAGAAAAACAGTGAGAGAGGGAAATCAGCAAGAGGGAAAATCTGTCAGAGGGAAAACATTGAGGTAGGAAAATCAGTAGGTGAGGTAAATCAGTGAATGAGGAATATCAGTGAGAGAGGAAAATCAGCGAGAGAGGGAAAACAGTGAAAGAGGAAAATCAGTGAGTGATGAAATCAGAGAGAGAGGAACATCAGCAAGGGAAAATCAGTGAGTGAGGAAAATCTGTGAGAGAGGAAAATCAGCAAGAGGGAAAATCTGTGAGACAGGTAAAATCAGTGACAGAGGAAAATCAGTGAGAGGGGAAAATCAGTGAGAGAGGAAAATCAGCATGAGGAAAATCAGTAAGACAGGAAAACCAGTGAGAGAGGAAAGTCAGTCAGAGGGAAATAATTGAGGTAGTAAATCAGTGAGTGAGGTAAATCAGTGAATGAGGAATATCAGTGAGAGTGGCAAATCAGCGAGAGAGGGAAATCAGTGAGAGGGAAAATATGTGATTGAAGAAAATCAGCGAGAGGAAAAATCAGTGAGAGCAAAATCAGTGTGTGAGGAAAATCAGCGAGAGAGGAACATCAGCAAGAGGGAAAATCAGGGCGTGAGGAAAATATTTGAGAGAGGAAAATCAACAAGAGGGAAAATCTGTGAAACACAGAAAATCAATGAAACAGGGAAAACCAGTGAGTGAGTGAAATCAGTGAGATGGAAAAATCAGTAAGGGAGTAATATCAGTGAAAGAGGAAAATCAGTTAGAGAGCATAACCAGTGAGAGGAATATCAGCAAGAGGGAAATCAGTGAAAGAGGGAGATCAGTGAGAGAGGAAAATCAGAGACAGGGAAAATCATTGAGTGAGGAAAATCAGCGAGAGAAGAAA
This sequence comes from Somniosus microcephalus, assembly GCF_052327205.1. NCBI lineage: Eukaryota > Metazoa > Chordata > Chondrichthyes > Squaliformes > Somniosidae > Somniosus > Somniosus microcephalus. The sequence continues at coordinate 160,817,457 of NC_140997.1, read as the reverse complement.
ATCAGTGACAGATAAAATCAGTGAGAGGAAAATCAGTGACAGAGGAAAAATTGAGTGTGAAATGCAGTGAGAGAGGATAATCAGAGGATGAGGAAAACCAGAGAAAGAGGAAATTCAATGAATGAGGAAAACCAGTGAAATGGGAAAATCAATGGAACGGAAGGTCAGTGAGATGGGAAAATCAGTGATTGAGGAAAATTAGAGAGAGGAAAATCAGTGAGAGAATAATCAGTAAAAGCTTAAAATGAGTGGAATGGGAAATCAGTGAGAGATGAAAATCAGTGAAATGGGAAAATCAGTGAGAAATGAAAATCAGCAAGCGAGGCAAATCAGTGGACTGGAAAATCAGTATGAGAGGGAAATTGGTGAGAGGAAAAATCAGTGAGTGAGGAAAAACAGTGAGCGAGGGAAAGCTGTGAGAGGAAAATCAGTGAGTGAGGAAAATCAATGAGAGAGGAAAATCAGTGAATGAGGAAAATCTATAGAAAGAGGAAAATCAGTGAAAGAGGAACATCAGTGAGAGGGAAAATCAGTGAGTGAGAAAAATCAGTGAGAGAGGGAAATCAATGAGAGGAATATCAGTGAGTGAGGTAAAGCATTGAGAGAAGGAAATCAGTGAGAGGAATATCAATGAGTGAGGAAAATCAGTGGGAGAGGAACATTAGCAAGAGGGGAAATCAGTGGGAGAGGAAAATCAGTGAGAGAGAGGAAGGAACCCTCACAACATTCAAAAGGCATTTAGATGAGTACTTGAAACGTCATAGCATACAAGACTACGGACCAAGGGCTGGAAAATGGGATTAGAATAGACAGGGCTTGATGGCCGGCACAGATGTGATGGGCCGAAGGGCCTCTTTCCGTGCTGTATAACTCTATGGGGGGGAAAAATCAGTTGTTTGTACCTCCCATCTCCCATTAGTGCCTTAAGAGGGTGCTAATGGGGCGCAAAGCAACTAGCACCCGGGTGTGGCGATGTTTGTGCTGCTCGTGAAATTAACTAGACATTTTGTGGCGGCGCTAAACACTGCTGCCACGATCTCCTGCGCCGGCAGATTGTGACGTCAGTCGAGTGCGCAATGCCCTGTTAGCACCCCGGACCGGATATTGAGTGGTACCCCCTGCCTTACCGCTTGCTGCTAGCAATGATAGGTTGAGGGGAGCGTTATGCTGTCAGAAAAGGACTAGGGGAGCGCTATTTAAAGGCGACCACTTCTTGCCTATTTTTGTCGGTGACATTTTTGCACCACGCATTCTGAGAGAGAGAGAGACAGAGGCCTAGAAATTCACTATGGCCCCGTCAGCTGGCTAACGGCCGGAAGTTAGCGCTGGGCGCGGAGCCATGTGCGACCGTCAAATATTCACTTTTTGCGCCCCAAGTCGGAACCGGGCGCTATTCCAGGGTGTGCCCGCCCCCGCTTGGGGCACTGAAACTGAATATCAGCGCTCTAAGTGCCGCTGTGCCACCCGATGCGGTGCGGCAGGCTGCGGTACTGCAGGCCTCCTCCTTCTCTTAAGGTGGAGGTGCCTGCAACGGGGAGATCGCCGCTGGATTGTGCCGGCAAATGAGCCCGGCACCATGGAGAAATGCCGCGCTCGCGGAAAGCAGCCGGCAATGCCGCGGGGGGGGTGGAGGAAGCCGGGGAAGGAGGTGCGGGCAGGCGGCCGCCGAAAAAGCGGCCGGCCGCACCTCCACCTTTATGCGCCCCACTAAGGCTGCAGTAAGGCCCTGGTCTCCGGATGTTAGTAGCGACCGCCACGGAGGAGGCGGCGGCAACTGAATATGGGCGTCGGGCCAGCATCGGGGCGGAAACGGGGCACTGCGCACACCGATGACGTCATCGGTGCCGGCGCAGCGCTACCGGCTACCGCCGCCATTACCGCCGATCTCAATATCAGCGCAACATCCTATACTGGCGCAGAAGCCCTCTTTAGGCGGCACCTGGGCGCAATGCTTGCAGCGCCTTACTGAATTTCTAGGCCAGAGACTTCTGGAGAGGTTCAACGTGGTATGAGGGAGTTTTGAGTACTGAGCAGCACTTTACAGGTTTATTTTGATTTGCCATTCCTTGTTTCACCAGCGCTGTGAGGTAGCGCCTTGCTCCTCGGCCTTTGTGCCTTAAGACAGGTGTGAAGCACCTGATTTAGCGCTCCAATCACCTCCAGGAGCGACAAAAGCCAAGTTTGCTGTCAGAGGCGATAATTAGTGCCAGGCGCTAAACTTTGCGCATGGCCGATAATGGTGCCCCAAACAGGGCTATACTGAATTTTTCCCCCTATGACTCTATGGGGGAGAAAGTTGTTAATGCCCCGTTTGGGTCGCAATTATCGGCCGGGCGCAAAGTTTAGCGCCTGGCGCTAATTATCACCTCCAACTGCAAACTTGGCTTCTATTGCCCCTGGAGGTGATTGGAGCACTAAATCAGGCACTACACACCTTTCTTAAGGTGCTAATGCTGAGGAGCGAGGTGCTACCTCAGAGTGCTGGTGAAGCTCATGCGATGTCAGTCAGCAATGGAACACAGACATACTGGTGCCAGACAGTTCTTAAAGGGGAGGGTCGATCTTGCTCTCCCTCCAAACCCTGCTCATTGCAGCCTTGAATCTAGGCCTCAAATGACCTGTACATCAATTCTGCTGGAAAGAACAATGGAGAGGCTCATGGAAAGAGCTAATAATGGAGCCCCCATAGTCTCTTCTAAATCAATGCAAGGAAGATCAAATCAAAATGAATCTGCAAGTGCTGCTCAGTACCCAAAACTCCTCAACACAGTTAGAGAGGAAAATCAGTGCGTGAGGGAAATCAACAAGTGAAGGAAATCGTTGTGAGGAAATTCAGCGAGAGAGGAAAATCATTGAACGAGGACATTCAGTGAGAAAGGAAAATCAGTGAGAGAGGAAAATCAGTGAGTGAGCAGAAACAGTGAGAGGAAAATCAGTGAAAGAGGAAAATATGTCAGAGAGGAAAAGAGTGAAAGAGCGAAATCAGTGAATGAGGAAAATCAGAGAAAGTGGAAAATCAGTGAAAGAGGAAAAGCAGTGGAACGGAAAATCAGTGAGAGAGGAAAAGCAGAGAAAGAGGAAAATCAGTGAATGAGGAAAATCAGTGAGCAAGGAAAATCAGTGAGAAATGGAAATCAGTGAGAGGAAAGTCAGTGGAATGGAAAATTAGTGAGAGTGGAAAATCAGTGAGAAAGGAAAAATCAGTTAGAGAGGAAAATCAATGAGTGAGGGACATCAGCGAGAGAGGAAAATCATTGAGAGAGAAAACCAGTGAGAGGAAAATCAGTGAGAGGGAAAATCAGTGAGAGAGGAAAGTCAGTGGCTGAGGGAAATCAACGAGTGAGGAAAATCAGTGAGAGAGGAAAATCAGAAACTGAGGGAAATCAGTGACTGAGGGAAATCAATGAGTGAGGAAAATCAGTGAGAGAGGAAAATCAGTGACTCAGGGAAATCAACGAGTGAGGAAAATCAGTGAGAGAGGAAAATCAGTGCGAGAGGGAAATCAGTGAGAGAGGAAAATAAGTCAAAGAGGTAAATCAGTCAGAGAGGAAAATCAGTGAGAGTGGAAAATCAGTGAATAAGGAAAATCAGTGAGAGGAAAATCAGTGAGAGAGAAAACTAAGTCAGAGAGGAAAATAGGTCAGAGAGGAAAATCAGTCAGAGAGGAAAATCAGTGAATAAGGAAAATCAGTGAGAGGAAAATCAGTGAGTGATGAAAATCACTGAGTGCAGAAAATGAGTGAGAGAGGGAAATCAGTGACTGACCAAAATCAGTGAGAGAGGAAAAGCTGTGAGATGAGAAAATCAATGAGAGAGGAAAATCAGTGAAAGAGGAAAATCAGTGAGTGAGCAAAATCAGTGAGAGAGAAATCAGTGAGAGAGGAAAATAAGTCAGAGAGAAAAAGAGTGGGGTGAGGAAAATCAGTGAAAGAGGAAAATCAGTGGAACGGAAAATCAGTGAGAGAGGAAATTCAGTGAGTGAGGGAAATCAACAAGTGAAGAAAATCATTGTGAGGAAATTCAGAGAGAGAGATAAACTCATTGAGAGATAAAATCAGTGAGGGGAAACCAGTGAGAGAGGAAAATAAGAGAGAACAGAAAATCAGTGAATGAGGAAAATCAGTGAGACAGGAAAATCAGTGAGAAATGAAAATCTGCGAGAGAGGAAAATCAGTGAGATGGGAAAATCAATGAGTGAGGACCATCACTGGGAGAGGGAAAATCAGTAAGAGAGGAAAATCAGTGAGAGACAGAAAATCAGTTAGAGAGGGAAATCAGTGAGTGAGGAAAATGAGTGAGAGAGGGAAAATCAGTGAGATGGGTAACTCAATCAGTGAGGCAAATGAGTGAGAGGAATATCAGTGAGTGATCAAAATCAGTGAGAGAGGAAAATCAGTGAAAGAGGAAAATTATTGAGTGACTAAAATCAGTGAGAGAGAAAATCAGTGAGAGGAAAATCAGTGAGAGAGGAAAATAAGTCAGAGAGAAAAAGAGAGAGAGGAAAAGCATTGAGAGGAAAATCAGCGAGACGGAAAATCAGAGAGAGAGAAAATCAGTGAGAGGAAAATCTGTGAATGAGGAAAATCAGAGAGAGGGGAAAATCAGTGAGAGAGGAAAATAAGTGAAATGGAAAATCAGTGAGAGAGGAAAGTCTGTGAAATGGAAAATCAGTGAGAGAGAAAAATCAGTGAGAGAAAATTCAGTGAGAGGGGAAAATCAGTGAGAGATGAAAATTGGTTAGAGAGGAAAGTCAGTGAGACATGGAGATCACTGAGAGGAAAATAGGTGAGAGGGGAAATCTGCGAGAGATGTGAAATCTGTGAAAGAGGAAAATCAGACCGAGAGAACAAATAGTGAATGAGGAAAATCACGGCAAAGAGAAATCAGTGACAGGAGATACAGGGAGAGAGGAAAATCAGCGATAGAGGAAAATCAGTGAGACAGGAAAATCAGTGAGAGAGGAAAATCAGTGAGAGAGGGAAAACAATGAGAGATAAATAAGTGAGAGAGTTAAATCAGCAAGAGGGAAAACCTGTGAGAGAGGAAAATCAGTGTAAGAGGAAAATCAGTGAGAAAGGGTTAATCAGTTAGAAAGGAAAATCAGTGAGAGGAAAATCAATGAGAGAGGGAAATCAGTGAAAGAGGAAAATCAGTGAGAGAGGGAAAACAGTGAGAGATAAATAAGTGAGAGAGTTAAATCACCAAGAGGCAAAACCTGTGAGAGAGGGAAATCAGTGAGATAGAAAATATCAGTGAGAGAGGAAAATCAGTGAAAGAAAATTCAGTGAGAGAGGAAAATCAGTGAGAGATGAAAATTGTTTAGAGAGGAAAGTCAGTGAGACAGGGAGATCACAGAGAGGAAAATAGGTGAGAGGGGAAATCTGCGAGAGATGTGAAATCTGTGAAAGAGGAAATACAGACCGAGAGGACAAATAGTGAATGAGGAAAATCACGACAAAGAGAAATCAGTGACAGGAGATTCAGTGAGAGAGGAAAATCAGTGAAAGAGGAAAATCAGTGAGAGAGGAAAATCAGTGAAAGAGGAAAATCAGTGAAAGAGGAAAATCAGTGAGAGAGGGAAAACAGTGTGAGGAAAGTAGGCGAGAGAGTTAAAGCAGCAAGAGGCAAACCTGTGAGAGAGGAAAACCACGGAGATAGAATAATTCAGTGAGAGAGGAAAATCAGTAAGAGAGGAAATTCAGTGAGAGCAGGAAATCAGTGAGAGGAAAATCAGTAACTTAGGAAAATAAATGAGAGAGGAAAACCAGTGAAAGAGGAAAATCTGTCAGTGAGGGTAATCAACAAGAGGAAAAATCTCAGAGACCAAAATCAGTGAAAGGGAAAATCAGTGAGAGAGGGAAATCAGTGAGACAGGGAATTCAAAGAGAGAGGAAATCAATGAGTGGGGTAAATCAGTGAAAGAGGAAAATCAGTTAGTGAGTAAAATCAGTGAGAGGAAAATCAGTGAGAGAGGAAAATAAGTCAGAGAGATAAAGAGTGGGGGAGGAAAATCAGTGAATGAGGAAAATCAGAGAAAGAGGAAAATCAGTGAGAGGACAATTAGTGGAACGGAAAATCAGTGAGAGAGGAAAATCAGTGAGAAAGTAAAATCATTGAGAGGAATATCAGAGAGTGAGGACAATCAGTGAGAGAGGAAAATCAGTGACAGGAATATCAGAGATTCAGGACAATCAGTGAGAGAGGAAAATCAGTGAAAGAGGAAAATCAGTGAGAGGAATATCAGAGAGTGAGGACAATCAGTGAGACAGGAAAATCAGCAAGAGGGAAAACTGTGAGACGGAAAATCATTGAGACAGGGAAAACCAGTGAGAAAGTGAAATTAGTGAGATAGAAAAATCAGTGTAAAATAAATATCAGAGAAAGAGGAAAATCAGCAAGAGAGTATAATCAGCGAGAGGAAACTCAATGAGAGAGTGAAAACCAGTGAGTGAGCAAAATCAGTGAGTGGAATATCAGCATGAGGGAAATCAGTGAGAGAGGAACATCAGCAAGAGGGAATATCAGTGAGAGGGAAATCAGTGAGGGATGAAAATCAGTGAGTGAGGTAAATCAGTGATAGAGGAACATCAGCAAGAGGGAAAATCAGTGAGTGAGTAAAATCTGTGAGAGAGGAGAATTAGCAAGTGGGAATAATATGTGTGATAGGAAAAATCAGTGAGACAGGGAATACCAGTGAAAGAATACAATCATTGAGATGGAAATATCAGTGAGTTAGAAATATCAGTGAAGAGGAAAATCAGTGAGGGTGCATAATCAGTGAGGGTAACATTAATGAGAGAGGGAAAATCAGTGAGAGAGGCAAATCAGAGAGAGGGAAATCAGTGAGAGAGGAAAATCAGTGAGAGAGAAAAATCACTGAAGATGAAAAACAGTGAGTGAGGGAAATCAGTGAGAGGAAAATCAGTAAGAGAAGTAAATCAGAGACAGGGAAAATCAGTGAGCAGATAATCAGTGAGAGAGGAAAATCAGTGAGAGAGAAAAATAGTGAGAGAGGTAAATCAGTGAATGAGGAAGATCAGAGAAAGAGGCAAATAAGTGGAATGGAAAGTCAGTGAGATGGGAAAATCAGTGAAAGAGAAAAATCAGTGGAACAGAAAATTATTGAGAGAGGAAAATCAATGAGATGGGAAAATCAGTGAGTAATGAAAATCAGTGAGAGAAAATTCATTGGAATGGAAAATCAGTGAGAGAGGGAAATCAGTGAGAGGAAGATCAGTGAGAAAAGAACATCGGCTAGAGGGAAAATCAGTGAGATAGGGAAATCAGTGAGAGGAAGATCAGTGAGAGAGGAAAACCAGTGAAAGAGGAAAATCCATGAGAGAGGGAAAACAGTGAGAGGAAGATCAGTGAGAGGGAAAATCAGTGAGAGAGGAAAATCAGTGAAAAATGACAATCAGTGAGAGAGGAAAATCAGTGAGAGGAATATCAGTGAGTGAGGATAATCAGTGAGAGAGGAAAATCAGGGCAAGGAAATTCAGCGTAAGAGGAAAAGGTGTGTGAGAGGGAAGACAGTGGGAGAAAATCAGCAAGAGAGAAAAACAGGAACAGGGGAGCTGTGTGAGAGATGAAAATCAGTGAGAGAGGAAAATCTGTGAGAGGAAAATCAATGAGAGAGGAAAATCACTGAAAGAGGAAAAACAGTGAGTGAGGGCAATCAGTGAGTGAGGGAAATCAGTGAGAGGAAAATCAGTAAGAGAAGTAAATCAATGACAGGGAAAATCAGTGACCAGAAAATCAGTGAGAGAGGAAAATCAGTGAGAGAGAAAAACAGTGAGAGAGGAAAATCAGTGAATGAGGTGAATCAGAGAAAGAGTCAAATAAGTGGAATGGAAAGTCAGTGAGATGGGAAAATCAGTGAAAGAGAAAAATCAGCGGAACAGATAATTAGTGAGAGAGGAAAATCACTGAGATGGGAAAATCAGTGAGTAATGAAAATCAGTGAGAGAAAACTCATTGGAATGGAAAATCAGTGAGAGAGGGAAATCAGTGAGAAGAAGATCAGTGAGAGAAGAACATCAGCTAGAGGGAAAATCAGTGAGCGAGGGAAATCAGTGAGAAGAATATCAGTGAGAAAAGAACATCGGCTAGAGGGAAAATCAGTGAGAGAGGGGAATCAGTGAGAGGAAGATCAGTGAGAGAGGAAAACCAGTGAAAGAGAAAAATCCATGAGAGAGGGAAAACAGTGAGAGGAAGATCAGTGAGAGGGAAAATCAGTGAGAGAGCAAAATCAGTGAAAAAGGACAATCAGTGAGAGAGGAAAATCAGTGAGAGGAATATCAGTGAGTGAGGATAATCAGTGAGAGAGGAAAATCAGGGCAAGGAAATTCAGTGGAAGAGGAAAAGGTGTGTGAGAGGGAAGACAGTGAGAGAAAATCAGCAAGAGAGAAAAACAGGAACAGGGGAATTGTGTGAGAGATGAAAATCAGTGAGAGAGGAAAATCTGTGAGAGGAAAATCAATGAGAGAGTGAAATCAGTGAGGTGAGAAAAATCAGTGTGGGACTAATATCAGTGAGAGAGGAAAATCAGTGAGAGATGAAAATCAGTGAGAGGAAATTCAGGGAGAGAGGAAAATCAGTGAGAGAGGAAAATCAGCACGAGGAAAACCAGTAAGACAGGAAAACCAGTGAGAGAGGAAAATCAGTCAAAGGGAAGTCAGCAAGGTAGGAAAATCAGTGAGTTTGGTAAATCAGTGAGTGAGGTATATCAGTACAGAGGAAAGTCAGTGAGAAAGGGAAATTAGTGAGAGAGGAAAATCAGTGAGAGGAAAAATCAGCACGAGGAAAATCAGTAAGACAGGAAAACCAGTGAGAGAGGAAAATCAGTCAGAGGGAAGTCAGCAGGGTAGGAAAATCAGTGAGTTTGGTAAATCAGTGAGTGAGGTATATCAGTATAGAGGAAAATCAGTGAGAGAGGGAAATCAATGAGAGGAAAATCAGTGAGTGAGGAAAATCAGTGAGATTGGAAAATCAGTGAGAGATGAAAATCAATGAGAGCAGGAAATCAGTGAAAGAGGAAAATCAGTGAGAGAGGACAATCAGTGAGTGAGCAAAATCAGTGAGTGGAATATCAGCAAGAGGGAAAATCAGTGAGAGGGAAATCAGTGAGGGATGAAATAGGTGAGTGCGGTAAATCAGTGATAGAGGAACATCAGGAAGAGTGAAAACCAGTGAGTGAGGAAAATCAGTGAGTTTGGAAAATCAGTGAGAGACAAAAACCAATGAGAGTGGGAAATCAGTGAGAGGAAAATCCGTGAGAGAGGAAAATCAGTGAGTGAGGAACATCAGTGATAGAGGAAAATCAGTGAGAGAGGGAAATCAGTGAGAGGGAAAATCAATGTGAGGAAAATCAGTGAGAGAGGGAAGTCAATGAGGGGAAAATCAGTGAGACAGGGAAAATCAGTGAGACAGGGAAAACCAGTGAGAGAGTGAAATCAGTGAGACAGAAAATTAAGTGTGGAAGAAATATCAGTGAGAGAGTATAATCAGAGACAAAAGGAAATCAGTGAGAGAGGGACATCAACAAGAGGGAAAATCTGTGAGAGGGATAATCAGTGAGAGCGGAAAAAACAGTGAATCAGGAAAATACTTGAGAGAGAGAGAAATCAGTGACAGAGAAAAATCAGTGAAAGTGGAAAAAACAGTGAGAGAGGAAAAACAGTGAGAGGAAAAACATTGAGAGAGGAAAATCAGTGAGAGAGGAAAATCAGCATGAGGAAAATCAGTAAGACAGCAAAACAAGTGAGAGAGGAAAATCACTCAGAGGGAAATCAGTGAGGTAGGAAAATCAGTCAGTGAGGTAAATCAGTGAGTGAGGAATATCAGTGACCGAGGGAAATCAGTGAGAGTGGGAAATCAGTGAGAGGGAAAATCAGTGAGTAAGGAAAATCAGTAAGAGGAAAAATCAGTGAGAGAGGAAAATCAGTGAGTGAGTAAAATAATTGAGCGGAATATCAGCAACAGGGGCAATCTGTGAGAGGGAGAACCAGTGAGAGGAAAATCAGCGGGAGAGGGAAAATCAGTGAGAGGAAAAAAAATCGTTGAGCGGAAAATAAGTGACAGATGGAAATCTGTGAAAGAGGAAAATCAGTGAGATGGGAAAATCAGTGAAAGAGGGAAATCAGGAATAGAGGGCAATCAATCAGAGGGAAAATCAGTGAGTGAGGAAAATCAGTGAGAGGAAAGCCAGTGAGAGGGGAAAATCAATGAGCGAGGGAGATCAGTGACAGTGGAAAATCAGTGAGAGAGGAAACTCAGTGAGAGAGGAAAATTCAGTGAGACAAGAAATTCAATGAGAGGAAAATCAATGAGAGGAAAATCAATGAAAGAGGAGAACCAGTGAGAGGAAAATCAGTGGGAGAGGTAAAATCAGTGAGAGGAAAAAAAATAGTTGAGCGGAAAATCAGTGACAGATGGAAATCTGTGAAAGAGAAAAATCAGTTAGAGAGGAAAATCAGTGAGAGAAAATTCAGTGAGAGGGGAAAATCAGTGAGAGATGAAAATTGGTTAGAGAGGAAAGTCAGTGAGACAGGGACATCACTGAGAGGAAAATAGGTGAGAGGGGAAATCTGCAAGAGATGTGAAATCTGTGAAAGAGGAAAATGAGACCGAGAGGACAAATAGTGAATGAGGAAAATCACGACAAAGAGAAATCAGTGACAGGAGATTCAGTGGGAGAGGAAAATCAGTGAAAGAGGAAAATCAGTGAGAGAGGAAAATCAGTGAGAGAGGAAAATCAGTGAAAGAGGAAAATCAGTGAGAGAGGGAAAACAGTGAGAGATAAATAAGTGAGAGAGTTAAACCAGCAAGAGGCAAAACCTGTGAGAGAGGAAAATCAGTGACATAGAAAAAATCATTGAGAGATGAAAATCAGTAAGAGAGGAAATTCAGTGAGTGCAGGAGATCAGTGAGAGGAAAATCAGTAACTTAGGAAAATAAATGAGAGAGGAAAACCAGTGAAAGAGGAAAATCAGTGAGTGAGGATAATCAACAAGAGGAAAAATCACAGAGAGCAAAATCAGTGAGAGGGAAAATCAGTGAGCGAGGGAAATCAGTGAGAGAGGGAATTCAAAGAGAGAGGAAATCAGTGAGTGGGGCAAATCAGTAAGACAGGGAAAACCAGTGAGAGTGAAGTCAGTGAGACAGAAAAATCAGTGTGGAAGAAATATCAGTGAGAGAGTATAATCAGTGACAGAGGGAAATCAGTGAGAGAGGGACATCAACAAGAGGGAAAATCTGTGAGAGGGAAAATCAGTGAGAGCGGGAAAACCAGAGAATCAGGGAAATATTTGAGAGAGAGAAATCAGTGACAGAGAAAAATCAGTGAAAGTGGAAAAAACAGTGAGAGAGGAAAAACAGTGAGAGGAAAAGCATTGAGAGAGGAAAATCAGTGAGAGAGGAAAATAAGCATGAGGAAAATCAGTAAGAGAGGAAAACAAGTGAGAGAGGAAAATCACTCAGAGGGAAATCAGTGAGGTAGGAAAATCAGTCAGTGAGGTAAATCAGTGAGTGAGGAATATCAGTGACAGAGGGAAATCAGTGAGAGTGGGAAATCAGTGAGAGGGAAAATCAGTGAGTAAGGAAAATCAGTAAGAGGAAAAATCAGTGAGAGAGGAAAATCAGTGAGTGAGTAAAATAATTGAGCGGAATATCAGCAAGAGGGGCAATCTGTGAGAGGGAGAACCAGTGAGAGGGAAATCAGTGGGAGAGGGAAAATCAGTGAGAGGAAAAAAAATCGTTGAGCGAAAAATCAGTGACAGATGGAAATCTGTGAAAGAGGAAAACCAGTGAGATGGGAAAATCAGTGAAAGAGGGAAATCAGGAATAGAGGGCAATCAATGAGAGGAAAATCAGTGAGTGAGGAAAATCAGTGAGAGGAAAGTCAGTGAGAGGGGAAAATCAATGAGCGAGGGAGATCAGTGACAGTGGAAAATCAAAGAGAGAGGAAACTCAGTGAGAGAGGAAAATTCAGTGAGACAAGAAATTCAGTGAGAGGAAAATCAATGAGAGGAAAATCAATGAAAGAGGAGAACCAGTGAGAGGAAAATCAGTGGGAGAGGGAAAATCAGTGAGAGGAAAAAAAATAGTTGAGCGGAAAATCAGTGACAGATGGAAATCTGTGAAAGAGAAAAATCAGTTAGAGAGGAAAATCAGTGAAAGAGGGAAATCAGGAAGAGTGAGAAATCAGTGAGTGAGGAAAATCAGTGAGAGGAAAATCAGTAAGAGAGAGAAATCAGTGAGTGAGGAAATCAGTGAGATGAAAATAAGTGGAAGAGGGAAATCAGTGGGAGGAAATTCAGTGACAGAAGGAGATCAGTGACAGAGGAAAATCAATGAGAGAGGGAAATCAGTGCAAGGAATATAAGAGAGTGAGGAAAATCAGTGAGAGAGGGAAAATCAGTGCGAGGAAATACAGTGAGAGAGGAAAATCAGTGAGTGAGGAAAATCAGTGAGTGAGGGAATACTGTGAGTGGAATATCAGAGAGTGAGGAAAATCAGTGAGAGAGGAAAATCAGTGAGAGAGGAAAATCAGTGAGTGAGGAAAATCAGTGAGTGAGGGAAAACTGTGAGTGGAAAATCAGTGAGAGAGGAAAATCAGTGAGAGAGGAAAATCAGTGACAGAGGAAAATCAGTGAGAGAGGGAAAACAGTGAGAAAGGGTTAATCAGTTAGAAAGGAAAATCAGTGAGAGGAAAATCAATGAGAGAGGAAAATCAGTGAAAGAGGAAAATCAGTGAGAGAGGAAAATCAGTGAGAGAGGAAAATCAGTGAAAGAGGAAAATCAGTGAGAGAGGGAAAACAGTGAGAGATAAATAAGTGAGAGAGTTAAATCAGCAAGAGGCAAAACCTGTGAGAGAGGAAAATCAGTGACATAGAAAAAATCATTGAGAGAGGAAAATAAGTAAGAGAGGAAATTCAGTGAGTGCAGGAAATCAGTGAGAGGAAAATCAGTAACTTAGGAAAATAAAAGAGAGAGGAAAACCAGTGAAAGAGGAAAATCAGTGAGTGAGGATAATCAACAAGAGGAAAAATCACAGAGAGCAAAATCAGTGAGAGGGAAAATCAGTGAGAGAGGGAAATCAGTGAGACAGGCAATTCAAAGAGAGAGGAAATCAGTGAGTGGAGAAAATCAGTGAGATAGGAAAATCAGTGAGTGAGCAGAATCAGTGAGAGGAAAATCAGTGAAAGAGGAAAATATGTCAGTGAGGATAAGTGTGAGAGAGCAAAATCAGTGAATGAGGAAAATCAGAGAAAGTGGAAAATCAGTGAAGCAGGAAAAGCAGTGGAACGGAAAATCAGTGAGAGAGGAAAAGCAGAGAAAGAGGAAAATCAGTGAATGAGGAAAATCAGTGAGAAATGGAAATCAGTGAGAGGAAAGTCAGTGGAATGGAAAATCATTGAGAGTGGAAAATCAATGAAAAAGGAATAATCAGTTAGAGAGGAAAATCAATGAGTGAGGGACATCAACGAGTGAGAAAAATCATTGTGGGGAAATTCAGTGAGAGAGGAAAAACATTGAGAGAGAAAACCAGTGAGAGGAAAATCAGTGAGAGAGGAAAGTCAGTGACTGAGGGAAATCAACGAGTGAGGAAAAACAGTGAGAGAGGAAAATCAGTGACTGAGGGAAATCAATGAGTGAATAAATCAGTGAGAGAGGAAAATCAGTGACTGAGGGAAATCAACGAGTGAGGAAAATAAGTGAGAGAGGAAAATCAGTGAGAGAGGAAAATCAGTCAGAGAGGAAAATCAGTGAATAAGGAAAATCAGTGAGAGGAAAATCAGTGAGTGATGAAAATCACTGAGTGCAGAAAATGAGTGAGAGAGGAAAATCAGTGAATGATCAAAATCAGTGAGAGAGGAAAAGCTGTGAGATGAGAAAATCAATGAGAGAGGAAAATCAGTGAAAGAGGAAAATCAGTGAGTGAGCAAAATCAGTGAGAGAGAAATCAGTGAGAGAGGAACATAAGTCAGAGAGTAAAAGAGTGGGGTGAGGAAAATCAGTGAAAGAGGAAAATCAGTGGAATGGAAAATCAGTGAGAGAGGGAAAATCAGTTAGAGAGGAAAATCAGTGAGTGAGGGAAATCAACAAGTGAAGAAAATCATTGTAAGGAAATTCAGAGAGAGATAAAATCATTGAGAGATAAAATCAGTGAGGGGAAAATCAGTGAGAGAGGAAAAGCAGAGAAAGAGGAAAATCAGTGAATGAGGAAAATCAGTGAGAAATGGAAATCAGTGAGAGGAAAGTCAGTGGAATGGAAAATCATTGAGAGTGGAAAATCAATGAAAAAGGAATAATCAGTTAGAGAGGAAAATCAATGAGTGAGGGACATCAACGAGTGAGAAAAATCATTGTGGGGAAATTCAGTGAGAGAGGAAAAACATTGAGAGAGAAAACCAGTGAGAGGAAAATCAGTGAGAGAGGAAAGTCAGTGACTGAGGGAAATCAACGAGTGAGGAAAATCAGTGAGAGAGGAAAATCAGTGACTGAGGGAAATCAACGAGTGAGGAAAATAAGTGAGAGAGGAAAATCAGTGAGAGAGGAAAATCAGTCAGAGAGGAAAATCAGTGAATAAGGAAAATCAGTGAGAGGAAAATCAGTGAGTGATGAAAATCACTGAGTGCAGAAAATGAGTGAGAGAGGAAAATCAGTGAATGATCAAAATCAGTGAGAGAGGAAAAGCTGTGAGATGAGAAAATCAATGAGAGAGGAAAATCAGTGAAAGAGGAAAATCAGTGAGTGAGCAAAATCAGTGAGAGAGAAATCAGTGAGAGAGGAACATAAGTCAGAGAGTAAAAGAGTGGGGTGAGGAAAATCAGTGAAAGAGGAAAATCAGTGGAATGGAAAATCAGTGAGAGAGGGAAAATCAGTTAGAGAGGAAAATCAGTGAGTGAGGGAAATCAACAAGTGAAGAAAATCATTGTAAGGAAATTCAGAGAGAGATAAAATCATTGAGAGATAAAATCAGTGAGGGGAAAATCAGTGAGAGAGGAAAATAAGAGAGTGCAGAAAATCAGTGAATCAGGAAAATCAGTGAGACAGGAAAATCAGTGAGAAATGAAAATCCGTGAGAGAGGAAACTCAGTGAGATGGGAAAATCAATGAGTGAGGACCATCACTGGGAGAGGGAAAATCAGTAGGAGAGGAATATCAGTGAGAGACAGAAAATCAGTGAGAGAGGGAAATCAGTGAGTGAGGAAAATGAGTGAGAGAGGGAAAATCAGTGAGATGTGTAAATCAATGAGTGAGGCAAATGAGTGAGAGGAATATCAGTGAGTGATCAATATCAGTGAGAGAGGAAAATCAGTGAAAGAGGAAAGTCATTGAGTGAGTAAAATCAGTGAGAGTGAAAATCAGCGAGAGGAAATCTGTGAATGAGGAAAATCAGAGAGAGGGGGAAATCAGTGAGAGAGGAAAATAAGTGAAATGGAAATTCAGTGAGAGAGGAAAGTCTGTGAAATGGTAAATCAGTGAGAGAGAAAAATCAGTGAGAGAAAATTCAGTGAGAGGGGAAAATCAGTCAGAGATCAAAATTGGTTAGAGGGGAAAGTCAGTGAGACAGGGAGATCACTGAGAGGAAAATAGGTGAGAGGGGAAATCTGCGAGAGATGTGAAATCTGTGAAAGAGGAGAATCAGACCGAGAGGACAAATAGTGAATGAGGAAAATCACGACAAAGAGAAATCAGTGACAGGAAATTCAGTGAGAGAGGAAAACCAGTGAAAGAGGAAAATCAGTGAGAGAGGAAAATCAGTGAGAGAAGAAAATCAGTGAAAGAGGAAAATCAGTGAGAGAGGGAAAAGAGTGAGAGAAAAATAAGTGAGAGAGTTAAATCAGCAAGAGGCAAAACCTGTGAGAGAGGAAAATCAGTGAGATAGAAAAAATCAGTGAGAGAGGAAAATCAGTGAGAGAAAATTCAGTGAGAGGGGAAAATCAGTGAGAGATGAAAATTGGTTAGAGAGGAAAGTCAGTGAGACAGGGAGATCACTGAGAGGAAAATAGGTGAGAGGGGAAATCTGCAAGAGATGTGAAATCTGTGAAAGAGGAAAATGAGACCGAGAGGACAAATAGTGAATGAGGAAAAACTCAACAAAGAGAAATCAGTGACAGGAGATTCAGTGAGAGAGGAAAATCAGTGAAAGAGGAAAATCAGTGAGAGAGGAAAATCAGTGAGAGAGGAAAATCAGTGAAAGAGGAAAATCAGTGAGAGAGGGAAAACAGTGAGAGATAAATAAGTGAGAGAGTTAAACCAGCAAGAGGCAAAACCTGTGAGAGAGGAAAATCAGTGAGTGAGTAAAATAATTGAGCGGAATATCAGCAAGAGGGGCAATCTGTGAGAGGGAGAACCAGTGAGAGGAAAGTCAGTGGCAGAGGGAAAATCAGTGAGAGGAAAAAAAATCGTTGAGTGAAAAATCAGTGACAGATGGAAATCTGTGAAAGAGAAAAATCAGTTAGAGAGGAAAATCAGTGAAAGAGGGAAATCAGGAAGAGTGAGAAATCAGTGAGTGAGGAAAATCAGTGAGAGGAAAATCAGTAAGAGAGAGAAATCAGTGAGTGAGGAAATCAGTGAGATGAAAATAAGTGGAAGAGGGAAATCAGTGGGAGGAAATTCAGTGACAGAAGGAGATCAGTGACAGAGGAAAATCAATGAGAGAGGGAAATCAGTGCAAGGAATATAAGAGAGTGAGGAAAATCAGTGAGAGAGGGAAAATCAGTGCGAGGAAATACAGTGAGAGAGGAAAATCAGTGAGTGAGGAAAATCAGTGAGTGAGGGAATACTGTGAGTGGAATATCAGAGAGTGAGGAAAATCAGTGAGAGAGGAAAATCAGTGAGAGAGGAAAATCAGTGAGTGAGGAAAATCAGTGAGTGAGGGAAAACTGTGAGTGGAAAATCAGTGAGAGAGGAAAATCAGTGAGAGAGGAAAATCAGTGACAGAGGAAAATCAGTGAGAGAGGGAAAACAGTGAGAAAGGGTTAATCAGTTAGAAAGGAAAATCAGTGAGAGGAAAATCAATGAGAGAGGAAAATCAGTGAAAGAGGAAAATCAGTGAGAGAGGAAAATCAGTGAAAGAGGAAAATCAGTGAGAGAGGGAAAACAGTGAGAGATAAATAAGTGAGAGAGTTAAATCAGCAAGAGGCAAAACCTGTGAGAGAGGAAAATCAGTGACATAGAAAAAATCATTGAGAGAGGAAAATAAGTAAGAGAGGAAATTCAGTGAGTGCAGGAAATCAGTGAGAGGAAAATCAGTAACTTAGGAAAATAAAAGAGAGAGGAAAACCAGTGAAAGAGGAAAATCAGTGAGTGAGGATAATCAACAAGAGGAAAAATCACAGAGAGCAAAATCAGTGAGAGGGAAAATCAGTGAGAGAGGGAAATCAGTGAGACAGGGAATTCAAAGAGAGAGGAAATCAGTGAGTGGAGAAAATCAGTGAGATAGGAAAATCAGTGAGTGAGCAGAATCAGTGAGAGGAAAATCAGTGAAAGAGGAAAATATGTCAGTGAGGATAAGTGTGAGAGAGCAAAATCAGTGAATGAGGAAAATCAGAGAAAGTGGAAAATCAGTGAAGCAGGAAAAGCAGTGGAACGGAAAATCAGTGAGAGAGGAAAAGCAGAGAAAGAGGAAAATCAGTGAATGAGGAAAATCAGTGAGAAATGGAAATCAGTGAGAGGAAAGTCAGTGGAATGGAAAATCATTGAGAGTGGAAAATCAATGAAAAAGGAATAATCAGTTAGAGAGGAAAATCAATGAGTGAGGGACATCAACGAGTGAGAAAAATCATTGTGGGGAAATTCAGTGAGAGAGGAAAAACATTGAGAGAGAAAACCAGTGAGAGGAAAATCAGTGAGAGAGGAAAGTCAGTGACTGAGGGAAATCAACGAGTGAGGAAAATCAGTGAGAGAGGAAAATCAGTGACTGAGGGAAATCAACGAGTGAGGAAAATAAGTGAGAGAGGAAAATCAGTGAGAGAGGAAAATCAGTCAGAGAGGAAAATCAGTGAATAAGGAAAATCAGTGAGAGGAAAATCAGTGAGTGATGAAAATCACTGAGTGCAGAAAATGAGTGAGAGAGGAAAATCAGTGAATGATCAAAATCAGTGAGAGAGGAAAAGCTGTGAGATGAGAAAATCAATGAGAGAGGAAAATCAGTGAAAGAGGAAAATCAGTGAGTGAGCAAAATCAGTGAGAGAGAAATCAGTGAGAGAGGAACATAAGTCAGAGAGTAAAAGAGTGGGTTGAGGAAAATCAGTGAAAGAGGAAAATCAGTGGAATGGAAAATCAGTGAGAGAGGGAAAATCAGTTAGAGAGGAAAATCAGTGAGTGAGGGAAATCAACAAGTGAAGAAAATCATTGTAAGGAAATTCAGAGAGAGATAAAATCATTGAGAGATAAAATCAGTGAGGGGAAAATCAGTGAGAGAGGAAAATAAGAGAGTGCAGAAAATCAGTGAATCAGGAAAATCAGTGAGACAGGAAAATCAGTGAGAAATGAAAATCCGTGAGAGAGGAAACTCAGTGAGATGGGAAAATCAATGAGTGAGGACCATCACTGGGAGAGGGAAAATCAGTAGGAGAGGAATATCAGTGAGAGACAGAAAATCAGTGAGAGAGGGAAATCAGTGAGTGAGGAAAATGAGTGAGAGAGGGAAAATCAGTGAGATGTGTAAATCAATGAGTGAGGCAAATGAGTGAGAGGAATATCAGTGAGTGATCAATATCAGTGAGAGAGGAAAATCAGTGAAAGAGGAAAGTCATTGAGTGAGTAAAATCAGTGAGAGTGAAAATCAGTGAGAGGAAATCTGTGAATGAGGAAAATCAGAGAGAGGGGGAAATCAGTGAGAGAGGAAAATAAGTGAAATGGAAATTCAGTGAGAGAGGAAAGTCTGTGAAATGGTAAATCAGTGAGAGAGAAAAATCAGTGAGAGAAAATTCAGTGAGAGGGGAAAATCAGTTAGAGATCAAAATTGGTTAGAGGGGAAAGTCAGTGAGACAGGGAGATCACTGAGAGGAAAATAGGTGAGAGGGGAAATCTGCGAGAGATGTGAAATCTGTGAAAGAGGAGAATCAGACCGAGAGGACAAATAGTGAATGAGGAAAATCACGACAAAGAGAAATCAGTGACAGGAAATTCAGTGAGAGAGGAAAACCAGTGAAAGAGGAAAATCAGTGAGAGAGGAAAATCAGTGAGAGAAGAAAATCAGTGAAAGAGGAAAATCAGTGAGAGAGGGAAAAGAGTGAGAGAAAAATAAGTGAGAGAGTTAAATCAGCAAGAGGCAAAACCTGTGAGAGAGGAAAATCAGTGAGATAGAAAAAATCAGTGAGAGAGGAAAATCAGTGAGAGAAAATTCAGTGAGAGGGGAAAATCAGTGAGAGATGAAAATTGGTTAGAGAGGAAAGTCAGTGAGACAGGGAGATCACTGAGAGGAAAATAGGTGAGAGGGGAAATCTGCAAGAGATGTGAAATCTGTGAAAGAGGAAAATGAGACCGAGAGGACAAATAGTGAATGAGGAAAAACTCAACAAAGAGAAATCAGTGACAGGAGATTCAGTGAGAGAGGAAAATCAGTGAAAGAGGAAAATCAGTGAGAGAGGAAAATCAGTGAGAGAGGAAAATCAGTGAAAGAGGAAAATCAGTGAGAGAGGGAAAACAGTGAGAGATAAATAAGTGAGAGAGTTAAACCAGCAAGAGGCAAAACCTGTGAGAGAGGAAAATCAGTGAGTGAGTAAAATAATTGAGCGGAATATCAGCAAGAGGGGCAATCTGTGAGAGGGAGAACCAGTGAGAGGAAAGTCAGTGGCAGAGGGAAAATCAGTGAGAGGAAAAAAAATCGTTGAGCGAAAAATCAGTGACAGATGGAAATCTGTGAAAGAGGAAAACCAGTGAGATGGGAAAATCAGTGAAAGAGGGAAATCAGGAATAGAGGGCAATCAATGAGAGGGAAAATCAGTGAGTGAGGAAAATCAGTGAGAGGAAAGCCAGTGAGAGGGGAAAATCAATGAGCGAGGGAGATCAGTGACAGTGGAAAATCAGTGAGAGAGGAAACTCAGTGAGAGAGGAAATTTCAGTGAGACAAGAAATTCAGTGAGAGGAAAATCAATGAGAGGAAAATCAATGAAAGAGGAGCACCAGTGAGAGGAAAATCAGTGGGAGAGGGAAAATCAGTGAGAGGAAAAAAAATAGTTGAGCGGAAAATCAGTGACAGATGGAAATCTGTGAAAGAGAAAAATCAGTTAGAGAGGAAAATCAGTGAAAGAGGGAAATCAGGAAGAGAGAGAAATCAGTGAGTGAGGAAAATCAGTGAGAGGAAAATCAGTAAGAGAGAGAAATCAGTGAGTGAGGAAAATCAGTGAGATGAAAATAAGTGGAAGAGGGAAATCAGTGGGAGGAAATTCAGTGACAGAAGGAGATCAGTGACAAAGGAAAATCAATGACAGAGGGAAATCAGTGCAAGGAATATAAGAGAGTGAGGAAAATCAGTGAGAGAGGGAAAATCAGTGCGAGGAAATACAGTGAGAGAGGAAAATCAGTGAGTGAGGAAAATCAGTGAGTGAGGGAATACTGTTAGTGGAATATCAGAGAGTGAGGAAAATCAGTGAGAGAGGAAAATCAGTGAGAGAGGAAAATCAGTGAGTGAGGAAAATCAGTGAGTGAGGGAAAACTGTGAGTGGAAAATCAGTGAGAGAGGAAAATCAGTGAGAGAGGAAAATCAGTGACAGAGGAAAATCAGTGAGAGAGGGAAAACAGTGAGAAAGGGTTAATCAGTTAGAAAGGAAAATCAGTGAGAGGAAAATCAATGAGAGAGGAAAATCAGTGAAAGAGGAAAATCAGTGAGAGAGGAAAATCAGTGAGAGAGGAAAATCAGTGAAAGAGGAAAACCAGTGAGAGAGGGAAAACAGTGAGAGAGGGAAATCAGTGAGACAGGGAATTCAAAGAGAGAGGAAATCAGTGAGTGGGGAAAATCAGTGAGATAGGAAAATCAGTGAGTGAGCAGAATCAGTGAGAGGAAAATCAGTGAAAGAGGAAAATATGTCAGTGAGGATAAGTGTGAGAGAGCAAAATCAGTGAATGAGGAAAATCAGAGAAAGTGGAAAATCAGTGAAGCAGGAAAAGCAGTGGAATGGAAAATCAGTGAGAGAGGAAAAGCAGAGAAAGAGGAAAATCAGTGAATGAGGAAAGTCAGTGGAATGGAAAATTATTGAGAGTGGAAAATCAATGCAAAAGGAATAATCAGTTAGAGAGGAAAATCAATGAGTGAGGGAAATCAACGAGTGAGAAAAATCATTGTGGGGAAATTCAGTGAGAGAGGAAAAACATTGAGAGAGAAAACCAGTGAGAGGAAAATCAGTGAGAGAGGAAAGTCAGTGACTGAGGGAAATCAACGAGTGAGGAAAATCAGTGAGAGAGGAAAATCAGTCAGAGAGGAAAATCAGTCAGAGAGGAAAATCAGTGAATAAGGAAAATCAGTGAGAGGAAAATCAGTGAGTGATGAAAATCACTGAGTGCAGAAAATGAGTGAGAGAGGAAAATCAGTGAATGATCAAAATCAGTGAGAGAGGAAAAGCTGTGAGATGAGAAAATCAATGAGAGAGGAAAATCAGTGAAAGAGGAAAATCGGTGAGTGAGCAAAAGCAGTGAGAGAGAAATCAGTGAGAGAGGAACATAAGTCAGAGAGAAAAAGAGTGGGGTGAGGAAAATCAGTGAAAGAGGAAAATCAGTGAAAGAGGAAAATCAGTGAGAGAGGGAAAACAGTGAGAGATAAATAAGTGAGAGAGTTAAATCAGCAAGAGGCAAAACCTGTGAGAGAGGAAAATCAGTGACATAGAAAAAATCATTGAGAGAGGAAAATAAGTAAGAGAGGAAATTCAGTGAGTGCAGGAAATCAGTGAGAGGAAAATCAGTAACTTAGGAAAATAAAAGAGAGAGGAAAACCAGTGAAAGAGGAAAATCAGTGAGTGAGGATAATCAACAAGAGGAAAAATCTCAGAGAGCAAAATCAGTGAGAGGGAAAATCAGTGAGAGAGGGAAATCAGTGAGACAGGGAATTCAAAGAGAGAGGAAATCAGTGAGTGGGGAAAATCAGTGAGATAGGAAAATCAGTGAGTGAGCAGAATCAGTGAGAGGAAAATCAGTGAAAGAGGAAAATATGTCAGTGAGGATAAGTGTGAGAGAGCAAAATCAGTGGATGAGGAAAATCAGAGAAAGTGGAAAATTAGTGAAGCAGGAAAAGCAGTGGAACGGAAAATCAGTGAGAGAGGAAAAGCAGAGAAAGAGGAAAATCAGTGAATGAGGAAAATCAGTGAGAGAGGAGAATCAGTGAGAGAGGAAAATCAGTGAAAGAGGAAAATCAGTGAGAGAGGGAAAACAGTGAGAGATAAATAAGTGAGAGAGTTAAACCAGCAAGAGGCAAAACCTGTGAGAGAGGAAAATCAGTGAGATAGAAAAAATCAGTGAGAGAGGAAAATCAGTGAGTGAGTAAAATAATTGAGCGGAATATCAGCAAGAGGGGCAATCTGTGAGAGGGAGAACCAGTGAGAGGAAAATCAGTGGGAGAGGGAAAATCAGTGAGAGGAAAAAAAATCGTTGAGCGAAAAATCAGTGACAGATGGAAATCTGTGAAAGAGGAAAACCAGTGAGATGGGAAAATCAGTGAAAGAGGGAAATCAGGAATAGAGGGCAATCAATGAGAGGGAAAATCAGTGAGTGAGGAAAATCAGTGAGAGGAAAGCCAGTGAGAGGGGAAAATCAATGAGCGAGGGAGATCAGTGACAGTGGAAAATCAGTGAGAGAGGAAACTCAGTGAGAGAGGAAATTTCAGTGAGACAAGAAATTCAGTGAGAGGAAAATCAATGAGAGGAAAATCAATGAAAGAGGAGCACCAGTGAGAGGAAAATCAGTGGGAGAGGGAAAATCAGTGAGAGGAAAAAAAATAGTTGAGCGGAAAATCAGTGACAGATGGAAATCTGTGAAAGAGAAAAATCAGTTAGAGAGGAAAATCAGTGAAAGAGGGAAATCAGGAAGAGAGAGAAATCAGTGAGTGAGGAAAATCAGTGAGAGGAAAATCAGTAAGAGAGAGAAATCAGTGAGTGAGGAAAATCAGTGAGATGAAAATAAGTGGAAGAGGGAAATCAGTGGGAGGAAATTCAGTGACAGAAGGAGATCAGTGACAAAGGAAAATCAATGACAGAGGGAAATCAGTGCAAGGAATATAAGAGAGTGAGGAAAATCAGTGAGAGAGGGAAAATCAGTGCGAGGAAATACAGTGAGAGAGGAAAATCAGTGAGTGAGGAAAATCAGTGAGTGAGGGAATACTGTTAGTGGAATATCAGAGAGTGAGGAAAATCAGTGAGAGAGGAAAATCAGTGAGAGAGGAAAATCAGTGAGTGAGGAAAATCAGTGAGTGAGGGAAAACTGTGAGTGGAAAATCAGTGAGAGAGGAAAATCAGTGAGAGAGGAAAATCAGTGACAGAGGAAAATCAGTGAGAGAGGGAAAACAGTGAGAAAGGGTTAATCAGTTAGAAAGGAAAATCAGTGAGAGGAAAATCAATGAGAGAGGAAAATCAGTGAAAGAGGAAAATCAGTGAGAGAGGAAAATCAGTGAGAGAGGAAAATCAGTGAAAGAGGAAAACCAGTGAGAGAGGGAAAACAGTGAGAGAGGGAAATCAGTGAGACAGGGAATTCAAAGAGAGAGGAAATCAGTGAGTGGGGAAAATCAGTGAGATAGGAAAATCAGTGAGTGAGCAGAATCAGTGAGAGGAAAATCAGTGAAAGAGGAAAATATGTCAGTGAGGATAAGTGTGAGAGAGCAAAATCAGTGAATGAGGAAAATCAGAGAAAGTGGAAAATCAGTGAAGCAGGAAAAGCAGTGGAACGGAAAATCAGTGAGAGAGGAAAAGCAGAGAAAGAGGAAAATCAGTGAATGAGGAAAGTCAGTGGAATGGAAAATTATTGAGAGTGGAAAATCAATGCAAAAGGAATAATCAGTTAGAGAGGAAAATCAATGAGTGAGGGAAATCAACGAGTGAGAAAAATCATTGTGGGGAAATTCAGTGAGAGAGGAAAAACATTGAGAGAGAAAACCAGTGAGAGGAAAATCAGTGAGAGAGGAAAGTCAGTGACTGAGGGAAATCAACGAGTGAGGAAAATCAGTGAGAGAGGAAAATCAGTCAGAGAGGAAAATCAGTCAGAGAGGAAAATCAGTGAATAAGGAAAATCAGTGAGAGGAAAATCAGTGAGTGATGAAAATCACTGAGTGCAGAAAATGAGTGAGAGAGGAAAATCAGTGAATGATCAAAATCAGTGAGAGAGGAAAAGCTGTGAGATGAGAAAATCAATGAGAGAGGAAAATCAGTGAAAGAGGAAAATCGGTGAGTGAGCAAAAGCAGTGAGAGAGAAATCAGTGAGAGAGGAACATAAGTCAGAGAGAAAAAGAGTGGGGTGAGGAAAATCAGTGAAAGAGGAAAATCAGTGAAAGAGGAAAATCAGTGAGAGAGGGAAAACAGTGAGAGATAAATAAGTGAGAGAGTTAAATCAGCAAGAGGCAAAACCTGTGAGAGAGGAAAATCAGTGACATAGAAAAAATCATTGAGAGAGGAAAATAAGTAAGAGAGGAAATTCAGTGAGTGCAGGAAATCAGTGAGAGGAAAATCAGTAACTTAGGAAAATAAAAGAGAGAGGAAAACCAGTGAAAGAGGAAAATCAGTGAGTGAGGATAATCAACAAGAGGAAAAATCACAGAGAGCAAAATCAGTGAGAGGGAAAATCAGTGAGAGAGGGAAATCAGTGAGACAGGGAATTCAAAGAGAGAGGAAATCAGTGAGTGGGGAAAATCAGTGAGATAGGAAAATCAGTGAGTGAGCAGAATCAGTGAGAGGAAAATCAGTGAAAGAGGAAAATATGTCAGTGAGGATAAGTGTGAGAGAGCAAAATCAGTGGATGAGGAAAATCAGAGAAAGTGGAAAATTAGTGAAGCAGGAAAAGCAGTGGAACGGAAAATCAGTGAGAGAGGAAAAGCAGAGAAAGAGGAAAATCAGTGAATGAGGAAAATCAGTGAGAGAGGAGAATCAGTGAGAGAGGAAAATCAGTGAAAGAGGAAAATCAGTGAGAGAGGGAAAACAGTGAGAGATAAATAAGTGAGAGAGTTAAACCAGCAAGAGGCAAAACCTGTGAGAGAGGAAAATCAGTGAGATAGAAAAAATCAGTGAGAGAGGAAAATCAGTGAGTGAGTAAAATAATTGAGCGGAATATCAGCAAGAGGGGCAATCTGTGAGAGGGAGAACCAGTGAGAGGAAAATCAGTGGGAGAGGGAAAATCAGTGAGAGGAAAAAAAATCGTTGAGCGAAAAATCAGTGACAGATGGAAATCTGTGAAAGAGGAAAACCAGTGAGATGGGAAAATCAGTGAAAGAGGGAAATCAGGAATAGAGGGCAATCAATGAGAGGGAAAATCAGTGAGTGAGGAAAATCAGTGAGAGGAAAGCCAGTGAGAGGGGAAAATCAATGAGCGAGGGAGATCAGTGACAGTGGAAAATCAGTGAGAGAGGAAACTCAGTGAGAGAGGAAAATTCAGTGAGACAAGAAATTCAGTGAGAGGAAAATCAATGAGAGGAAAATCAATGAAAGAGGAGAACCAGTGAGAGGAAAATCAGTGGGAGAGGGAAAATCAGTGAGAGGAAAAAAAATAGTTGAGCGGAAAATCAGTGACAGATGGAAATCTGTGAAAGAGAAAAATCAGTTAGAGAGGAAAATCAGTGAAAGAGGGAAATCAGGAAGAGAGAGAAATCAGTGAGTGAGGAAAATCAGTGAGAGGAAAATCAGTAAGAGAGAGAAATCAGTGAGTGAGGAAAATCAGTGAGATGAAAATAAGTGGAAGAGGGAAATCAGTGGGAGGAAATTCAGTGACAGAAGGAGATCAGTGACAAAGGAAAATCAATGAGAGAGGGAAATCAGTGCAAGGAATATAAGAGAGTGAGGAAAATCAGTGAGAGAGGGAAAATCAGTGCGAGGAAATACAGTGAGAGAGGAAAATCAGTGAGTGAGGAAAATCAGTGAGTGAGGGAATACTGTGAGTGGAATATCAGAGAGTGAGGAAAATCAGTGAGAGAGGAAAATCAGTGAGAGAGGAAAATCAGTGAGTGAGGAAAATCAGTGAGTGAGGGAAAACTGTGAGCGGAAAATCAGTGAGAGAGGAAAATCAGTGACAGAGGAAAATCAGTGACAGAGGAAAATCAGTGAGAGAGGGAAAACAGTGAGAAAGGGTTAATCAGTTAGAAAGGAAAATCAGTGAGAGGAAAATCAATGAGAGAGGAAAATCAGTGAAAGAGGAAAATCAGTGAGAGAGGAAAATCAGTGAGAGAGGAAAATCAGTGAAAGAGGAAAATCAGTGAGAGAGGGGAAACAGTGAGAGATAAATAAGTGAGAGAGTTAAATCAGCAAGAGGCAAAACCTGTGAGAGAGGAAAATCAGTGACATAGAAAAAATCATTGAGAGAGGAAAATAAGTAAGAGAGGAAATTCAGTGAGTGCAGGAAATCAGTGAGAGGAAAATCAGTAACTTAGGAAAATAAAAGAGAGAGGAAAACCAGTGAAAGAGGAAAATCAGTGAGTGAGGATAATCAACAAGAGGAAAAATCACAGAGAGCAAAATCAGTGAGAGGGAAAATCAGTGAGAGAGGGAAATCAGTGAGACAGGCAATTCAAAGAGAGAGGAAATCAGTGAGTGGGGAAAATCAGTGAGATAGGAAAATCAGTGAGTGAGCAGAATCAGTGAGAGGAAAATCAGTGAAAGAGGAAAATATGTCAGTGAGGATAAGTGTGAGAGAGCAAAATCAGTGAATGAGGAAAATCAGAGAAAGTGGAAAATTAGTGAAGCAGGAAAAGCAGTGGAACGGAAAATCAGTGAGAGAGGAAAAGCAGAGAAAGAGGAAAATCAGTGAATGAGGAAAATCAGTGAGAAATGGAAATCAGTGAGAGGAAAGTCAGTGGAATGGAAAATCATTGAGAGTGGAAAATCAATGAAAAAGGAATAATCAGTTAGAGAGGAAAATCAATGAGTGAGGGAAATCAACGAGTGAGAAAAATCATTGTGGGGAAATTCAGTGAGAGAGGAAAAACATTGAGAGAGAAAACCAGTGAGAGGAAAATCAGTGAGAGAGGAAAGTCAGTGACTGAGGGAAATCAACGAGTGAGGAAAATCAGTGAGAGAGGAAAATCAGTGACTGAGGGAAATCAATGAGTGAATAAATCAGTGAGAGAGGAAAATCAGTGACTCAGGGAAATCAACGAGTGAGGAAAATAAGTGAGAGAGGAAAATCAGTCAGAGAGGAAAATCAGTCAGAGAGGAAAATCAGTGAATAAGGAAAATCAGTGAGAGAAAAATCAGTGAGTGATGAAAATCACTGAGTGCAGAAAATGAGTGAGAGAGGAAAATCAGTGAATGATCAAAATCAGTGAGAGAGGAAAAGCTGTGAGATGAGAAAATCAATGAGAGAGGAAAATCAGTGAAAGAGGAAAATCGGTGAGTGAGCAAAAGCAGTGAGAGAGAAATCAGTGAGAGAGGAACATAAGTCAGAGAGAAAAAGAGTGGGGTGAGGAAAATCAGTGAAAGAGGAAAATCAGTGGAATGGAAAATCAGTGAGAGAGGGAAAATCAGTTAGAGAGGAAAATCAGTGAGTGAGGGAAATCAACAAGTGAAGAAAATCATTGTAAGGAAATTCAGAGAGAGATAAAATCATTGAGAGATAAAATCAGTGAGGGGAAAATCAGTGAGAGAGGAAAATAAGAGAGTGCAGAAAATCAGTGAATCAGGAAAATCAGTGAGACAGGAAAATCAGTGAGAAATGAAAATCCGTGAGAGAGGAAACTCAGTGAGATGGGAAAATCAATGAGTGAGGACCATCACTGGGAGAGGGAAAATCAGTAGGAGAGGAATTTCAGTGAGAGACAGAAAATCAGTGAGAGAGGGAAATCAGTGAGTGAGGAAAATGAGTGAGAGAGGGAAAATCAGTGAGATGTGTAAATCAATGAGTGAGGCAAATGAGTGAGAGGAATATCAGTGAGTGATCAATATCAGTGAGAGAGGAAAATCAGTGAAAGAGGAAAGTCATTGAGTGAGTAAAATCAGTGAGAGTGAAAATCAGTGAGAGGAAATCTGTGAATGAGGAAAATCAGAGAGAGGGGGAAATCAGTGAGAGAGGAAAATAAGTGAAATGGAAATTCAGTGAGAGAGGAAAGTCTGTGAAATGGTAAATCAGTGAGAGAGAAAAATCAGTGAGAGAAAATTCAGTGAGAGGGGAAAATCAGTCAGAGATCAAAATTGGTTAGAGAGGAAAGTCAGTGAGACAGGGAGATCACTGAGAGGAAAATAGGTGAGAGGGGAAATCTGCGAGAGATGTGAAATCTGTGAAAGAGGAGAATCAGACCGAGAGGACAAATAGTGAATGAGGAAAATCACGACAAAGAGAAATCAGTGAGAGGAAATTCAATGAGAGAGGAAAACCAGTGAAAGAGGAAAATCAGTGAGAGAGGAAAATCAGTGAGAGAAGAAAATCAGTGAAAGAGGAAAATCAGTGAGAGAGGGAAAAGAGTGAGAGAAAAATAAGTGAGAGAGTTAAATCAGCAAGAGGCAAAACCTGTGAGAGAGGAAAATCAGTGAGATAGAAAAAATCAGTGAGAGAGGAAAATCAGTGAGAGAAAATTCAGTGAGAGGGGAAAATCAGTGAGAGATGAAAATTGGTTAGAGAGGAAAGTCAGTGAGACAGGGAGATCACTGAGAGGAAAATAGGTGAGAGGGGAAATCTGCAGGAGATGTGAAATCTGTGAAAGAGGAAAATGAGACCGAGAGGACAAATAGTGAATGAGAAAAATCTCGACAAAGAGAAATCAGTGACAGGAGATTCAGTGAGAGAGGAAAATCAGTGAAAGAGGAAAATCAGTGAGAGAGGAAAATCAGTGAGAGCGGAAAATCAGTGAAAGAGGAAAATCAGTGAGAGAGGGAAAAGAGTGAGAGATAAATAAGTGAGACAGTTAAACCAGCAAGAGGCAAAACCTGTGAGAGAGGAAAATCAGTGAGATAGAAAAAATCAGTGAGAGAGGAAAATCAGTGAGTGAGTAAAATAATTGAGCGGAATATCAGCAAGAGGGGCAATCTGTGAGAGGGAGAACCAGTGAGAGGAAAATCAGTGGGAGAGGGAAAATCAGTGAGAGGAAAAAAAATCGTTGAGCGAAAAATCAGTGACAGATGGAAATCTGTGAAAGAGGAAAACCAGTGAGATGGGAAAATCAGTGAAAGAGGGAAATCAGGAATAGAGGGCAATCAATGAGAGGGAAAATCAGTGAGTGAGGAAAATCAGTGAGAGGAAAGCCAGTGAGAGGGGAAAATCAATGAGCGAGGGAGATCAGTGACAGTGGAAAATCAGTGAGAGAGGAAACTCAGTGAGAGAGGAAATTTCAGTGAGACAAGAAATTCAGTGAGAGGAAAATCAATGAGAGGAAAATCAATGAGAGAGGAAAATCAGTGAAAGAGGAAAATCGGTGAGTGAGCAAAAGCAGTGAGAGAGAAATCAGTGAGAGAGGAACATAAGTCAGAGAGAAAAAGAGTGGGGTGAGGAAAATCAGTGAAAGAGGAAAATCAGTGGAATGGAAAATCAGTGAGAGAGGGAAAATCAGTTAGAGAGGAAAATCAGTGAGTGAGGGAAATCAACAAGTGAAGAAAATCATTGTAAGGAAATTCAGAGAGAGATAAAATCATTGAGAGATAAAATCAGTGAGGGGAAAATCAGTGAGAGAGGAAAATAAGAGAGTGCAGAAAATCAGTGAATCAGGAAAATCAGTGAGACAGGAAAATCAGTGAGAAATGAAAATCCGTGAGAGAGGAAACTCAGTGAGATGGGAAAATCAATGAGTGAGGACCATCACTGGGAGAGGGAAAATCAGTAGGAGAGGAATATCAGTGAGAGACAGAAAATCAGTGAGAGAGGGAAATCAGTGAGTGAGGAAAATGAGTGAGAGAGGGAAAATCAGTGAGATGTGTAAATCAATGAGTGAGGCAAATGAGTGAGAGGAATATCAGTGAGTGATCAATATCAGTGAGAGAGGAAAATCAGTGAAAGAGGAAAGTCATTGAGTGAGTAAAATCAGTGAGAGTGAAAATCAGTGAGAGGAAATCTGTGAATGAGGAAAATCAGAGAGAGGGGGAAATCAGTGAGAGAGGAAAATAAGTGAAATGGAAATTCAGTGAGAGAGGAAAGTCTGTGAAATGGTAAATCAGTGAGAGAGAAAAATCAGTGAGAGAAAATTCAGTGAGAGGGGAAAATCAGTCAGAGATCAAAATTGGTTAGAGAGGAAAGTCAGTGAGACAGGGAGATCACTGAGAGGAAAATAGGTGAGAGGGGAAATCTGCGAGAGATGTGAAATCTGTGAAAGAGGAGAATCAGACCGAGAGGACAAATAGTGAATGAGGAAAATCACGACAAAGAGAAATCAGTGAGAGGAAATTCAATGAGAGAGGAAAACCAGTGAAAGAGGAAAATCAGTGAGAGAGGAAAATCAGTGAGAGAAGAAAATCAGTGAAAGAGGAAAATCAGTGAGAGAGGGAAAAGAGTGAGAGAAAAATAAGTGAGAGAGTTAAATCAGCAAGAGGCAAAACCTGTGAGAGAGGAAAATCAGTGAGATAGAAAAAATCAGTGAGAGAGGAAAATCAGTGAGAGAAAATTCAGTGAGAGGGGAAAATCAGTGAGAGATGAAAATTGGTTAGAGAGGAAAGTCAGTGAGACAGGGAGATCACTGAGAGGAAAATAGGTGAGAGGGGAAATCTGCAGGAGATGTGAAATCTGTGAAAGAGGAAAATGAGACCGAGAGGACAAATAGTGAATGAGAAAAATCTCGACAAAGAGAAATCAGTGACAGGAGATTCAGTGAGAGAGGAAAATCAGTGAAAGAGGAAAATCAGTGAGAGAGGAAAATCAGTGAGAGCGGAAAATCAGTGAAAGAGGAAAATCAGTGAGAGAGGGAAAAGAGTGAGAGATAAATAAGTGAGACAGTTAAACCAGCAAGAGGCAAAACCTGTGAGAGAGGAAAATCAGTGAGATAGAAAAAATCAGTGAGAGAGGAAAATCAGTGAGTGAGTAAAATAATTGAGCGGAATATCAGCAAGAGGGGCAATCTGTGAGAGGGAGAACCAGTGAGAGGAAAATCAGTGGGAGAGGGAAAATCAGTGAGAGGAAAAAAAATCGTTGAGCGAAAAATCAGTGACAGATGGAAATCTGTGAAAGAGGAAAACCAGTGAGATGGGAAAATCAGTGAAAGAGGGAAATCAGGAATAGAGGGCAATCAATGAGAGGGAAAATCAGTGAGTGAGGAAAATCAGTGAGAGGAAAGCCAGTGAGAGGGGAAAATCAATGAGCGAGGGAGATCAGTGACAGTGGAAAATCAGTGAGAGAGGAAACTCAGTGAGAGAGGAAATTTCAGTGAGACAAGAAATTCAGTGAGAGGAAAATCAATGAGAGGAAAATCAATGAAAGAGGAGAACCAGTGAGAGGAAAATCAGTGGGAGAGGGAAAATCAGTGAGAGGAAAAAAAATAGTTGAGCGGAAAATCAGTGACAGATGGAAATCTGTGAAAGAGAAAAATCAGTTAGAGAGGAAAATCAGTGAAAGAGGGAAATCAGGAAGAGAGAGAAATCAGTGAGTGAGGAAAATCAGTGAGAGGAAAATCAGTAAGAGAGAGGAATCAGTGAGTGAGGAAAATCAGTGAGATGAAAATAAGTGGAAGAGGGAAATCAGTGGGAGGAAATTCAGTGACAGAAGGAGATCAGTGACAAAGGAAAATCAATGAGAGAGGGAAATCAGTGCAAGGAATATAAGAGAGTGAGGAAAATCAGTGAGAGAGGGAAAATCAGTGCGAGGAAATACAGTGACAGAGGAAAATCAGTGAGTGAGGAAAATCAGTGAGTGAGGGAATACTGTGAGTGGAATATCAGAGAGTGAGGAAAATCAGTGAGAGAGGAAAATCAGTGAGAGAGGAAAATTAGTGAGTGAGGAAAATCAGTGAGTGAGGGAAAACTGTGAGTGGAAAATCAGTGAGAGAGGAAAATCAGTGAGAGAGGAAAATCAGTGACAGAGGAAAATCAGTGAGAGAGGGAAAACAGTGAGAAAGGGTTAATCAGTTAGAAAGGAAAATCAGTGAGAGGAAAATCAATGAGAGAGGAAAATCAGTGAAAGAGGAAAATCAGTGAGAGAGGAAAATCAGTGAGAGAGGAAAATCAGTGAAAGAGGAAAATCAGTGAGAGAGGGAAAACAGTGAGAGATAAATAAGTGAGAGAGTTAAATCAGCAAGAGGCAAAACCTGTGAGAGAGGAAAATCAGTGACATAGAAAAAATCATTGAGAGAGGAAAATAAGTAAGAGAGGAAATTCAGTGAGTGCAGGAAATCAGTGAGAGGAAAATCAGTAACTTAGGAAAATAAAAGAGAGAGGAAAACCAGTGAAAGAGGAAAATCAGTGAGTGAGGATAATCAACAAGAGGAAAAATCACAGAGAGCAAAATCAGTGAGAGGGAAAATCAGTGAGAGAGGGAAATCAGTGAGACAGGCAAATCAAAGAGAGAGGAAATCAGTGAGTGGGGAAAATCAGTGAGATAGGAAAATCAGTGAGTGAGCAGATTCAGTGAGAGGAAAATCAGTGAAAGAGGAAAATATGTCAGTGAGGATAAGTGTGAGAGAGCAAAATCAGTGAATGAGGAAAATCAGAGAAAGTGGAAAATCAGTGAAGCAGGAAAAGCAGTGGAACGGAAAATCAGTGAGAGAGGAAAAGCAGAGAAAGAGGAAAATCAGTGAATGAGGAAAATCAGTGAGAAATGGAAATCAGTGAGAGGAAAGTCAGTGGAATGGAAAATCATTGAGAGTGGAAAATCAATGAAAAAGGAATAATCAGTTAGAGGGAAAATCAATGAGTGACGGAAATCAATGAGTGAGAAAAATCATTGTGGGGAAATTCAGTGAGAGAGGAAAACATTGAGAGAGAAAACCAGTGAGAGGAAAATGAGTGAGAGAGGAAAGTCAGTGACTGAGGGAAATCAACGAGTGAGGAAAATCAGTGAGAGAGGAAAATCAGTGACTGAGGGAAATCAATGAGTGAATAAATCAGTGAGAGAGGAAAATCAGTGACTCAGGGAAATCAACGAGTGAGGAAAATAAGTGAGAGAGGAAAATCAGTGAGAGAGGAAAATCAGTCAGAGAGGAAAATCAGTGAAAGAGGAAAATCAGTGAGAGAGGGAAAACAGTGAGAGATAAATAAGTGAGAGAGTTAAATCAGCAAGAGGCAAAACCTGTGAGAGAGGAAAATCAGTGACATAGAAAAAATCATTGAGAGAGGAAAATAAGTAAGAGAGGAAATTCAGTGAGTGCAGGAAATCAGTGAGAGGAAAATCAGTAACTTAGGAAAATAAAAGAGAGAGGAAAACCAGTGAAAGAGGAAAATCAGTGAGTGAGGATAATCAACAAGAGGAAAAATCACAGAGAGCAAAATCAGTGAGAGGGAAAATCAGTGAGAGAGGGAAATCAGTGAGACAGGCAATTCAAAGAGAGAGGAAATCAGTGAGGGGAAAATCAGTGAGATAGGAAAATCAGTGAGTGAGCAGATTCAGTGAGAGGAAAATCAGTGAAAGAGGAAAATATGTCAGTGAGGATAAGTGTGAGAGAGCAAAATCAGTGAATGAGGAAAATCAGAGAAAGTGGAAAATCAGTGAAGCAGGAAAAGCAGTGGAACGGAAAATCAGTGAGAGAGGAAAAGCAGAGAAAGAGGAAAATCAGTGAATGAGGAAAATCAGTGAGAAATGAAAGTCAGTGGAATGGAAAATCATTGAGAGTGGAAAATCAATGAAAAAGGAATAATCAGTTAGAGGGAAAATCAATGAGTGAGGGAAATCAATGAGTGAGAAAAATCATTGTGGGGAAATTCAGTGAGAGAGGAAAACATTGAGAGAGAAAACCAGTGAGAGGAAAATCAGTGAGAGAGGAAAGTCAGTGACTGAGGGAAATCAACGAGTGAGGAAAATCAGTGAGAGAGGAAAATCAGTGACTGAGGGAAATCAATGAGTGAATAAATCAGTGAGAGAGGAAAATCAGTGACTCAGGGAAATCAACGAGTGAGGAAAATAAGTGAGAGAGGAAAATCAGTCAGAGAGGAAAATCAGTCAGAGAGGAAAATCAGTGAATAAGGAAAATCAGTGAGAGGAAAATCAGTGAGTGATGAAAATCACTGAGTGCAGAAAATGAGTGAGAGAGGAAAATCAGTGAATGATCAAAATCAGTGAGAGAGGAAAAGCTGTGAGATGAGAAAATCAATGAGAGAGGAAAATCAGTGAAAGAGGAAAATCAGTGAGTGAGCAAAATCAGTGAGAGAGAAATCAGTGAGAGAGGAACATAAGTCAGAGAAAAAGAGTGGGGTGAGGAAAATCAGTGAAAGAGGAAAATCAGTGGAATGGAAAATCAGTGAGAGAGGGAAAATCAGTTAGAGAGGAAAATCAGTGAGTGAGGGAAATCAACAAGTGAAGAAGAAAATCATTGTAAGGAAATTCAGAGAGAGAGAAAATAATTGAGAGATAAAATCAGTGAGGGGAAAATCAGTGAGAGAGGAAAATAAGAGAGTGCAGAAAATCAGTGAATCAGGAAAATCAGTGAGACAGGAAAATCAGTGAGAAATGAAAATCCGTGAGAGAGGAAACTCAGTGAGATGGGAAAATCAATGAGTGAGGACCATCACTGGGAGAGGGAAAATCAGTAGGAGAGGAATATCAGTGAGAGACAGAAAATCAGTGAGAGAGGGAAATCAGTGAGTGAGGAAAATGAGTGAGAGAGGGAAAATCAGTGAGATGTGTAAATCAATGAGTGAGGCAAATGAGTGAGAGGAATATCAGTGAGTGATCAATATCAGTGAGAGAGGAAAATCAGTGAAAGAGGAAAGTCATTGAGTGAGTAAAATCAGTGAGAGTGAAAATCAGTGAGAGGAAATCTGTGAATGAGGAAAATCAGAGAGAGGGGGAAATCAGTGAGAGAGGAAAATAAGTGAAATGGAAATTCAGTGAGAGAGGAAAGTCTGTGAAATGGTAAATCAGTGAGAGAGAAAAATCAGTGAGAGAAAATTCAGTGAGAGGGGAAAATCAGTCAGAGATCAAAATTGGTTAGAGAGGAAAGTCAGTGAGACAGGGAGATCACTGAGAGGAAAATAGGTGAGAGGGGAAATCTGCGAGAGATGTGAAATCTGTGAAAGAGGAGAATCAGACTGAGAGGACAAATAGTGAATGAGGAAAATCACGACAAAGAGAAATCAGTGACAGGAAATTCAGTGAGAGAGGAAAACCAGTGAAAGAGGAAAATCAGTGAGAGAGGAAAATCAGTGAGAGAAGAAAATCAGTGAAAGAGGAAAATCAGTGAGAGAGGGAAAAGAGTGAGAGAAAAATAAGTGAGAGAGTTAAATCAGCAAGAGGCAAAACCTGTGAGAGAGGAAAATCAGTGAGATAGAAAAAATCAGTGAGAGAGGAAAATCAGTGAGAGAAAATTCAGTGAGAGGGGAAAATCAGTGAGAGATGAAAATTGGTTAGAGAGGAAAGTCAGTGAGACAGGGAGATCATTGAGAGGAAAATAGGTGAGAGGGGAAATCTGCAAGAGATGTGAAATCTGTGAAAGAGGAAAATGAGACCGAGAGGACAAATAGTGAATGAGAAAAATCTCGACAAAGAGAAATCAGTGACAGGAGATTCAGTGAGAGAGGAAAATCAGTGAAAGAGGAAAATCAGTGAGAGAGGAAAATCAGTGAGAGTGGAAAATCAGTGAAAGAGGAAAATCAGTGAGAGAGGGAAAACAGTGAGAGATAAATAAGTGAGAGAGTTAAACCAGCAAGAGGCAAAACCTGTGAGAGAGGAAAATCAGTGAGTGAGTAAAATAATTGAGCGGAATATCAGCAAGAGGGGCAATCTGTGAGAGGGAGAACCAGTGAGAGGAAAATCAGTGGGAGAGGGAAAATCAGTGAGAGGAAAAAAAATTGTTGAGCGAAAAATCAGTGACAGATGGAAATCTGTGAAAGAGGAAAACCAGTGAGATGGGAAAATCAGTGAAAGAGGGAAATCAGGAATAGAGGGCAATCAATGAGAGGGAAAATCAGGGAGTGAGGAAAATCAGTGAGAGGAAAGCCAGTGAGAGGGGAAAATCAATGAGAGAGGAAACTCAGTGAGAGAGGAAAATTCAGTGAGACAAGAAATTCAGTGAGAGGAAAATCAATGAGAGGAAAATCAATGAAAGAGGAGAACCAGTGAGAGGAAAATCAGTGGGAGAGGGAAAATCAGTGAGAGGAAAAACAATAGTTGAGCGGAAAATCAGTGACAGATGGAAATCTGTGAAAGAGAAAAATCAGTTAAAGAGGAAAATCAGTGAAAGAGGGAAATCAGGAAGAGAGAGAAATCAGTGAGTGAGGAAAATCAGTGAGAGGAAAATCAGTAAGAGAGAGAAATCAGTGAGTGAGGAAAATCAGTGAGATGTAAATAAGTGGAAGAGGGAAATCAGTGGGAGGAAATTCAGTGACAGAAGGAGATCAGTGACAAAGGAAAATCAATGAGAGAGGGAAATCAGTGCAAGGAATATAAGAGAGTGAGGAAAATCAGTGAGAGAGGGAAAATCAGTGCGAGGAAATACAGTGAGAGAGGAAAATCAGTGAGTGAGGAAAATCAGTGAGTGAGGGAATACTGTGAGTGGAATATCAGAGAGTGAGGAAAATCAGTGAGAGAGGAAAATCAGTGAGAGAGGAAAATCAGTGAGTGAGGAAAATCAGTGAGTGAGGGAAAACTGTGAGTGGAAAATCAGTGAGAGAGGAAAATCAGTGAGAGAGGAAAATCAGTGACAGAGGAAAATCAGTGAGAGAGGGAAAACAGTGAGAAAGGGTTAATCAGTTAGAAAGGAAAATCAGTGAGAGGAAAATCAATGAGAGAGGAAAATCAGTGAAAGAGGAAAATCAGTGAGAGAGGAAAATCAGTGAGAGAGGAAAATCAGTGAAAGAGGAAAATCAGTGAGAGAGGGAAAACAGTGAGAGATAAATAAGTGAGAGAGTTAAATCAGCAAGAGGCAAAACCTGTGAGAGAGGAAAATCAGTGACATAGAAAAAATCATTGAGAGAGGAAAATAAGTAAGAGAGGAAATTCAGTGAGTGCAGGAAATCAGTGAGAGGAAAATCAGTAACTTAGTAAAATAAAAGAGAGAGGAAAACCAGTGAAAGAGGAAAATCAGTGAGTGAGGATAATCAACAAGAGGAAAAATCACAGAGAGCAAAATCAGTGAGAGGGAAAATCAGTGAGAGAGGGAAATCAGTGAGACAGGCAATTCAAAGAGAGAGGAAATCAGTGAGTGGGGAAAATCAGTGAGATAGGAAAATCAGTGAGTGAGCAGAATCAGTGAGAGGAAAATCAGTGAAAGAGGAAAATATGTCAGTGAGGATAAGTGTGAGAGAGCAAAATCAGTGAATGAGGAAAATCAGAGAAAGTGGAAAATCAGTGAAGCAGGAAAAGCAGTGGAACGGAAAATCAGTGAGAGAGGAAAAGCAGAGAAAGAGGAAAATCAGTGAATGAGGAAAATCAGTGAGAAATGGAAATCAGTGAGAGGAAAGTCAGTGGAATGGAAAATCATTGAGAGTGGAAAATCAATGAAAAAGGAATAATCAGTTAGAGAGGAAAATCAATGAGTGAGGGAAATCAACGAGTGAGAAAAATCATTGTGGGGAAATTCAGTGAGAGAGGAAAAACATTGAGAGAGAAAACCAGTGAGAGGAAAATCAGTGAGAGAGGAAAGTCAGTGACTGAGGGAAATCAACGAGTGAGGAAAATCAGTGAGAGAGGAAAATCAGTGACTGAGGGAAATCAACAAGTGAAGAAAATCATTGTAAGGAAATTCAGAGAGAGATAAAATCATTGAGAGATAAAATCAGTGAGGGGAAAATCAGTGAGAGAGGAAAATAAGAGAGTGCAGAAAATCAGTGAATCAGGAAAATCAGTGAGACAGGAAAATCAGTGAGAAATGAAAATCCGTGAGAGAGGAAACTCAGTGAGATGGGAAAATCAATGAGTGAGGACCATCACTGGGAGAGGGAAAATCAGTAGGAGAGGAATATCAGTGAGAGACAGAAAATCAGTGAGAGGGAAATCAGTGAGTGAGGAAAATGAGTGAGAGAGGGAAAATCAGTGAGATGTGTAAATCAATGAGTGAGGCAAATGAGTGAGAGGAATATCAGTGAGTGATCAATATCAGTGAGAGAGGAAAATCAGTGAAAGAGGAAAGTCATTGAGTGAGTAAAATCAGTGAGAGTGAAAATCAGTGAGAGGAAATCTGTGAATGAGGAAAATCAGAGAGAGGGGGAAATCAGTGAGAGAGGAAAATAAGTGAAATGGAAATTCAGTGAGAGAGGAAAGTCTGTGAAATGGTAAATCAGTGAGAGAGAAAAATCAGTGAGAGAAAATTCAGTGAGAGGGGAAAATCAGTCAGAGATCAAAATTGGTTA
This sequence comes from Somniosus microcephalus, assembly GCF_052327205.1. NCBI lineage: Eukaryota > Metazoa > Chordata > Chondrichthyes > Squaliformes > Somniosidae > Somniosus > Somniosus microcephalus. Next base: position 160,778,914 of record NC_140997.1, on the reverse strand, counting down.
GAGGGGAAAGTCAGTGAGACAGGGAGATCACTGAGAGGAAAATAGGTGAGAGGGGAAATCTGCGAGAGATGTGAAATCTGTGAAAGAGGAGAATCAGACCGAGAGGACAAATAGTGAATGAGGAAAATCACGACAAAGAGAAATCAGTGACAGGAAATTCAGTGAGAGAGGAAAACCAGTGAAAGAGGAAAATCAGTGAGAGAGGAAAATCAGTGAGAGAAGAAAATCAGTGAAAGAGGAAAATCAGTGAGAGAGGGAAAAGAGTGAGAGAAAAATAAGTGAGAGAGTTAAATCAGCAAGAGGCAAAACCTGTGAGAGAGGAAAATCAGTGAGATAGAAAAAATCAGTGAGAGAGGAAAATCAGTGAGAGAAAATTCAGTGAGAGGGGAAAATCAGTGAGAGATGAAAATTGGTTAGAGAGGAAAGTCAGTGAGACAGGGAGATCACTGAGAGGAAAATAGGTGAGAGGGGAAATCTGCAAGAGATGTGAAATCTGTGAAAGAGGAAAATGAGACCGAGAGGACAAATAGTGAATGAGGAAAATCTCGACAAAGAGAAATCAGTGACAGGAGATTCAGTGAGAGAGGAAAATCAGTGAAAGAGGAAAATCAGTGAGAGAGGAAAATCAGTGAGAGAGGAAAATCAGTGAAAGAGGAAAAAAGTGAGAGATAAATAAGTGAGAGAGTTAAACCAGCAAGAGGCAAAACCTGTGAGAGAGGAAAATCAGTGAGTGAGGAAAATCAGTGAGTGAGGGAAAACTGTGAGTGGAAAATCAGTGAGAGAGAAAAATGAGTGACAGAGGAAAATCAGTGACAGAGGAAAATCAGTGAGAGAGGGAAAACAGTGAGAAAGGGTTAATCAGTTAGAAAGGAAAATCAGTGAGAGGAAAATCAATGAGAGAGGAAAATCAGTGAAAGAGGAAAATCAGTGAGAGAGGGAAAACAGTGAGAGATAAATAAGTGACAGTGTTAAATCAGCAAGAGGCAAAACCTGTGAGAGAGGAAAATCAGTGACATAGAAAAAATCATTGAGAGAGGAAAATAAGTAAGAGAGGAAATTCAGTGAGTGCAGGAAATCAGTGAGAGGAAAATCAGTAACTTAGGAAAATAAAAGAGAGAGGAAAACCAGTGAAAGAGGAAAATCAGTGAGTGAGGATAATCAACAAGAGGAAAAATCACAGAGAGCAAAATCAGTGAGAGGGAAAATCAGTGAGAGAGGGAAATCAGTGAGACAGGGAATTCAAAGAGAGAGGAAATCAGTGAGTGGGGAAAATCAGTGAGATAGGAAAATCAGTGAGTGAGCAGAATCAGTGAGAGGAAAATCAGTGAAAGAGGAAAATATGTCAGTGAGGATAAGTGTGAGAGAGCAAAATCAGTGAATGAGGAAAATCAGAGAAAGTGGAAAATTAGTGAAGCAGGAAAAGCAGTGGAACGGAAAATCAGTGAGAGAGGAAAAGCAGAGAAAGAGGAAAATCAGTGAATGAGGAAAATCAGTGAGAAATGGAAATCAGTGAGAGGAAAGTCAGTGGAATGGAAAATCATTGAGAGTGGAAAATCAATGAAAAAGGAATAATCAGTTAGAGAGGAAAATCAATGAGTGCGGGAAATCAACGAGTGAGAAAAATCATTGTGGGGAAATTCAGTGAGAGAGGAAAAACATTGAGAGAGAAAACCAGTGAGAGGAAAATCAGTGAGAGAGGAAAGTCAGTGACTGAGGGAAATCAACGAGTGAGGAAAATCAGTGAGAGAGGAAAATCAGTGACTGAGGGAAATCAATGAGTGAATAAATCAGTGAGAGAGGAAAATCAGTGACTCAGGGAAATCAACGAGTGAGGAAAATAAGTGAGAGAGGAAAATCAGTCAGAGAGGAAAATCAGTCAGAGAGGAAAATCAGTGAATAAGGAAAATCAGTGAGAGAAAAATCAGTGAGTGATGAAAATCACTGAGTGCAGAAAATGAGTGAGAGAGGAAAATCAGTGAATGATCAAAATCAGTGAGAGGAAAAGCTGTGAGATGAGAAAATCAATGAGAGAGGAAAATCAGTGAAAGAGGAAAATCAGTGAGTGAGCAAAATCAGTGAGAGAGAAATCAGTGAGAGAGGAACATAAGTCAGAGAGAAAAAGAGTGGGGTGAGGAAAATCAGTGAAAGAGGAAAATCAGTGGAATGGAAAATCAGTGAGAGAGGGAAAATCAGTTAGAGAGGAAAATCAGTGAGTGAGGGAAATCAACAAGTGAAGAAGAAAATCATTGTAAGGAAATTCAGAGAGAGAGAAAATAATTGAGAGATAAAATCAGTGAGGGGAAAATCAGTGAGAGAGGAAAATAAGAGAGTGCAGAAAATCAGTGAATCAGGAAAATCAGTGAGACAGGAAAATCAGTGAGAAATGAAAATCCGTGAGAGAGGAAACTCAGTGAGATGGGAAAATCAATGAGTGAGGACCATCACTGGGAGAGGGAAAATCAGTAGGAGAGGAATATCAGTGAGAGACAGAAAATCAGTGAGAGAGGGAAATCAGTGAGTGAGGAAAATGAGTGAGAGAGGGAAAATCAGTGAGATGTGTAAATCAATGAGTGAGGCAAATGAGTGAGAGGAATATCAGTGAGTGATCAATATCAGTGAGAGAGGAAAATCAGTGAAAGAGGAAAGTCATTGAGTGAGTAAAATCAGTGAGAGTGAAAATCAGTGAGAGGAAATCTGTGAATGAGGAAAATCAGAGAGAGGGGGAAATCAGTGAGAGAGGAAAATAAGTGAAATGGAAATTCAGTGAGAGAGGAAAGTCTGTGAAATGGTAAATCAGTGAGAGAGAAAAATCAGTGAGAGAAAATTCAGTGAGAGGGGAAAATCAGTCAGAGATCAAAATTGGTTAGAGAGGAAAGTCAGTGAGACAGGGAGATCACTGAGAGGAAAATAGGTGAGAGGGGAAATCTGCGAGAGATGTGAAATCTGTGAAAGAGGAGAATCAGACTGAGAGGACAAATAGTGAATGAGGAAAATCACGACAAAGAGAAATCAGTGACAGGAAATTCAGTGAGAGAGGAAAACCAGTGAAAGAGGAAAATCAGTGAGAGAGGAAAATCAGTGAGAGAAGAAAATCAGTGAAAGAGGAAAATCAGTGAGAGAGGGAAAAGAGTGAGAGAAAAATAAGTGAGAGAGTTAAATCAGCAAGAGGCAAAACCTGTGAGAGAGGAAAATCAGTGAGATAGAAAAAATCAGTGAGAGAGGAAAATCAGTGAGAGAAAATTCAGTGAGAGGGGAAAATCAGTGAGAGATGAAAATTGGTTAGAGAGGAAAGTCAGTGAGACAGGGAGATCACTGAGAGGAAAATAGGTGAGAGGGGAAATCTGCAAGAGATGTGAAATCTGTGAAAGAGGAAAATGAGACCGAGAGGACAAATAGTGAATGAGAAAAATCTCGACAAAGAGAAATCAGTGACAGGAGATTCAGTGAGAGAGGAAAATCAGTGAAAGAGGAAAATCAGTGAGAGAGGAAAATCAGTGAGAGAGGAAAATCAGTGAAAGAGGAAAATCAGTGAGAGAGGGAAAACAGTGAGAGATAAATAAGTGAGAGAGTTAAACCAGCAAGAGGCAAAACCTGTGAGAGAGGAAAATCAGTGAGTGAGTAAAATAATTGAGCGGAATATCAGCAAGAGGGGCAATCTGTGAGAGGGAGAACCAGTGAGAGGAAAATCAGTGGGAGAGGGAAAATCAGTGAGAGGAAAAAAAATTGTTGAGCGAAAAATCAGTGACAGATGGAAATCTGTGAAAGAGGAAAACCAGTGAGATGGGAAAATCAGTGAAAGAGGGAAATCAGGAATAGAGGGCAATCAATGAGAGGGAAAATCAGGGAGTGAGGAAAATCAGTGAGAGGAAAGCCAGTGAGAGGGGAAAATCAATGAGAGAGGAAACTCAGTGAGAGAGGAAAATTCAGTGAGACAAGAAATTCAGTGAGAGGAAAATCAATGAGAGGAAAATCAATGAAAGAGGAGAACCAGTGAGAGGAAAATCAGTGGGAGAGGGAAAATCAGTGAGAGGAAAAACAATAGTTGAGCGGAAAATCAGTGACAGATGGAAATCTGTGAAAGAGAAAAATCAGTTAAAGAGGAAAATCAGTGAAAGAGGGAAATCAGGAAGAGAGAGAAATCAGTGAGTGAGGAAAATCAGTGAGAGGAAAATCAGTAAGAGAGAGAAATCAGTGAGTGAGGAAAATCAGTGAGATGTAAATAAGTGGAAGAGGGAAATCAGTGGGAGGAAATTCAGTGACAGAAGGAGATCAGTGACAAAGGAAAATCAATGAGAGAGGGAAATCAGTGCAAGGAATATAAGAGAGTGAGGAAAATCAGTGAGAGAGGGAAAATCAGTGCGAGGAAATACAGTGAGAGAGGAAAATCAGTGAGTGAGGAAAATCAGTGAGTGAGGGAATACTGTGAGTGGAATATCAGAGAGTGAGGAAAATCAGTGAGAGAGGAAAATCAGTGAGAGAGGAAAATCAGTGAGTGAGGAAAATCAGTGAGTGAGGGAAAACTGTGAGTGGAAAATCAGTGAGAGAGGAAAATCAGTGAGAGAGGAAAATCAGTGACAGAGGAAAATCAGTGAGAGAGGGAAAACAGTGAGAAAGGGTTAATCAGTTAGAAAGGAAAATCAGTGAGAGGAAAATCAATGAGAGAGGAAAATCAGTGAAAGAGGAAAATCAGTGAGAGAGGAAAATCAGTGAGAGAGGAAAATCAGTGAAAGAGGAAAATCAGTGAGAGAGGGAAAACAGTGAGAGATAAATAAGTGAGAGAGTTAAATCAGCAAGAGGCAAAACCTGTGAGAGAGGAAAAACAGTGACATAGAAAAAATCATTGAGAGAGGAAAATAAGTAAGAGAGGAAATTCAGTGAGTGCAGGAAATCAGTGAGAGGAAAATCAGTAACTTAGTAAAATAAAAGAGAGAGGAAAACCAGTGAAAGAGGAAAATCAGTGAGTGAGGATAATCAACAAGAGGAAAAATCACAGAGAGCAAAATCAGTGAGAGGGAAAATCAGTGAGAGAGGGAAATCAGTGAGACAGGCAATTCAAAGAGAGAGGAAATCAGTGAGTGGGGAAAATCAGTGAGATAGGAAAATCAGTGAGTGAGCAGAATCAGTGAGAGGAAAATCAGTGAAAGAGGAAAATATGTCAGTGAGGATAAGTGTGAGAGAGCAAAATCAGTGAATGAGGAAAATCAGAGAAAGTGGAAAATCAGTGAAGCAGGAAAAGCAGTGGAACGGAAAATCAGTGAGAGAGGAAAAGCAGAGAAAGAGGAAAATCAGTGAATGAGGAAAATCAGTGAGAAATGGAAATCAGTGAGAGGAAAGTCAGTGGAATGGAAAATCATTGAGAGTGGAAAATCAATGAAAAAGGAATAATCAGTTAGAGAGGAAAATCAATGAGTGAGGGAAATCAACGAGTGAGAAAAATCATTGTGGGGAAATTCAGTGAGAGAGGAAAAACATTGAGAGAGAAAACCAGTGAGAGGAAAATCAGTGAGAGAGGAAAGTCAGTGACTGAGGGAAATCAACGAGTGAGGAAAATCAGTGAGAGAGGAAAATCAGTGACTGAGGGAAATCAACAAGTGAAGAAAATCATTGTAAGGAAATTCAGAGAGAGATAAAATCATTGAGAGATAAAATCAGTGAGGGGAAAATCAGTGAGAGAGGAAAATAAGAGAGTGCAGAAAATCAGTGAATCAGGAAAATCAGTGAGACAGGAAAATCAGTGAGAAATGAAAATCCGTGAGAGAGGAAACTCAGTGAGATGGGAAAATCAATGAGTGAGGACCATCACTGGGAGAGGGAAAATCAGTAGGAGAGGAATATCAGTGAGAGACAGAAAATCAGTGAGAGGGAAATCAGTGAGTGAGGAAAATGAGTGAGAGAGGGAAAATCAGTGAGATGTGTAAATCAATGAGTGAGGCAAATGAGTGAGAGGAATATCAGTGAGTGATCAATATCAGTGAGAGAGGAAAATCAGTGAAAGAGGAAAGTCATTGAGTGAGTAAAATCAGTGAGAGTGAAAATCAGTGAGAGGAAATCTGTGAATGAGGAAAATCAGAGAGAGGGGGAAATCAGTGAGAGAGGAAAATAAGTGAAATGGAAATTCAGTGAGAGAGGAAAGTCTGTGAAATGGTAAATCAGTGAGAGAGAAAAATCAGTGAGAGAAAATTCAGTGAGAGGGGAAAATCAGTCAGAGATCAAAATTGGTTAGAGGGGAAAGTCAGTGAGACAGGGAGATCACTGAGAGGAAAATAGGTGAGAGGGGAAATCTGCGAGAGATGTGAAATCTGTGAAAGAGGAGAATCAGACCGAGAGGACAAATAGTGAATGAGGAAAATCACGACAAAGAGAAATCAGTGACAGGAAATTCAGTGAGAGAGGAAAACCAGTGAAAGAGGAAAATCAGTGAGAGAGGAAAATCAGTGAGAGAAGAAAATCAGTGAAAGAGGAAAATCAGTGAGAGAGGGAAAAGAGTGAGAGAAAAATAAGTGAGAGAGTTAAATCAGCAAGAGGCAAAACCTGTGAGAGAGGAAAATCAGTGAGATAGAAAAAATCAGTGAGAGAGGAAAATCAGTGAGAGAAAATTCAGTGAGAGGGGAAAATCAGTGAGAGATGAAAATTGGTTAGAGAGGAAAGTCAGTGAGACAGGGAGATCACTGAGAGGAAAATAGGTGAGAGGGGAAATCTGCAAGAGATGTGAAATCTGTGAAAGAGGAAAATGAGACCGAGAGGACAAATAGTGAATGAGGAAAATCTCGACAAAGAGAAATCAGTGACAGGAGATTCAGTGAGAGAGGAAAATCAGTGAAAGAGGAAAATCAGTGAGAGAGGAAAATCAGTGAGAGAGGAAAATCAGTGAAAGAGGAAAAAAGTGAGAGATAAATAAGTGAGAGAGTTAAACCAGCAAGAGGCAAAACCTGTGAGAGAGGAAAATCAGTGAGTGAGGAAAATCAGTGAGTGAGGGAAAACTGTGAGTGGAAAATCAGTGAGAGAGAAAAATGAGTGACAGAGGAAAATCAGTGACAGAGGAAAATCAGTGAGAGAGGGAAAACAGTGAGAAAGGGTTAATCAGTTAGAAAGGAAAATCAGTGAGAGGAAAATCAATGAGAGAGGAAAATCAGTGAAAGAGGAAAATCAGTGAGAGAGGGAAAACAGTGAGAGATAAATAAGTGACAGTGTTAAATCAGCAAGAGGCAAAACCTGTGAGAGAGGAAAATCAGTGACATAGAAAAAATCATTGAGAGAGGAAAATAAGTAAGAGAGGAAATTCAGTGAGTGCAGGAAATCAGTGAGAGGAAAATCAGTAACTTAGGAAAATAAAAGAGAGAGGAAAACCAGTGAAAGAGGAAAATCAGTGAGTGAGGATAATCAACAAGAGGAAAAATCACAGAGAGCAAAATCAGTGAGAGGGAAAATCAGTGAGAGAGGGAAATCAGTGAGACAGGGAATTCAAAGAGAGAGGAAATCAGTGAGTGGGGAAAATCAGTGAGATAGGAAAATCAGTGAGTGAGCAGAATCAGTGAGAGGAAAATCAGTGAAAGAGGAAAATATGTCAGTGAGGATAAGTGTGAGAGAGCAAAATCAGTGAATGAGGAAAATCAGAGAAAGTGGAAAATTAGTGAAGCAGGAAAAGCAGTGGAACGGAAAATCAGTGAGAGAGGAAAAGCAGAGAAAGAGGAAAATCAGTGAATGAGGAAAATCAGTGAGAAATGGAAATCAGTGAGAGGAAAGTCAGTGGAATGGAAAATCATTGAGAGTGGAAAATCAATGAAAAAGGAATAATCAGTTAGAGAGGAAAATCAATGAGTGCGGGAAATCAACGAGTGAGAAAAATCATTGTGGGGAAATTCAGTGAGAGAGGAAAAACATTGAGAGAGAAAACCAGTGAGAGGAAAATCAGTGAGAGAGGAAAGTCAGTGACTGAGGGAAATCAACGAGTGAGGAAAATCAGTGAGAGAGGAAAATCAGTGACTGAGGGAAATCAATGAGTGAATAAATCAGTGAGAGAGGAAAATCAGTGACTCAGGGAAATCAACGAGTGAGGAAAATAAGTGAGAGAGGAAAATCAGTGAGAGAGGAAAATCAGTCAGAGAGGAAAATCAGTGAATAAGGAAAATCAGTGAGAGAAAAATCAGTGAGTGATGAAAATCACTGAGTGCAGAAAATGAGTGAGAGAGGAAAATCAGTGAATGATCAAAATCAGTGAGAGGAAAAGCTGTGAGATGAGAAAATCAATGAGAGAGGAAAATCAGTGAAAGAGGAAAATCGGTGAGTGAGCAAAAGCAGTGAGAGAGAAATCAGTGAGAGAGGAACATAAGTCAGAGAGAAAAAGAGTGGGGTGAGGAAAATCAGTGAAAGAGGAAAATCAGTGGAATGGAAAATCAGTGAGAGAGGGAAAATCAGTTAGAGAGGAAAATCAGTGAGTGAGGGAAATCAACAAGTGAAGAAAATCATTGTAAGGAAATTCAGAGAGAGATAAAATCATTGAGAGATAAAATCAGTGAGGGGAAAATCAGTGAGAGAGGAAAATAAGAGAGTGCAGAAAATCAGTGAATCAGGAAAATCAGTGAGACAGGAAAATCAGTGAGAAATGAAAATCCGTGAGAGAGGAAACTCAGTGAGATGGGAAAATCAATGAGTGAGGACCATCACTGGGAGAGGGAAAATCAGTAGGAGAGGAATATCAGTGAGAGACAGAAAATCAGTGAGAGAGGGAAATCAGTGAGTGAGGAAAATGAGTGAGAGAGGGAAAATCAGTGAGATGTGTAAATCAATGAGTGAGGCAAATGAGTGAGAGGAATATCAGTGAGTGATCAATATCAGTGAGAGAGGAAAATCAGTGAAAGAGGAAAGTCATTGAGTGAGTAAAATCAGTGAGAGTGAAAATCAGTGAGAGGAAATCTGTGAATGAGGAAAATCAGAGAGAGGGGGAAATCAGTGAGAGAGGAAAATAAGTGAAATGGAAATTCAGTGAGAGAGGAAAGTCTGTGAAATGGTAAATCAGTGAGAGAGAAAAATCAGTGAGAGAAAATTCAGTGAGAGGGGAAAATCAGTCAGAGATCAAAATTGGTTAGAGAGGAAAGTCAGTGAGACAGGGAGATCACTGAGAGGAAAATAGGTGAGAGGGGCAATCTGCGAGAGATGTGAAATCTGTGAAAGAGGAGAATCAGACTGAGAGGACAAATAGTGAATGAGGAAAATCACGACAAAGAGAAATCAGTGACAGGAAATTCAGTGAGAGAGGAAAACCAGTGAAAGAGGAAAATCAGTGAGAGAGGAAAATCAGTGAGAGAAGAAAATCAGTGAAAGAGGAAAATCAGTGAGAGAGGGAAAAGAGTGAGAGAAAAATAAGTGAGAGAGTTAAATCAGCAAGAGGCAAAACCTGTGAGAGAGGAAAATCAGTGAGATAGAAAAAATCAGTGAGAGAGGAAAATCAGTGAGAGAAAATTCAGTGAGAGGGGAAAATCAGTGAGAGATGAAAATTGGTTAGAGAGGAAAGTCAGTGAGACAGGGAGATCACTGAGAGGAAAATAGGTGAGAGGGGAAATCTGCAAGAGATGTGAAATCTGTGAAAGAGGAAAATGAGACCGAGAGGACAAATAGTGAATGAGAAAAATCTCGACAAAGAGAAATCAGTGACAGGAGATTCAGTGAGAGAGGAAAATCAGTGAAAGAGGAAAATCAGTGAGAGAGGAAAATCAGTGAGAGAGGAAAATCAGTGAAAGAGGAAAATCAGTGAGAGAGGGAAAACAGTGAGAGATAAATAAGTGAGAGAGTTAAACCAGCAAGAGGCAAAACCTGTGAGAGAGGAAAATCAGTGAGATAGAAAAAATCAGTGAGAGAGGAAAATCAGTGAGTGAGTAAAATAATTGAGCGGAATATCAGCAAGAGGGGCAATCTGTGAGAGGGAGAACCAGTGAGAGGAAAATCAGTGGGAGAGGGAAAATCAGTGAGAGGAAAAAAAATCGTTGAGCGAAAAATCAGTGACAGATGGAAATCTGTGAAAGAGGAAAACCAGTGAGATGGGAAAATCAGTGAAAGAGGGAAATCAGGAATAGAGGGCAATCAATGAGAGGGAAAATCAGTGAGTGAGGAAAATCAGTGAGAGGAAAGCCAGTGAGAGGGGAAAATCAATGAGCGAGGGAGATCAGTGACAGTGGAAAATCAGTGAGAGAGGAAACTCAGTGAGAGAGGAAATTTCAGTGAGACAAGAAATTCAGTGAGTGGAAAATCAATGAGAGGAAAATCAATGAAAGAGGAGAACCAGTGAGAGGAAAATCAGTGGGAGAGGGAAAATCAGTGAGAGGAAAAAAAATAGTTGAGCGGAAAATCAGTGACAGATGGAAATCTGTGAAAGAGAAAAATCAGTTAGAGAGGAAAATCAGTGAAAGAGGGAAATCAGGAAGAGAGAGAAATCAGTGAGTGAGGAAAATCAGTGAGAGGAAAATCAGTAAGAGAGAGAAATCAGTGAGTGAGGAAAATCAGTGAGATGAAAATAAGTGGAAGAGGGAAATCAGTGGGAGGAAATTCAGTGACAGAAGGAGATCAGTGACAAAGGAAAATCAATGAGAGAGGGAAATCAGTGCAAGGAATATAAGAGAGTGAGGAAAATCAGTGAGAGAGGGAAAATCAGTGCGAGGAAATACAGTGAGAGAGGAAAATCTGTGAGTGAGGAAAATCAGTGAGTGAGGGAATACTGTGAGTGGAATATCAGAGAGTGAGTAAAATCAGTGAGAGAGGAAAATCAGTGAGAGAGGAAAATCAGTGAGTGAGGAAAATCAGTGAGTGAGGGAAAACTGTGAGTGGAAAATCAGTGAGAGAGGAAAATCAGTGAGAGAGGAAAATCAGTGACAGAGGAAAATCAGTGAGAGAGGGAAAACAGTGAGAAAGGGTTAATCAGTTAGAAAGGAAAATCAGTGAGAGGAAAATCAATGAGAGAGGAAAATCAGTGAAAGAGGAAAATCAGTGAGAGAGGAAAATCAGTGAGAGATGAAAATCAGTGAAAGAGGAAAATCAGTGAGAGAGGGAAAACAGTGAGAGATAAATAAGTGAGAGAGTTAAATCAGCAAGAGGCAAAACCTGTGAGAGAGGAAAATCAGTGACATAGAAAAAATCATTGAGAGAGGAAAATAAGTAAGAGAGGAAATTCAGTGAGTGCAGGAAATCAGTGAGAGGAAAATCAGTAACTTAGGAAAATAAAAGAGAGAGGAAAACCAGTGAAAGAGGAAAATCAGTGAGTGAGGATAATCAACAAGAGGAAAAATCACAGAGAGCAAAATCAGTGAGAGGGAAAATCAGTGAGAGAGGGAAATCAGTGAGACAGGCAATTCAAAGAGAGAGGAAATCAGTGAGTGGGGAAAATCAGTGAGATAGGAAAATCAGTGAGTGAGCAGATTCAGTGAGAGGAAAATCAGTGAAAGAGGAAAATATGTCAGTGAGGATAAGTGTGAGAGAGCAAAATCAGTGAATGAGGAAAATCAGAGAAAGTGGAAAATCAGTGAAGCAGGAAAAGCAGTGGAACGGAAAATCAGTGAGAGAGGAAAAGCAGAGAAAGAGGAAAATCAGTGAATGAGGAAAATCAGTGAGAAATGGAAATCAGTGAGAGGAAAGTCAGTGGAATGGAAAATCATTGAGAGTGGAAAATCAATGAAAAAGGAATAATCAGTTAGAGAGGAAAATCAATGAGTGAGGGAAATCAACGAGTGAGCAAAATCATTGTGGGGAAATTCAGTGAGAGAGGAAAACATTGAGAGAGAAAACCAGTGAGAGGAAAATCAGTGAGAGAGGAAAGTCAGTGACTGAGGGAAATCAACGAGTGAGGAAAATCAGTGAGAGAGGAAAATCAGTGACTGAGGGAAATCAATGAGTGAATAAATCAGTGAGAGAGGAAAATCAGTGACTCAGGGAAATCAACGAGTGAGGAAAATAAGTGAGAGAGGAAAATCAGTGAGAGAGGAAAATCAGTCAGAGAGGAAAATCAGTGAATAAGGAAAATCAGTGAGAGGAAAATCAGTGAGTGATGAAAATCACTGAGTGCAGAAAATGAGTGAGAGAGGAAAATCAGTGAATGATCAAAATCAGTGAGAGAGGAAAAGCTGTGAGATGAGAAAATCAATGAGAGAGGAAAATCAGTGAAAGAGGAAAATCAGTGAGTGAGCAAAATCAGTGAGAGAGAAATCAGTGAGAGAGGAACATAAGTCAGAGAGAAAAAGAGTGGGGTGAGGAAAATCAGTGAACGAGGAAAATCAGTGGAATGGAAAATCAGTGAGAGAGGGAAAATCAGTTAGAGAGGAAAATCAGTGAGTGAGGGAAATCAACAAGTGAAGAAAATTATTGTAAGGAAATTCAGAGAGACATAAAATCATTGAGAGATAAAATCAGTGAGGGGAAAATCAGTGAGAGAGGAAAATAAGAGAGTGCAGAAAATCAGTGAATCAGGAAAATCAGTGAGACAGGAAAATCAGAGAGAAATGAAAATCCGTGAGAGAGGAAACTCAGTGAGATGGGAAAATCAATGAGTGAGGACCATCACTGGGAGAGGGAAAATCAGTAGGAGAGGAATATCAGTGAGAGACAGAAAATCAGTGAGAGAGGGAAATCAGTGAGTGAGGAAAATGAGTGAGAGAGGGAAAATCAGTGAGATGTGTAAATCAATGAGTGAGGCAAATGAGTGAGAGGAATATCAGTGAGTGATCAATATCAGTGAGAGAGGAAAATCAGTGAAAGAGGAAAGTCATTGAGTGAGTAAAATCAGTGAGAGTGAAAATCAGTGAGAGGAAATCTGTGAATGAGGAAAATCAGAGAGAGGGGGAAATCAGTGAGAGAGGAAAATAAGTGAAATGGAAATTCAGTGAGAGAGGAAAGTCTGTGAAATGGTAAATCAGTGAGACAGAAAAATCAGTGAGAGAAAATTCAGTGAGAGGGGAAAATCAGTCAGAGATCAAAATTGGTTAGAGAGGAAAGTCAGTGAGACAGGGAGATCACTGAGAGGAAAATAGGTGAGAGGGGAAATCTGCGAGAGATGTGAAATCTGTGAAAGAGGAGAATCAGACCGAGAGGACAAATAGTGAATGAGGAAAATCACGACAAAGAGAAATCAGTGACATGAAATTCAGTGAGAGAGGAAAACCAGTGAAAGAGGAAAATCAGTGAGAGAGGAAAATCAGTGAGAGAAGAAAATCCGTGAAAGAGGAAAATCAGTGAGAGAGGGAAAAGATTGAGAGAAAAATAAGTGAGAGAGTTAAATCAGCAAGAGGCAAAACCTGTGAGAGAGGAAAATCAGTGAGATAGAAAAAATCAGTGAGAGAGGAAAATCAGTGAGAGAAAATTCAGTGAGAGGGGAAAATCAGTGAGAGATGAAAATTGGTTAGAGAGGAAAGTCAGTGAGACAGGGAGATCACTGAGAGGAAAATAGGTGAGAGGGGAAATCTGCAAGAGATGTGAAATCTGTGAAAGAGGAAAATGAGACCGAGAGGAGAAATAGTGAATGAGGAAAATCTCGACAAAGAGAAATCAGTGACAGGAGATTCAGTGAGAGAGGAAAATCAGTGAAAGAGGAAAATCAGTGAGAGAGGAAAATCAGTGAGAGAGGAAAATCAGTGAAAGAGGAAAATCAGTGAGAGAGGGAAAACAGTGAGAGATAAATAAGTGAGAGAGTTAAACCAGCAAGAGGCAAAACCTGTGAGAGAGGAAAATCAGTGAGTGAGGAAAATCAGTGAGTGAGGGAAAACTGTGAGTGGAAAATCAGTGAGAGAGGAAAATGAGTGACAGAGGAAAATCAGTGACAGAGGAAAATCAGTGAGAGAGGGAAAACAGTGAGAAAGGGTTAATCAGTTAGAAAGGAAAATCAGTGAGAGGAAAATCAATGAGAGAGGAAAATCAGTGAAAGAGGAAAATCAGTGAGAGAGGAAAATCAGTGAGAGAGGAAAATCAGTGAAAGAGGAAAATCAGTGAGAGAGGGAAAACAGTGAGAGATAAATAAGTGAGAGAGTTAAATCAGCAAGAGGCAAAACCTGTGAGAGAGGAAAATCAGTGACATAGAAAAAATCATTGAGAGAGGAAAATAAGTAAGAGAGGAAATTCAGTGAGTGCAGGAAATCAGTGAGAGGAAAATCAGTAACTTAGGAAAATAAAAGAGAGAGGAAAACCAGTGAAAGAGGAAAATCAGTGAGTGAGGATAATCAACAAGAGGAAAGATCACAGAGAGCAAAATCAGTGAGAGGGAAAATCAGTGAGAGAGGGAAATCAGTGAGACAGGCAATTCAAAGAGAGAGGAAATCAGTGAGTGGGGAAAATCAGTGAGATAGGAAAATCAGTGAGTGAGCAGAATCAGTGAGAGGAAAATCAGTGAAAGAGGAAAATATGTCAGTGAGGATAAGAGTGGGATAGCAAAATCAGTGAATGAGGAAAATCAGTGAGAGAGGAAAATCAGTGAGAGAGGAAAATCAGTGAAAGAGGAAAATCAGTGAGAGAGGGAAAACAGTGAGAGATAAATAAGTGAGAGAGTTAAACCAGTAAGAGGCAAAACCTGTGAGAGAGGAAAATCAGTGAGATAGAAAAATCAGTGAGAGAGGAAAATCAGTGAGTGAGTATAATAATTGAGCAGAATATCAGCAAGAGGGGCAATCTGTGAGAGGGAGAACCAGTGAGAGGAAAATCAGTGGGAGAGGGAAAATCAGTGAGAGGAAAAAAAATCGTTGAGCGAAAAATCAGTGACAGATGGAAATCTGTGAAAGAGGAAAACCAGTGAGATGGGAAAATCAGTGAAAGAGGGAAATCAGGAATAGAGGGCAATCAATGAGAGGGAAAATCAGTGAGTGAGGAAAATCAGTGAGAGGAAAGCCAGTGAGAGGGGAAAATCAATGAGCGAGGGAGATCAGTGACAGTGGAAAATCAGTGAGAGAGGAAACTCAGTGAGAGAGGAAAATTCAGTGAGACAAGAAATTCAGTGAGAGGAAAATCAATGAGAGGAAAATCAATGAAAGAGGAGAACCAGTGAGAGGAAAATCAGTGGGAGAGGGAAAATCAGTGAGAGGAAAAAAAATAGTTGAGCGGAAAATCAGTGACAGATGGAAATCTGTGAAAGAGAAAAATCAGTTAGAGAGGAAAATCAGTGAAAGAGGGAAATCAGGAAGAGAGAGAAATCAGTGAGTGAGGAAAATCAGTGAGAGGAAAATCAGTAAGAGAGAGAAATCAGTGAGTGAGGAAAATCAGTGAGATGAAAATAAGTGGAAGAGGGAAATCAGTGGGAGGAAATTCAGTGACAGAAGGAGGTCAGTGACAGAGGAAAATCAATGAGAGAGGGAAATCAGTGCAAGGAATATAAGAGAGTGAGGAAAATCAGTGAGAGAGGGAAAATCAGTGCGAGGAAATACAGTGAGAGAGGAAAATCAGTGAGTGAGGAAAATCAGTGAGTGAGGGAATACTGTGAGTGGAATATCAGAGAGTGAGGAAAATCAGTGAGAGAGGAAAATCAGTGAGAGAGGAAAATCAGTGAGTGAGGAAAATCAGTGAGTGAGGGAAAACTGTGAGTGGAAAATCAGTGAGAGAGGAAAATCAGTGACAGAGGAAAATCAGTGAGAGAGGGAAAACAGTGAGAAAGGGTTAATCAGTTAGAAAGGAAAATCAGTGAGAGGAAAATCAATGAGAGAGGAAAATCAGTGAAAGAGGAAAATCAGTGAGAGAGGAAAATCAGTGAGAGAGGAAAATCAGTGAAAGAGGAAAATCAGTGAGAGAGGGAAAACAGTGAGAGATAAATAAGTGAGAGAGTTAAATCAGCAAGAGGCAAAACCTGTGAGAGAGGAAAATCAGTGACATAGAAAAAATCATTGAGAGAGGAAAATAAGTAAGAGAGGAAATTCAGTGAGTGCAGGAAATCAGTGAGAGGAAAATCAGTAACTTAGGAAAATAAAAGAGAGAGGAAAACCAGTGAAAGAGGAAAATCAGTGAGTGAGGATAATCAACAAGAGGAAAAATCACAGAGAGCAAAATCAGTGAGAGGGAAAATCAGTGAGAGAGGGAAATCAGTGAGACAGGGAATTCAAAGAGAGAGGAAATCAGTGAGTGGGGAAAATCAGTGAGATAGGAAAATCAGTGAGTGAGCAGAATCAGTGAGAGGAAAATCAGTGAAAGAGGAAAATATGTCAGTGAGGATAAGTGTGAGAGAGCAAAATCAGTGAATGAGGAAAATCAGAGAAAGTGGAAAATTAGTGAAGCAGGAAAAGCAGTGGAACGGAAAATCAGTGAGAGAGGAAAAGCAGAGAAAGAGGAAAATCAGTGAATGAGGAAAATCAGTGAGAAATGGAAATCAGTGAGAGGAAAGTCAGTGGAATGGAAAATCATTGAGAGTGGAAAATCAATGAAAAAGGAATAATCAGTTAGAGAGGAAAATCAATGAGTGAGGGAAATCAACGAGTGAGAAAAATCATTGTGGGGAAATTCAGTGAGAGAGGAAAAACATTGAGAGAGAAAACCAGTGAGAGGAAAATCAGTGAGAGAGGAAAGTCAGTGACTGAGGGAAATCAACGAGTGAGGAAAATCAGTGAGAGAGGAAAATCAGTGACTGAGGGAAATCAATGAGTGAATAAATCAGTGAGAGAGGAAAATCAGTGACTCAGGGAAATCAACGAGTGAGGAAAATAAGTGAGAGAGGAAAATCAGTCAGAGAGGAAAATCAGTCAGAGAGGAAAATCAGTGAATAAGGAAAATCAGTGAGAGAAAAATCAGTGAGTGATGAAAATCACTGAGTGCAGAAAATGAGTGAGAGAGGAAAATCAGTGAATGATCAAAATCAGTGAGAGAGGAAAAGCTGTGAGATGAGAAAATCAATGAGAGAGGAAAATCAGTGAAAGAGGAAAATCGGTGAGTGAGCAAAAGCAGTGAGAGAGAAATCAGTGAGAGAGGAACATAAGTCAGAGAGAAAAAGAGTGGGGTGAGGAAAATCAGTGAAAGAGGAAAATCAGTGGAATGGAAAATCAGTGAGAGAGGGAAAATCAGTTAGAGAGGAAAATCAGTGAGTGAGGGAAATCAACAAGTGAAGAAAATCATTGTAAGGAAATTCAGAGAGAGATAAAATCATTGAGAGATAAAATCAGTGAGGGGAAAATCAGTGAGAGAGGAAAATAAGAGAGTGCAGAAAATCAGTGAATCAGGAAAATCAGTGAGACAGGAAAATCAGTGAGAAATGAAAATCCGTGAGAGAGGAAACTCAGTGAGATGGGAAAATCAATGAGTGAGGACCATCACTGGGAGAGGGAAAATCAGTAGGAGAGGAATATCAGTGAGAGACAGAAAATCAGTGAGAGAGGGAAATCAGTGAGTGAGGAAAATGAGTGAGAGAGGGAAAATCAGTGAGATGTGTAAATCAATGAGTGAGGCAAATGAGTGAGAGGAATATCAGTGAGTGATCAATATCAGTGAGAGAGGAAAATCAGTGAAAGAGGAAAGTCATTGAGTGAGTAAAATCAGTGAGAGTGAAAATCAGTGAGAGGAAATCTGTGAATGAGGAAAATCAGAGAGAGGGGGAAATCAGTGAGAGAGGAAAATAAGTGAAATGGAAATTCAGTGAGAGAGGAAAGTCTGTGAAATGGTAAATCAGTGAGAGAGAAAAATCAGTGAGAGAAAATTCAGTGAGAGGGGAAAATCAGTCAGAGATCAAAATTGGTTAGAGAGGAAAGTCAGTGAGACAGGGAGATCACTGAGAGGAAAATAGGTGAGAGGGGAAATCTGCGAGAGATGTGAAATCTGTGAAAGAGGAGAATCAGACCGAGAGGACAAATAGTGAATGAGGAAAATCACGACAAAGAGAAATCAGTGACAGGAAATTCAGTGAGAGAGGAAAACCAGTGAAAGAGGAAAATCAGTGAGAGAGGAAAATCAGTGAGAGAAGAAAATCAGTGAAAGAGGAAAATCAGTGAGAGAGGGAAAAGAGTGAGAGAAAAATAAGTGAGAGAGTTAAATCAGCAAGAGGCAAAACCTGTGAGAGAGGAAAATCAGTGAGATAGAAAAAATCAGTGAGAGAGGAAAATCAGTGAGAGAAAATTCAGTGAGAGGGGAAAATCAGTGAGAGATGAAAATTGGTTAGAGAGGAAAGTCAGTGAGACAGGGAGATCACTGAGAGGAAAATAGGTGAGAGGGGAAATCTGCAAGAGATGTGAAATCTGTGAAAGAGGAAAATGAGACCGAGAGGACAAATAGTGAATGAGGAAAATCTCGACAAAGAGAAATCAGTGACAGGAGATTCAGTGAGAGAGGAAAATCAGTGAAAGAGGAAAATCAGTGAGAGAGGAAAATCAGTGAGAGAGGAAAATCAGTGAAAGAGGAAAATCAGTGAGAGAGGGAAAACAGTGAGAGATAAATAAGTGAGAGAGTTAAACCAGCAAGAGGCAAAACCTGTGAGAGAGGAAAATCAGTGAGATAGAAAAAATCAGTGAGAGAGGAAAATCAGTGAGTGAGTAAAATAATTGAGCGGAATATCAGCAAGAGTGGCAATCTGTGAGAGGGAGAACCAGTGAGAGGAAAATCAGTGGGAGAGGGAAAATCAGTGAGAGGAAAAAAAATCGTTGAGCGAAAAATCAGTGACAGATGGAAATCTGTGAAAGAGGAAAACCAGTGAGATGGGAAAATCAGTGAAAGAGGGAAATCAGGAATAGAGGGCAATCAATGAGAGGGAAAATCAGTGAGTGAGGAAAATCAGTGAGAGGAAAGCCAGTGGGAGGGGAAAATCAATGAGCGAGGGAGATCAGTGACAGTGGAAAATCAGTGAGAGAGGAAACTCAGTGAGAGAGGAAATTTCAGTGAGACAAGAAATTCAGTGAGAGGAAAATCAATGAGAGGAAAATCAATGAAAGAGGAGAACCAGTGAGAGGAAAATCAGTGGGAGAGGGAAAATCAGTGAGAGGAAAAAAAATAGTTGAGCAGAAAATCAGTGACAGATGGAAATCTGTGAAAGAGAAAAATCAGTTAGAGAGGAAAATCAGTGAAAGAGGGAAATCAGGAAGAGAGAGAAATCAGTGAGTGAGGAAAATCAGTGAGAGGAAAATCAGTAAGAGAGAGAAATCAGTGAGTGAGGAAAATCAGTGAGATGAAAATAAGTGGAAGAGGGAAATCAGTGGGAGGAAATTCAGTGACAGAAGGAGATCAGTGACAAAGGAAAATCAATGAGAGAGGGAAATCAGTGCAAGGAATATAAGAGAGTGAGGAAAATCAGTGAGAGAGGGAAAATCAGTGCGAGGAAATACAGTGAGAGAGGAAAATCAGTGAGTGAGGAAAATCAGTGAGTGAGGGAATACTGTGAGTGGAATATCAGAGAGTGAGTAAAATCAGTGAGAGAGGAAAATCAGTGAGAGAGGAAAATCAGTGAGTGAGGAAAATCAGTGAGTGAGGGAAAACTGTGAGTGGAAAATCAGTGAGAGAGGAAAATCAGTGACAGAGGAAAATCAGTGAGAGAGGGAAAACAGTGAGAAAGGGTTAATCAGTTAGAAAGGAAAATCAGTGAGAGGAAAATCAATGAGAGAGGAAAATCAGTGAAAGAGGAAAATCAGTGAAAGAGGAAAATCAGTGAGAGAGGGAAAACAGTGAGAGATAAATAAGTGAGAGAGTTAAATCAGCAAGAGGATCAGTGAGAGGAAAATCAATGAGAGAGGAAAATCAGTGAAAGAGGAAAATCAGTGAGTGAGGAAAATCAGTGAGTGAGGGAATACTGTGAGTGGAATATCAGAGAGTGAGGAAAATCAGTGAGAGAGGAAAATCAGTGACATAGAAAAAATCATTGAGAGAGGAAAATAAGTAAGAGAGGAAATTCAGTGAGTGCAGGAAATCAGTGAGAGGAAAATCAGTAACTTAGGAAAATAAAAGAGAGAGGAAAACCAGTGAAAGAGGAAAATCAGTGAGTGAGGATAATCAACAAGAGGAAAAATCACAGAGAGCAAAATCAGTGAGAGGGAAAATCAGTGAGAGAGGGAAATCAGTGAGACAGGCAATTCAAAGAGAGAGGAAATCAGTGAGTGGGGAAAATCAGTGAGATAGGAAAATCAGTGAGTGAGCAGATTCAGTGAGAGGAAAATCAGTGAAAGAGGAAAATATGTCAGTGAGGATAAGTGTGAGAGAGCAAAATCAGTGAATGAGGAAAATCAGAGAAAGTGGAAAATCAGTGAAGCAGGAAAAGCAGTGGAATGGAAAATCAGTGAGAGAGGAAAAGCAGAGAAAGAGGAAAATCAGTGAATGAGGAAAATCAGTGAGAAATGGAAATCAGTGAGAGGAAAGTCAGTGGAATGGAAAATCATTGAGAGTGGAAAATCAATGAAAAAGGAATAATCAGTTAGAGAGGAAAATCAATGAGTGAGGGAAATCAACGAGTGAGAAAAATCATTGTGGGGAAATTCAGTGAGAGAGGAAAACATTGAGAGAGAAAACCAGTGAGAGGAAAATCAGTGAGAGAGGAAAGTCAGTGACTGAGGGAAATCAACGAGTGAGGAAAATCAGTGAGAGAGGAAAATCAGTGACTGAGGGAAATCAATGAGTGAATAAATCAGTGAGAGAGGAAAATCAGTGACTCAGGGAAATCAACGAGTGAGGAAAATAAGTGAGAGAGGAAAATCAGTGAGAGAGGAAAATCAGTCAGAGAGGAAAATCAGTGAATAAGGAAAATCAGTGAGAGGAAAATCAGTGAGTGATGAAAATCACTGAGTGCAGAAAATGAGTGAGAGAGGAAAATCAGTGAATGATCAAAATCAGTGAGAGAGGAAAAGCTGTGAGATAAGAAAATCAATGAGAGAGGAAAATCAGTGAAAGAGGAAAATCAGTGAGTGAGCAAAATCAGTGAGAGAGAAATCAGTGAGAGAGGAACATAAGTCAGAGAGAAAAAGAGTGGGGTGAGGAAAATCAGTGAACGAGGAAAATCAGTGGAATGGAAAATCAGTGAATCAGGAAAATCAGTGAGACAGGAAAATCAGAGAGAAATGAAAATCCGTGAGAGAGGAAACTCAGTGAGATGGGAAAATCAATGAGTGAGGACCATCACTGGGAGAGGGAAAATCAGTAGGAGAGGAATATCAGTGAGAGACAGAAAATCAGTGAGAGAGGGAAATCAGTGAGTGAGGAAAATGAGTGAGAGAGGGAAAATCAGTGAGATGTGTAAATCAATGAGTGAGGCAAATGAGTGAGAGGAATATCAGTGAGTGATCAATATCAGTGAGAGAGGAAAATCAGTGAAAGAGGAAAGTCATTGAGTGAGTAAAATCAGTGAGAGTGAAAATCAGTGAGAGGAAATCTGTGAATGAGGAAAATCAGAGAGAGGGGGAAATCAGTGAGAGAGGAAAATAAGTGAAATGGAAATTCAGTGAGAGAGGAAAGTCTGTGAAATGGTAAATCAGTGAGAGAGAAAAATCAGTGAGAGAAAATTCAGTGAGAGGGGAAAATCAGTCAGAGATCAAAATTGGTTAGAGAGGAAAGTCAGTGAGACAGGGAGATCACTGAGAGGAAAATAGGTGAGAGGGGAAATCTGCGAGAGATGTGAAATCTGTGAAAGAGGAGAATCAGACCGAGAGGACAAATAGTGAATGAGGAAAATCACGACAAAGAGAAATCAGTGACAGGAAATTCAGTGAGAGAGGAAAACCAGTGAAAGAGGAAAATCAGTGAGAGAGGAAAATCAGTGAGAGAAGAAAATCAGTGAAAGAGGAAAATCAGTGAGAGAGGGAAAAGAGTGAGAGAAAAATAAGTGAGAGAGTTAAATCAGCAAGAGGCAAAACCTGTGAGAGAGGAAAATCAGTGAGATAGAAAAAATCAGTGAGAGAGGAAAATCAGTGAGAGAAAATTCAGTGAGAGGGGAAAATCAGTGAGAGATGAAAATTGGTTAGAGAGGAAAGTCAGTGAGACAGGGAGATCACTGAGAGGAAAATAGGTGAGAGGGGAAATCTGCAAGAGATGTGAAATCTGTGAAAGAGGAAAATGAGACCGAGAGGACAAATAGTGAATGAGGAAAATCTCGACAAAGAGAAATCAGTGACAGGAGATTCAGTGAGAGAGGAAAATCAGTGAAAGAGGAAAATCAGTGAGAGAGGAAAATCAGTGAGAGAGGAAAATCAGTGAAAGAGGAAAATCAGTGAGAGAGGGAAAACAGTGAGAGATAAATAAGTGAGAAAGTTAAACCAGCAAGAGGCAAAACCTGTGAGAGAGGAAAATCAGTGAGATAGAAAAAATCAGTGAGAGAGGAAAATCAGTGAGTGAGTAAAATAATTGAGCGGAATATCAGCAAGAGGGGCAATCTGTGAGAGGGAGAACCAGTGAGAGGAAAATCAGTGGGAGAGGGAAAATCAGTGAGAGGAAAAAAAATCGTTGAGCGAAAAATCAGTGACAGATGGAAATCTGTGAAAGAGGAAAACCAGTGAGATGGGAAAATCAGTGAAAGAGGGAAATCAGGAATAGAGGGCAATCAATGAGAGGGAAAATCAGTGAGTGAGGAAAATCAGTGAGAGGAAAGCCAGTGAGAGGGGAAAATCAATGAGCGAGGGAGATCAGTGACAGTGGAAAATCAGTGAGAGAGGAAACTCAGTGAGAGAGGAAAATTCAGTGAGACAAGAAATTCAGTGAGAGGAAAATTAATGAGAGGAAAATCAATGAAAGAGGAGAACCAGTGAGAGGAAAATCAGTGGGAGAGGGAAAATCAGTGAGAGGAAAAAAAATAGTTGAACGGAAAATCAGTGACAGATGGAAATCTGTGAAAGAGAAAAATTAGTTAGAGAGGAAAATCAGTGAAAGAGGGAAATCAGGAAGAGAGAGAAATCAGTGAGTGAGGAAAATCAGTGAGAGGAAAATCAGTAAGAGAGAGAAATCAGTGAGTGAAGAAAATCAGTGAGATGAAAATAAGTGGAAGAGGGAAATCAGTGGGAGGAAATTCAGTGACAGAAGGAGATCAGTGACAGAGGAAAATCAATGAGAGAGGGAAATCAGTGCAAGGAATATAAGAGAGTGAGGAAAATCAGTGAGAGAGGGAAAATCAGTGCGAGGAAATACAGTGAGAGAGGAAAATCAGTGAGTGAGGAAAATCAGTGAGTGAGGGAATACTGTGAGTGGAATATCAGAGAGTGAGGAAAATCAGTGAGAGAGGAAAATCAGTGAGAGAGGAAAATCAGTGAGTGAGGAAAATCAGTGAGTGAGGGAAAACTGTGAGTGGAAAATCAGTGAGAGAGGAAAATCAGTGACAGAGGAAAATCAGTGACAGAGGAAAATCAGTGAGAGAGGGAAAACAGTGAGAAAGGGTTAATCAGTTAGAAAGGAAAATCAGTGAGAGGAAAATCAATGAGAGAGGAAAATCAGTGAAAGAGGAAAATCAGTGAGAGAGGAAAATCAGTGAGAGAGGAAAATCAGTGAAAGAGGAAAATCAGTGAGAGAGGGAAAACAGTGAGAGATAAATAAGTGAGAGAGTTAAATCAGCAAGAGGCAAAACCTGTGAGAGAGGAAAATCAGTGACATAGAAAAAATCATTGAGAGAGGAAAATAAGTAAGAGAGGAAATTCAGTGAGTGCAGGAAATCAGTGAGAGGAAAATCAGTAACTTAGGAAAATAAAAGAGAGAGGAAAACCAGTGAAAGAGGAAAATCAGTGAGTGAGGATAATCAACAAGAGGAAAAATCACAGAGAGCAAAATCAGTGAGAGGGAAAATCAGTGAGAGAGGGAAATCAGTGAGACAGGCAATTCAAAGAGAGAGGAAATCAGTGAGTGGGGAAAATCAGTGAGATAGGAAAATCAGTGAGTGAGCAGATTCAGTGAGAGGAAAATCAGTGAAAGAGGAAAATATGTCAGTGAGGATAAGTGTGAGAGAGCAAAATCAGTGAATGAGGAAAATCAGAGAAAGTGGAAAATCAGTGAAGCAGGAAAAGCAGTGGAACGGAAAATCAGTGAGAGAGGAAAAGCAGAGAAAGAGGAAAATCAGTGAATGAGGAAAATCAGTGAGAAATGGAAATCAGTGAGAGGAAAGTCAGTGGAATGGAAAATCATTGAGTGGAAAATCAATGAAAAAGGAATAATCAGTTAGAGAGGAAAATCAATGAGTGAGGGAAATCAGTCAAAGAGGAAAATCAGTGAATAAGGAAAATCAGTGAGAGGAAAATCAGTGAGTGATGAAAATCACTGAGTGCAGAAAATGAGTGAGAGAGGAAAATCAGTGAATGATCAAAATCAGTGAGAGAGGAAAAGCTGTGAGATGAGAAAATCAATGAGAGAGGAAAATCAGTGAAAGAGGAAAATCAGTGAGTGAGCAAAATCAGTGAGAGAGAAATCAGTGAGAGAGGAACATAAGTCAGAGAGAAAAAGAGTGGGGTGAGGAAAATCAGTGAACGAGGAGAATCAGTGGAATGGAAAATCAGTGAGAGAGGGAAAATCAGTTAGAGAGGAAAATCAGTGAGTGAGGGAAATCAACAAGTGAAGAAAATCATTGTAAGGAAATTCAGAGAGACATAAAATCATTGAGAGATAAAATCAGTGAGGGGAAAATCAGTGAGAGAGGAAAATAAGAGAGTGCAGAAAATCAGTGAATCAGGAAAATCAGTGAGACAGGAAAATCAGTGAGAAATGAAAATCCGTGAGAGAGGAAACTCAGTGAGATGGGAAAATCAATGAGTGAGGACCATCACTGGGAGAGGGAAAATCAGTAGGAGAGGAATATCAGTGAGAGACAGAAAATCAGTGAGAGAGGGAAATCAGTGAGTGAGGAAAATGAGTGAGAGAGGGAAAATCAGTGAGATGTGTAAATCAATGAGTGAGGCAAATGAGTGAGAGGAATATCAGTGAGTGATCAATATCAGTGAGAGAGGAAAATCAGTGAAAGAGGAAAGTCATTGAGTGAGTAAAATCAGTGAGAGAGAAAATCAGTGAGAGGAAATCTGTGAATGAGGAAAATCAGAGAGAGGGGAAAATCAGTGAGAGAGGAAAATAAGTGAAATGGAAATTCAGTGAGAGAGGAAAGTCTGTGAAATGGTAAATCAGTGAGAGAGAAAAATCAGTGAGAGAAAATTCAGTGAGAGGGGAAAATCAGTGAGAGATCAAAATTGGTTAGAGAGGAAAGTCAGTGAGACAGGGAGATCACTGAGAGGAAAATAGGTGAGAGGGGAAATCTGCGAGAGATGTGAAATCTGTGAAAGAGGAGAATCAGACCGAGAGGACAAATAGTGAATGAGGAAAATCACGACAAAGAGAAATCAGTGACAGGAAATTCAGTGAGAGAGGAAAACCAGTGAAAGAGGAAAATCAGTGAGAGAGGGAAAACAGTGAGAAAGGGTTAATCAGTTAGAAAGGAAAATCAGTGAGAGGAAAATCAATGAGAGAGGAAAATCAGTGAAAGAGGAAAATCAGTGAGAGAGCAAAATCAGTGAGAGAGGAAAATCAGTGAAAGAGGAAAATCAGTGAGAGAGGGAAAACAGTGAGAGATAAATAAGTGAGAGAGTTAAATCAGCAAGAGGCAAAACCTGTGAGAGAGGAAAATCAGTGACATAGAAAAAATCATTGAGAGAGGAAAATAAGTAAGAGAGGAAATTCAGTGAGTGCAGGAAATCAGTGAGAGGAAAATCAGTAACTTAGGAAAATAAAAGAGAGAGGAAAACCAGTGAAAGAGGAAAATCAGTGAGTGAGGATAATCAACAAGAGGAAAAATCACAGAGAGCAAAATCAGTGAGAGGGAAAATCAGTGAGAGAGGGAAATCAGTGAGACAGGCAATTCAAAGAGAGAGGAAATCAGTGAGTGGGGAAAATCAGTGAGATAGGAAAATCAGTGAGTGAGCAGATTCAGTGAGAGGAAAATCAGTGAAAGAGGAAAATATGTCAGTGAGGATAAGTGTGAGAGAGCAAAATCAGTGAATGAGGAAAATCAGAGAAAGTGGAAAATCAGTGAAGCAGGAAAAGCAGTGGAACGGAAAATCAGTGAGAGAGGAAAAGCAGAGAAAGAGGAAAATCAGTGAATGAGGAAAATCAGTGAGAAATGGAAATCAGTGAGAGGAAAGTCAGTGGAATGGAAAATCATTGAGAGTGGAAAATCAATGAAAAAGGAATAATCAGTTAGAGAGGAAAATCAATGAGTGAGGGAAATCAACGAGTGAGAAAAATCATTGTGGGGAAATTCAGTGAGAGAGGAAAACATTGAGAGAGAAAACCAGTGAGAGGAAAATCAGTGAGAGAGGAAAGTCAGTGACTGAGGGAAATCAACGAGTGAGGAAAATCAGTGAGAGAGGAAAATCAGTGACTGAGGGAAATCAATGAGTGAATAAATCAGTGAGAGAGGAAAATCAGTGACTCAGGGAAATCAACGAGTGAGGAAAATAAGTGAGAGAGGAAAATCAGTGAGAGAGGAAAATCAGTCAGAGAGGAAAATCAGTGAATAAGGAAAATCAGTGAGAGGAAAATCAGTGAGTGATGAAAATCACTGAGTGCAGAAAATGAGTGAGAGAGGAAAATCAGTGAATGATCAAAATCAGTGAGAGAGGAAAAGCTGTGAGATGAGAAAATCAATGAGAGAGGAAAATCAGTGAAAGAGGAAAATCAGTGAGTGAGCAAAATCAGTGAGAGAGAAATCAGTGAGAGAGGAACATAAGTCAGAGAGAAAAAGAGTGGGGTGAGGAAAATCAGTGAACGAGGAGAATCAGTGGAATGGAAAATCAGTGAGAGAGGGAAAATCAGTTAGAGAGGAAAATCAGTGAGTGAGGGAAATCAACAAGTGAAGAAAATCATTGTAAGGAAATTCAGAGAGACATAAAATCATTGAGAGATAAAATCAGTGAGGGGAAAATCAGTGAGAGAGGAAAATAAGAGAGTGCAGAAAATCAGTGAATCAGGAAAATCAGTGAGACAGGAAAATCAGTGAGAAATGAAAATCCGTGAGAGAGGAAACTCAGTGAGATGGGAAAATCAATGAGTGAGGACCATCACTGGGAGAGGGAAAATCAGTAGGAGAGGAATATCAGTGAGAGACAGAAAATCAGTGAGAGAGGGAAATCAGTGAGTGAGGAAAATGAGTGAGAGAGGGAAAATCAGTGAGATGTGTAAATCAATGAGTGAGGCAAATGAGTGAGAGGAATATCAGTGAGTGATCAATATCAGTGAGAGAGGAAAATCAGTGAAAGAGGAAAGTCATTGAGTGAGTAAAATCAGTGAGAGAGAAAATCAGTGAGAGGAAATCTGTGAATGAGGAAAATCAGAGAGAGGGGAAAATCAGTGAGAGAGGAAAATAAGTGAAATGGAAATTCAGTGAGAGAGGAAAGTCTGTGAAATGGTAAATCAGTGAGAGAGAAAAATCAGTGAGAGAAAATTCAGTGAGAGGGGAAAATCAGTGAGAGATCAAAATTGGTTAGAGAGGAAAGTCAGTGAGACAGGGAGATCACTGAGAGGAAAATAGGTGAGAGGGGAAATCTGCGAGAGATGTGAAATCTGTGAAAGAGGAGAATCAGACCGAGAGGACAAATAGTGAATGAGGAAAATCACGACAAAGAGAAATCAGTGACAGGAAATTCAGTGAGAGAGGAAAACCAGTGAAAGAGGAAAATCAGTGAGAGAGGGAAAACAGTGAGAAAGGGTTAATCAGTTAGAAAGGAAAATCAGTGAGAGAGGGAAAACGGTGAGAAAGGGTTAATCAGTTAGAAAGGAAAATCAGTGCGAGGAAAATCAATGAGAGAGGAAAATCAGTGAAAGAGGAAAATCAGTGAGAGAGCAAAATCAGTGAGAGAGGAAAATCAGTGAAAGAGGAAAATCAGTGAGAGAGGGAAAACAGTGAGAGATAAATAAGTGAGAGAGTTAAATCAGCAAGAGGCAAAACCTGTGAGAGAGGAAAATCAGTGACATAGAAAAAATCATTGAGAGAGGAAAATAAGTAAGAGAGGAAATTCAGTGAGTGCAGGAAATCAGTGAGAGGAAAATCAGTAACTTAGGAAAATAAAAGAGAGAGGAAAACCAGTGAAAGAGGAAAATCAGTGAGTGAGGATAATCAACAAGAGGAAAAATCACAGAGAGCAAAATCAGTGAGAGGGAAAATCAGTGAGAGAGGGAAATCAGTGAGACAGGCAATTCAAAGAGAGAGGAAATCAGTGAGTGGGGAAAATCAGTGAGATAGGAAAATCAGTGAGTGAGCAGATTCAGTGAGAGGAAAATCAGTGAAAGAGGAAAATATGTCAGTGAGGATAAGTGTGAGAGAGCAAAATCAGTGAATGAGGAAAATCAGAGAAAGTGGAAAATCAGTGAAGCAGGAAAAGCAGTGGAACGGAAAATCAGTGAGAGAGGAAAAGCAGAGAAAGAGGAAAATCAGTGAATGAGGAAAATCAGTGAGAAATGGAAATCAGTGAGAGGAAAGTCAGTGGAATGGAAAATCATTGAGAGTGGAAAATCAATGAAAAAGGAATAATCAGTTAGAGAGGAAAATCAATGAGTGAGGGAAATCAACGAGTGAGAAAAATCATTGTGGGGAAATTCAGTGAGAGAGGAAAACATTGAGAGAGAAAACCAGTGAGAGGAAAATCAGTGAGAGAGGAAAGTCAGTGACTGAGGGAAATCAACGAGTGAGGAAAATCAGTGAGAGAGGAAAATCAGTGACTGAGGGAAATCAATGAGTGAATAAATCAGTGAGAGAGGAAAATCAGTGACTCAGGGAAATCAACGAGTGAGGAAAATAAGTGAGAGAGGAAAATCAGTGAGAGAGGAAAATCAGTCAGAGAGGAAAATCAGTGAATAAGGAAAATCAGTGAGAGGAAAATCAGTGAGTGATGAAAATCACTGAGTGCAGAAAATGAGTGAGAGAGGAAAATCAGTGAATGATCAAAATCAGTGAGAGAGGAAAAGCTGTGAGATGAGAAAATCAATGAGAGAGGAAAATCAGTGAAAGAGGAAAATCAGTGAGTGAGCAAAATCAGTGAGAGAGAAATCAGTGAGAGAGGAACATAAGTCAGAGAGAAAAAGAGTGGGGTGAGGAAAATCAGTGAACGAGGAGAATCAGTGGAATGGAAAATCAGTGAGAGAGGGAAAATCAGTTAGAGAGGAAAATCAGTGAGTGAGGGAAATCAACAAGTGAAGAAAATCATTGTAAGGAAATTCAGAGAGACATAAAATCATTGAGAGATAAAATCAGTGAGGGGAAAATCAGTGAGAGAGGAAAATAAGAGAGTGCAGAAAATCAGTGAATCAGGAAAATCAGTGAGACAGGAAAATCAGTGAGAAATGAAAATCCGTGAGAGAGGAAACTCAGTGAGATGGGAAAATCAATGAGTGAGGACCATCACTGGGAGAGGGAAAATCAGTAGGAGAGGAATATCAGTGAGAGACAGAAAATCAGTGAGAGAGGGAAATCAGTGAGTGAGGAAAATGAGTGAGAGAGGGAAAATCAGTGAGATGTGTAAATCAATGAGTGAGGCAAATGAGTGAGAGGAATATCAGTGAGTGATCAATATCAGTGAGAGAGGAAAATCAGTGAAAGAGGAAAGTCATTGAGTGAGTAAAATCAGTGAGAGAGAAAATCAGTGAGAGGAAATCTGTGAATGAGGAAAATCAGAGAGAGGGGAAAATCAGTGAGAGAGGAAAATAAGTGAAATGGAAATTCAGTGAGAGAGGAAAGTCTGTGAAATGGTAAATCAGAGAGAGAGAAAAATCCGTGAGAGAAAATTCAGTGAGAGGGGAAAATCAGTGAGAGATCAAAATTGGTTAGAGAGGAAAGTCAGTGAGACAGGGAGATCACTGAGAGGAAAATAGGTGAGAGGGGAAATCTGCGAGAGATGTGAAATCTGTGAAAGAGGAGAATCAGACCGAGAGCACAAATAGTGAATGAGGAAAATCACAACAAAGAGAAATCAGTGACAGGAAATTCAGTGAGAGAGGAAAACCAGTGAAAGAGGAAAATCAGTGAGAGAGGAAAATCAGTGAGAGAAGAAAATCAGTGAAAGAGGAAAATCAGTGAGAGAGGGAAAAGAGTGAGAGAAAAATAAGTGAGAGAGTTAAATCAGCAAGAGGCAAAACCTGTGAGAGAGGAAAATCAGTGAGATAGAAAAAATCAGTGAGAGAGGAAAATCAGTGAGAGAAAATTCAGTGAGAGGGGAAAATCAGTGAGAGATGAAAATTGGTTAGAGAGGAAAGTCAGTGAGACAGCGAGATCACTGAGAGGAAAATAGGTGAGAGGGGAAATCTGCAAGAGATGTGAAATCTGTGAAAGAGCAAAATGAGACTGAGAGGACAAATAGTGAATGAGGAAAATCTCGACAAAGAGAAATCAGTGACAGGAGATTCAGTGAGAGAGGAAAATCAGTGAAAGAGAAAAATCAGTGAGAGAGGAAAATCAGTGAGAGAGGAAAATCAGTGAAAGAGGAAAATCAGTGAGAGAGGGAAAACAGTGAGAGATAAATAAGTGAGAGAGTTAAACCAGCAAGAGGCAAAACCTGTGAGAGAGGAAAATCAGTGAGATAGAAAAAATCAGTGAGAGAGGAAAATCAGTGAGTGAGTAAAATAATTGAGCGGAATATCAGCAAGAGGGGCAATCTGTGAGAGGGAAAACCAGTGAGAGGAAAATCAGTGGGAGAGGGAAAATCAGCGAGAGGAAAAAAAACCGTTGAGCGAAAAATCAGTGACAGATGGAAATCTGTGAAAGAGGAAAACCAGTGAGATGGGAAAATCAGTGAAAGAGGGAAATCAGGAATAGAGGGCAATCAATGAGAGGGAAAATCAGTGAGTGAGGAAAATCAGTGAGAGGAAAGCCAGTGAGAGGGGAATATCAATGAGCGAGGGAGATCAGTGACAGTGGAAAATCAGTGAGAGAGGAAACTCAGTGAGAGAGGAAAATTCAGTGAGACAAGAAATTCAGTGAGAGGAAAATCAATGAGAGGAAAATCAATGAAAGAGGAGAACCAATGAGAGGAAAATCAGTGGGAGAGGGAAAATCAGTGAGAGGAAAAAAAATAGTTGAGCGGAAAATCAGTGACAGATGGAAATCTGTGAAAGAGAAAAATCAGTTAGAGAGGAAAATCAGTGAAAGAGGGAAATCAGGAAGAGAGAGAAATCAGTGAGTGAGGAAAATCAGTGAGAGGAAAATCAGTAAGAGAGAGAAATCAGTGAGTGAGGAAAATCAGTGAGATGAAAATAAGTGGAAGAGGGAAATCAGTGGGAGGAAATTCAGTGACAGAAGGAGATCAGTGACAGAGGAAAATCAATGAGAGAGGGAAATCAGTGCAAGGAATATAAGAGAGTGAGGAAAATCAGTGAGAGAGGGAAAATCAGTGCGAGGAAATACAGTGAGAGAGGAAAATCAGTGAGTGAGGAAAATCAGTGAGTGAGGGAATACTGTGAGTGGAATATCAGAGAGTGAGGAAAATCAGTGAGAGAGGAAAATCAGTGAGAGAGGAAAATCAGTGAGTGAGGAAAATCAGTGAGTGAGGGAAAACTGTGAGTGGAAAATCAGTGAGAGAGGAAAATCAGTGACAGAGGAAAATCAGTGACAGAGGAAAATCAGTGAGAGAGGGAAAACAGTGAGAAAGGGCTAATCAGTTAGAAAGGAAAATCAGTGAGAGGAAAATCAATGAGAGAGGAAAATCAGTGAAAGAGGAAAATCAGTGAGAGAGGAAAATCAGTGAGAGAGGAAAATCAGTGAAAGAGGAAAATCAGTGAGAGAGGGGAAACAGTGAGAGATAAATAAGTGAGAGAGTTAAATCAGCAAGAGGCAAAACCTGTGAGAGAGGAAAATCAGTGACATAGAAAAAATCATTGAGAGAGGAAAATAAGTAAGAGAGGAAATTCAGTGAGTGCAGGAAATCAGTGAGAGGAAAATCAGTAACTTAGGAAAATAAAAGAGAGAGGAAAACCAGTGAAAGAGGAAAATCAGTGAGTGAGGATAATCAACAAGAGGAAAAATCACAGAGAGCAAAATCAGTGAGAGGGAAAATCAGTGAGAGAGGGAAATCAGTGAGACAGGCAATTCAAAGAGAGAGGAAATCAGTGAGTGGGGAAAATCAGTGAGATAGGAAAATCAGTGAGTGAGCAGATTCAGTGAGAGGAAAATCAGTGAAAGAGGAAAATATGTCAGTGAGGATAAGTGTGAGAGAGCAAAATCAGTGAATGAGGAAAATCAGAGAAAGTGGAAAATCAGTGAAGCAGGAAAAGCAGTGGAACGGAAAATCAGTGAGAGAGGAAAAGCAGAGAAAGAGGAAAATCAGTGAATGAGGAAAATCAGTGAGAAATGGAAATCAGTGAGAGGAAAGTCAGTGGAATGGAAAATCATTGAGAGTGGAAAATCAATGAAAAAGGAATAATCAGTTAGAGAGGAAAATCAATGAGTGAGGGAAATCAACGAGTGAGAAAAATCATTGTGGGGAAATTCAGTGAGAGAGGAAAACATTGAGAGAGAAAACCAGTGAGAGGAAAATCAGTGAGAGAGGAAAGTCAGTGACTGAGGGAAATCAACGAGTGAGGAAAATCAGTGAGAGAGGAAAATCAGTGACTGAGGGAAATCAATGAGTGAATAAATCAGTGAGAGAGGAAAATCAGTGACTCAGGGAAATCAACGAGTGAGGAAAATAAGTGAGAGAGGAAAATCAGTGAGAGAGGAAAATCAGTCAGAGAGGAAAATCAGTGAATAAGGAAAATCAGTGAGAGGAAAATCAGTGAGTGATGAAAATCACTGAGTGCAGAAAATGAGTGAGAGAGGAAAATCAGTGAATGATCAAAATCAGTGAGAGAGGAAAAGCTGTGAGATGAGAAAATCAATGAGAGAGGAAAATCAGTGAAAGAGGAAAATCAGTGAGTGAGCAAAATCAGTGAGAGAGAAATCAGTGAGAGAGGAACATAAGTCAGAGAGAAAAAGAGTGGGGTGAGGAAAATCAGTGAACGAGGAAAATCAGTGGAATGGAAAATCAGTGAGAGAGGGAAAATCAGTTAGAGAGGAAAATCAGTGAGTGAGGGAAATCAACAAGTGAAGAAAATTATTGTAAGGAAATTCAGAGAGACATAAAATCATTGAGAGATAAAATCAGTGAGGGGAAAATCAGTGAGAGAGGAAAATAAGAGAGTGCAGAAAATCAGTGAATCAGGAAAATCAGTGAGACAGGAAAATCAGAGAGAAATGAAAATCCGTGAGAGAGGAAACTCAGTGAGATGGGAAAATCAATGAGTGAGGACCATCACTGGGAGAGGGAAAATCAGTAGGAGAGGAATATCAGTGAGAGACAGAAAATCAGTGAGAGAGGGAAATCAGTGAGTGAGGAAAATGAGTGAGAGAGGGAAAATCAGTGAGATGTGTAAATCAATGAGTGAGGCAAATGAGTGAGAGGAATATCAGTGAGTGATCAATATCAGTGAGAGAGGAAAATCAGTGAAAGAGGAAAGTCATTGAGTGAGTAAAATCAGTGAGAGTGAAAATCAGTGAGAGGAAATCTGTGAATGAGGAAAATCAGAGAGAGGGGGAAATCAGTGAGAGAGGAAAATAAGTGAAATGGAAATTCAGTGAGAGAGGAAAGTCTGTGAAATGGTAAATCAGTGAGAGAGAAAAATCAGTGAGAGAAAATTCAGTGAGAGGGGAAAATCAGTCAGAGATCAAAATTGGTTAGAGAGGAAAGTCAGTGAGACATGGAGATCACTGAGAGGAAAATAGGTGAGAGGGGAAATCTGCGAGAGATGTGAAATCTGTGAAAGAGGAGAATCAGACCGAGAGGACAAATAGTGAATGAGGAAAATCACGACAAAGAGAAATCAGTGACATGAAATTCAGTGAGAGAGGAAAACCAGTGAAAGAGGAAAATCAGTGAGAGAGGAAAATCAGTGAGAGAAGAAAATCAGTGAAAGAGGAAAATCAGTGAGAGAGGGAAAAGATTGAGAGAAAAATAAGTGAGAGAGTTAAATCAGCAAGAGGCAAAACCTGTGAGAGAGGAAAATCAGTGAGATAGAAAAAATCAGTGAGAGAGGAAAATCAGTGAGAGAAAATTCAGTGAGAGGGGAAAATCAGTGAGAGATGAAAATTGGTTAGAGAGGAAAGTCAGTGAGACAGGGAGATCACTGAGAGGAAAATAGGTGAGAGGGGAAATCTGCAAGAGATGTGAAATCTGTGAAAGAGGAAAATGAGACCGAGAGGACAAATAGTGAATGAGGAAAATCTCGACAAAGAGAAATCAGTGACAGGAGATTCAGTGAGAGAGGAAAATCAGTGAAAGAGGAAAATCAGTGAGAGAGGAAAATCAGTGAGAAAGGAAAATCAGTGAAAGAGGAAAATCAGTGAGAGAGGGAAAACAGTGAGAGATAAATAAGTGAGAGAGTTAAACCAGCAAGAGGCAAAACCTGTGAGAGAGGAAAATCAGTGAGTGAGGAAAATCAGTGAGTGAGGGAAAACTGTGAGTGGAAAATCAGTGAGAGAGGAAAATGAGTGACAGAGGAAAATCAGTGACAGAGGAAAATCAGTGAGAGAGGGAAAACAGTGAGAAAGGGTTAATCAGTTAGAAAGGAAAATCAGTGAGAGGAAAATCAATGAGAGAGGAAAATCAGTGAAAGAGGAAAATCAGTGAGAGAGGAAAATCAGTGAGAGAGGAAAATCAGTGAAAGAGGAAAATCAGTGAGAGAGGGAAAACAGTGAGAGATAAATAAGTGAGAGAGTTAAATCAGCAAGAGGCAAAACCTGTGAGAGAGGAAAATCAGTGACATAGAAAAAATCATTGAGAGAGGAAAATAAGTAAGAGAGGAAATTCAGTGAGTGCAGGAAATCAGTGAGAGGAAAATCAGTAACTTAGGAAAATAAAAGAGAGAGGAAAACCAGTGAAAGAGGAAAATCAGTGAGTGAGGATAATCAACAAGAGGAAAGATCACAGAGAGCAAAATCAGTGAGAGGGAAAATCAGTGAGAGAGGGAAATCAGTGAGACAGGCAATTCAAAGAGAGAGGAAATCAGTGAGTGGGGAAAATCAGTGAGATAGGAAAATCAGTGAGTGAGCAGAATCAGTGAGAGGAAAATCAGTGAAAGAGGAAAATATGTCAGTGAGGATAAGAGTGGGATAGCAAAATCAGTGAATGAGGAAAATCAGTGAGAGAGGAAAATCAGTGAGAGAGGAAAATCAGTGAAAGAGGAAAATCAGTGAGAGAGGGAAAACAGTGAGAGATAAATAAGTGAGAGAGTTAA
Organism: Somniosus microcephalus; assembly: GCF_052327205.1. NCBI lineage: Eukaryota > Metazoa > Chordata > Chondrichthyes > Squaliformes > Somniosidae > Somniosus > Somniosus microcephalus. The sequence continues at coordinate 160,743,793 of NC_140997.1, read as the reverse complement.
ACCAGTAAGAGGCAAAACCTGTGAGAGAGGAAAATCAGTGAGATAGAAAAAATCAGTGAGAGAGGAAAATCAGTGAGTGAGTATAATAATTGAGCGGAATATCAGCAAGAGGGGCAATCTGTGAGAGGGAGAACCAGTGAGAGGAAAATCAGTGGGAGAGGGAAAATCAGTGAGAGGAAAAAAAATCGTTGAGCGAAAAATCACTGACAGATGGAAATCTGTGAAAGAGGAAAACCAGTGAGATGGGAAAATCAGTGAAAGAGGGAAATCAGGAATAGAGGGCAATCAATGAGAGGGAAAATCAGTGAGTGAGGAAAATCAGTGAGAGGAAAGCCAGTGAGAGGGGAAAATCAATGAGCGAGGGAGATCAGTGACAGTGGAAAATCAGTGAGAGAGGAAACTCAGTGAGAGAGGAAAATTCAGTGAGACAAGAAATTCAGTGAGAGGAAAATCAATGAGAGGAAAATCAATGAAAGAGGAGAACCAGTGAGAGGAAAATCAGTGGGAGAGGGAAAATCAGTGAGAGGAAAAAAAATAGTTGAGCGGAAAATCAGTGACAGATGGAAATCTGTGAAAGAGAAAAATCAGTTAGAGAGGAAAATCAGTGAAAGAGGGAAATCAGGAAGAGAGAGAAATCAGTGAGTGAGGAAAATCAGTGAGAGGAAAATCAGTAAGAGAGAGAAATCAGTGAGTGAGGAAAATCAGTGAGATGAAAATAAGTGGAAGAGGGAAATCAGTGGGAGGAAATTCAGTGAGAGAAGGAGGTCAGTGACAGAGGAAAATCAATGAGAGAGGGAAATCAGTGCAAGGAATATAAGAGAGTGAGGAAAATCAGTGAGAGAGGGAAAATCAGTGCGAGGAAATACAGTGAGAGAGGAAAATCAGTGAGTGAGGAAAATCAGTGAGTGAGGGAATACTGTGAGTGGAATATCAGAGAGTGAGGAAAATCAGTGAGAGAGGAAAATCAGTGAGAGAGGAAAATCAGTGAGTGGGGAAAATCAGTGAGTGAGGGAAAACTGTGAGTGGAAAATCAGTGAGAGAGGAAAATCAGTGACAGAGGAAAATCAGTGAGAGAGGGAAAACAGTGAGAAAGGGTTAATCAGTTAGAAAGGAAAATCAGTGAGAGGAAAATCAATGAGAGAGGAAAATCAGTGAAAGAGGAAAATCAGTGAGAGAGGAAAATCAGTGAGAGAGGAAAATCAGTGAAAGAGGAAAATCAGTGAGAGAGGGAAAACAGTGAGAGATAAATAAGTGAGAGAGTTAAATCAGCAAGAGGCAAAACCTGTGAGAGAGGAAAATCAGTGACATAGAAAAAATCATTGAGAGAGGAAAATAAGTAAGAGAGGAAATTCAGTGAGTGCAGGAAATCAGTGAGAGGAAAATCAGTAACTTAGGAAAATAAAAGAGAGAGGAAAACCAGTGAAAGAGGAAAATCAGTGAGTGAGGATAATCAACAAGAGGAAAAATCACAGAGAGCAAAATCAGTGAGAGGGAAAATCAGTGAGAGAGGGAAATCAGTGAGACAGGGAATTCAAAGAGAGAGGAAATCAGTGAGTGGGGAAAATCAGTGAGATAGGAAAATCAGTGAGTGAGCAGAATCAGTGAGAGGAAAATCAGTGAAAGAGGAAAATATGTCAGTGAGGATAAGTGTGAGAGAGCAAAATCAGTGAATGAGGAAAATCAGAGAAAGTGGAAAATCAGTGAAGCAGGAAAAGCAGTGGAACGGAAAATCAGTGAGAGAGGAAAAGCAGAGAAAGAGGAAAATCAGTGAATGAGGAAAATCAGTGAGAAATGGAAATCAGTGAGAGGAAAGTCAGTGGAATGGAAAATCATTGAGAGTGGAAAATCAATGAAAAAGGAATAATCAGTTAGAGAGGAAAATCAATGAGTGAGGGAAATCAACGAGTGAGAAAAATCATTGTGGGGAAATTCAGTGAGAGAGGAAAACATTGAGAGAGAAAACCAGTGAGAGGAAAATCAGTGAGAGAGGAAAGTCAGTGACTGAGGGAAATCAACGAGTGAGGAAAATCAGTGAGAGAGGAAAATCAGTGACTGAGGGAAATCAATGAGTGAATAAATCAGTGAGAGAGGAAAATCAGTGACTCAGGGAAATCAACGAGTGAGGAAAATAAGTGAGAGAGGAAAATCAGTGAGAGAGGAAAATCAGTCAGAGAGGAAAATCAGTGAATAAGGAAAATCAGTGAGAGGAAAATCAGTGAGTGATGAAAATCACTGAGTGCAGAAAATGAGTGAGAGGAAAATCAGTGAATGATCAAAATCAGTGAGAGAGGAAAAGCTGTGAGATGAGAAAATCAATGAGAGAGGAAAATCAGTGAAAGAGGAAAATCAGTGAGTGAGCAAAATCAGTGAGAGAGAAATCAGTGAGAGAGGAACATAAGTCAGAGAGAAAAAGAGTGGGGTGAGGAAAATCAGTGAACGAGGAAAATCAGTGGAATGGAAAATCAGTGAGAGAGGGAAAATCAGTTAGAGAGGAAAATCAGTGAGTGAGGGAAATCAACAAGTGAAGAAAATTATTGTAAGGAAATTCAGAGAGACATAAAATCATTGAGAGATAAAATCAGTGAGGGGAAAATCAGTGAGAGAGGAAAATAAGAGAGTGCAGAAAATCAGTGAATCAGGAAAATCAGTGAGACAGGAAAACCAGAGAGAAATGAAAATCCGTGAGAGAGGAAACTCAGTGAGATGGGAAAATCAATGAGTGAGGACCATCACTGGGAGAGGGAAAATCAGTAGGAGAGGAATATCAGTGAGAGACAGAAAATCAGTGAGAGAGGGAAATCAGTGAGTGAGGAAAATGAGTGAGAGAGGGAAAATCAGTGAGATGTGTAAATCAATGAGTGAGGCAAATGAGTGAGAGGAATATCAGTGAGTGATCAATATCAGTGAGAGAGGAAAATCAGTGAAAGAGGAAAGTCATTGAGTGAGTAAAATCAGTGAGAGTGAAAATCAGTGATAGGAAATCTGTGAATGAGGAAAATCAGAGAGAGGGGGAAATCAGTGAGAGAGGAAAATAAGTGAAATGGAAATTCAGTGAGAGAGGAAAGTCTGTGAAATGGTAAATCAGTGAGAGAGAAAAATCAGTGAGAGAAAATTCAGTGAGAGGGGAAAATCAGTCAGAGATCAAAATTGGTTAGAGAGGAAAGTCAGTGAGACATGGAGATCACTGAGAGGAAAATAGGTGAGAGGGGAAATCTGCGAGAGATGTGAAATCTGTGAAAGAGGAGAATCAGACCGAGAGGACAAATAGTGAATGAGGAAAATCACGACAAAGAGAAATCAGTGACATGAAATTCAGTGAGAGAGGAAAACCAGTGAAAGAGGAAAATCAGTGAGAGAGGAAAATCAGTGAGAGAAGAAAATCAGTGAAAGAGGAAAATCAGTGAGAGAGGGAAAAGATTGAGAGAAAAATAAGTGAGAGAGTTAAATCAGCAAGAGGCAAAACCTGTGAGAGAGGAAAATCAGTGAGATAGAAAAAATCAGTGAGAGAGGAAAATCAGTGAGAGAAAATTCAGTGAGAGGGGAAAATCAGTGAGAGATGAAAATTGGTTAGAGAGGAAAGTCAGTGAGACAGGGAGATCACTGAGAGGAAAATAGGTGAGAGGGGAAATCTGCAAGAGATGTGAAATCTGTGAAAGAGGAAAATGAGACCGAGAGGACAAATAGTGAATGAGGAAAATCTCGACAAAGAGAAATCAGTGACAGGAGATTCAGTGAGAGAGGAAAATCAGTGAAAGAGGAAAATCAGTGAGAGAGGAAAATCAGTGAGAAAGGAAAATCAGTGAAAGAGGAAAATCAGTGAGAGAGGGAAAACAGTGAGAGATAAATAAGTGAGAGAGTTAAACCAGCAAGAGGCAAAACCTGTGAGAGAGGAAAATCAGTGAGTGAGGAAAATCAGTGAGTGAGGGAAAACTGTGAGTGGAAAATCAGTGAGAGAGGAAAATGAGTGACAGAGGAAAATCAGTGACAGAGGAAAATCAGTGAGAGAGGGAAAACAGTGAGAAAGGGTTAATCAGTTAGAAAGGAAAATCAGTGAGAGGAAAATCAATGAGAGAGGAAAATCAGTGAAAGAGGAAAATCAGTGAGAGAGGAAAATCAGTGAGAGAGGAAAATCAGTGAAAGAGGAAAATCAGTGAGAGAGGGAAAACAGTGAGAGATAAATAAGTGAGAGAGTTAAATCAGCAAGAGGCAAAACCTGTGAGAGAGGAAAATCAGTGACATAGAAAAAATCATTGAGAGAGGAAAATAAGTAAGAGAGGAAATTCAGTGAGTGCAGGAAATCAGTGAGAGGAAAATCAGTAACTTAGGAAAATAAAAGAGAGAGGAAAACCAGTGAAAGAGGAAAATCAGTGAGTGAGGATAATCAACAAGAGGAAAGATCACAGAGAGCAAAATCAGTGAGAGGGAAAATCAGTGAGAGAGGGAAATCAGTGAGACAGGCAATTCAAAGAGAGAGGAAATCAGTGAGTGGGGAAAATCAGTGAGATAGGAAAATCAGTGAGTGAGCAGAATCAGTGAGAGGAAAATCAGTGAAAGAGGAAAATATGTCAGTGAGGATAAGAGTGGGATAGCAAAATCAGTGAATGAGGAAAATCAGTGAGAGAGGAAAATCAGTGAGAGAGGAAAATCAGTGAAAGAGGAAAATCAGTGAGAGAGGGAAAACAGTGAGAGATAAATAAGTGAGAGAGTTAAACCAGTAAGAGGCAAAATCTGTGAGAGAGGAAAATCAGTGAGATAGAAAAAATCAGTGAGAGAGGAAAATCAGTGAGTGAGTATAATAATTGAGCGGAATATCAGCAAGAGGGGCAATCTGTGAGAGGGAGAACCAGTGAGAGGAAAATCAGTGGGAGAGGGAAAATCAGTGAGAGGAAAAAAAATCGTTGAGCGAAAAATCAGTGACAGATGGAAATCTGTGAAAGAGGAAAACCAGTGAGATGGGAAAATCAGTGAAAGAGGGAAATCAGGAATAGAGGGCAATCAATGAGAGGGAAAATCAGTGAGTGAGGAAAATCAGTGAGAGGAAAGCCAGTGAGAGGGGAAAATCAATGAGCGAGGGAGATCAGTGACAGTGGAAAATCAGTGAGAGAGGAAACTCAGTGAGAGAGGAAAATTCAGTGAGACAAGAAATTCAGTGAGAGGAAAATCAATGAGAGGAAAATCAATGAAAGAGGAGAACCAGTGAGAGGAAAATCAGTGGGAGAGGGAAAATCAGTGAGAGGAAAAAAAATAGTTGAGCGGAAAATCAGTGACAGATGGAAATCTGTGAAAGAGAAAAATCAGTTAGAGAGGAAAATCAGTGAAAGAGGGAAATCAGGAAGAGAGAGAAATCAGTGAGTGAGGAAAATCAGTGAGAGGAAAATCAGTAAGAGAGAGAAATCAGTGAGTGAGGAAAATCAGTGAGATGAAAATAAGTGGAAGAGGGAAATCAGTGGGAGGAAATTCAGTGAGAGAAGGAGGTCAGTGACAGAGGAAAATCAATGAGAGAGGGAAATCAGTGCAAGGAATATAAGAGAGTGAGGAAAATCAGTGAGAGAGGGAAAATCAGTGCGAGGAAATACAGTGAGAGAGGAAAATCAGTGAGTGAGGAAAATCAGTGAGTGAGGGAATACTGTGAGTGGAATATCAGAGAGTGAGGAAAATCAGTGAGAGAGGAAAATCAGTGAGAGAGGAAAATCAGTGAGTGGGGAAAATCAGTGAGTGAGGGAAAACTGTGAGTGGAAAATCAGTGAGAGAGGAAAATCAGTGACAGAGGAAAATCAGTGAGAGAGGGAAAACGGTGAGAAAGGGTTAATCAGTTAGAAAGGAAAATCAGTGAGAGGAAAATCAATGAGAGAGGAAAATCAGTGAAAGAGGAAAATCAGTGAGAGAGGAAAATCAGTGAGAGAGGAAAATCAGTGAAAGAGGAAAATCAGTGAGAGAGGGAAAACAGTGAGAGATAAATAAGTGAGAGAGTTAAATCAGCAAGAGGCAAAACCTGTGAGAGAGGAAAATCAGTGACATAGAAAAAATCATTGAGAGAGGAAAATAAGTAAGAGAGGAAATTCAGTGAGTGCAGGAAATCAGTGAGAGGAAAATCAGTAACTTAGGAAAATAAAAGAGAGAGGAAAACCAGTGAAAGAGGAAAATCAGTGAGTGAGGATAATCAACAAGAGGAAAAATCACAGAGAGCAAAATCAGTGAGAGGGAAAATCAGTGAGAGAGGGAAATCAGTGAGACAGGGAATTCAAAGAGAGAGGAAATCAGTGAGTGGGGAAAATCAGTGAGATAGGAAAATCAGTGAGTGAGCAGAATCAGTGAGAGGAAAATCAGTGAAAGAGGAAAATATGTCAGTGAGGATAAGTGTGAGAGAGCAAAATCAGTGAATGAGGAAAATCAGAGAAAGTGGAAAATTAGTGAAGCAGGAAAAGCAGTGGAACGGAAAATCAGTGAGAGAGGAAAAGCAGAGAAAGAGGAAAATCAGTGAATGAGGAAAATCAGTGAGAAATGGAAATCAGTGAGAGGAAAGTCAGTGGAGTGGAAAATCATTGAGAGTGGAAAATCAATGAAAAAGGAATAATCAGTTAGAGAGGAAAATCAATGAGTGAGGGAAATCAACGAGTGAGAAAAATCATTGTGGGGAAATTCAGTGAGAGAGGAAAACATTGAGAGAGAAAACCAGTGAGAGGAAAATCAGTGAGAGAGGAAAGTCAGTGACTGAGGGAAATCAACGAGTGAGGAAAATCAGTGAGAGAGGAAAATCAGTGACTGAGGGAAATCAATGAGTGAATAAATCAGTGAGAGAGGAAAATCAGTGACTCAGGGAAATCAACGAGTGAGGAAAATAAGTGAGAGAGGAAAATCAGTGAGAGAGGAAAATCAGTCAGAGAGGAAAATCAGTGAATAAGGAAAATCAGTGAGAGGAAAATCAGTGAGTGATGAAAATCACTGAGTGCAGAAAATGAGTGAGAGAGGAAAATCAGTGAATGATCAAAATCAGTGAGAGAGGAAAAGCTGTGAGATGAGAAAATCAATGAGAGAGGAAAATCAGTGAAAGAGGAAAATCAGTGAGTGAGCAAAATCAGTGAGAGAGAAATCAGTGAGAGAGGAACATAAGTCAGAGAGAAAAAGAGTGGGGTGAGGAAAATCAGTGAACGAGGAAAATCAGTGGAATGGAAAATCAGTGAGAGAGGGAAAATCAGTTAGAGAGGAAAATCAGTGAGTGAGGGAAATCAACAAGTGAAGAAAATTATTGTAAGGAAATTCAGAGAGACATAAAATCATTGAGAGATAAAATCAGTGAGGGGAAAATCAGTGAGAGAGGAAAATAAGAGAGTGCAGAAAATCAGTGAATCAGGAAAATCAGTGAGACAGGAAAATCAGAGAGAAATGAAAATCCGTGAGAGAGGAAACTCAGTGAGATGGGAAAATCAATGAGTGAGGAACATCACTGGGAGAGGGAAAATCAGTAGGAGAGGAATATCAGTGAGAGACAGAAAATCAGTGAGAGAGGGAAATCAGTGAGTGAGGAAAATGAGTGAGAGAGGGAAAATCAGTGAGATGTGTAAATCAATGAGTGAGGCAAATGAGTGAGAGGAATATCAGTGAGTGATCAATATCAGTGAGAGAGGAAAATCAGTGAAAGAGGAAAGTCATTGAGTGAGTAAAATCAGTGAGAGTGAAAATCAGTGAGAGGAAATCTGTGAATGAGGAAAATCAGAGAGAGGGGGAAATCAGTGAGAGAGGAAAATAAGTGAAATGGAAATTCAGTGAGAGAGGAAAGTCTGTGAAATGGTAAATCAGTGAGAGAGAAAAATCAGTGAGAGAAAATTCAGTGAGAGGGGAAAATCAGTCAGAGATCAAAATTGGTTAGAGAGGAAAGTCAGTGAGACATGGAGATCACTGAGAGGAAAATAGGTGAGAGGGGAAATCTGCGAGAGATGTGAAATCTGTGAAAGAGGAGAATCAGACCGAGAGGACAAATAGTGAATGAGGAAAATCACGACAAAGAGAAATCAGTGACATGAAATTCAGTGAGAGAGGAAAACCAGTGAAAGAGGAAAATCAGTGAGAGAGGAAAATCAGTGAGAGAAGAAAATCAGTGAAAGAGGAAAATCAGTGAGAGAGGGAAAAGATTGAGAGAAAAATAAGTGAGAGAGTTAAATCAGCAAGAGGCAAAACCTGTGAGAGAGGAAAATCAGTGAGATAGAAAAAATCAGTGAGAGAGGAAAATCAGTGAGAGAAAATTCAGTGAGAGGGGAAAATCAGTGAGAGATGAAAATTGGTTAGAGAGGAAAGTCAGTGAGACAGGGAGATCACTGAGAGGAAAATAGGTGAGAGGGGAAATCTGCAAGAGATGTGAAATCTGTGAAAGAGGAAAATGAGACCGAGAGGACAAATAGTGAATGAGGAAAATCTCGACAAAGAGAAATCAGTGACAGGAGATTCAGTGAGAGAGGAAAATCAGTGAAAGAGGAAAATCAGTGAGAGAGGAAAATCAGTGAGAAAGGAAAATCAGTGAAAGAGGAAAATCAGTGAGAGAGGGAAAACAGTGAGAGATAAATAAGTGAGAGAGTTAAACCAGCAAGAGGCAAAACCTGTGAGAGAGGAAAATCAGTGAGTGAGGAAAATCAGTGAGTGAGGGAAAACTGTGAGTGGAAAATCAGTGAGAGAGGAAAATGAGTGACAGAGGAAAATCAGTGACAGAGGAAAATCAGTGAGAGAGGGAAAACAGTGAGAAAGGGTTAATCAGTTAGAAAGGAAAATCAGTGAGAGGAAAATCAATGAGAGAGGAAAATCAGTGAAAGAGGAAAATCAGTGAGAGAGGAAAATCAGTGAGAGAGGAAAATCAGTGAAAGAGGAAAATCAGTGAGAGAGGGAAAACAGTGAGAGATAAATAAGTGAGAGAGTTAAATCAGCAAGAGGCAAAACCTGTGAGAGAGGAAAATCAGTGACATAGAAAAAATCATTGAGAGAGGAAAATAAGTAAGAGAGGAAATTCAGTGAGTGCAGGAAATCAGTGAGAGGAAAATCAGTAACTTAGGAAAATAAAAGAGAGAGGAAAACCAGTGAAAGAGGAAAATCAGTGAGTGAGGATAATCAACAAGAGGAAAGATCACAGAGAGCAAAATCAGTGAGAGGGAAAATCAGTGAGAGAGGGAAATCAGTGAGACAGGCAATTCAAAGAGAGAGGAAATCAGTGAGTGGGGAAAATCAGTGAGATAGGAAAATCAGTGAGTGAGCAGAATCAGTGAGAGGAAAATCAGTGAAAGAGGAAAATATGTCAGTGAGGATAAGAGTGGGATAGCAAAATCAGTGAATGAGGAAAATCAGTGAGAGAGGAAAATCAGTGAGAGAGGAAAATCAGTGAAAGAGGAAAATCAGTGAGAGAGGGAAAACAGTGAGAGATAAATAAGTGAGAGAGTTAAACCAGTAAGAGGCAAAACCTGTGAGAGAGGAAAATCAGTGAGATAGAAAAAATCAGTGAGAGAGGAAAATCAGTGAGTGAGTATAATAATTGAGCGGAATATCAGCAAGAGGGGCAATCTGTGAGAGGGAGAACCAGTGAGAGGAAAATCAGTGGGAGAGGGAAAATCAGTGAGAGGAAAAAAAATCGTTGAGCGAAAAATCAGTGACAGATGGAAATCTGTGAAAGAGGAAAACCAGTGAGATGGGAAAATCAGTGAAAGAGGGAAATCAGGAATAGAGGGCAATCAATGAGAGGGAAAATCAGTGAGTGAGGAAAATCAGTGAGAGGAAAGCCAGTGAGAGGGGAAAATCAATGAGCGAGGGAGATCAGTGACAGTGGAAAATCAGTGAGAGAGGAAACTCAGTGAGAGAGGAAAATTCAGTGAGACAAGAAATTCAGTGAGAGGAAAATCAATGAGAGGAAAATCAATGAAAGAGGAGAACCAGTGAGAGGAAAATCAGTGGGAGAGGGAAAATCAGTGAGAGGAAAAAAAATAGTTGAGCGGAAAATCAGTGACAGATGGAAATCTGTGAAAGAGAAAAATCAGTTAGAGAGGAAAATCAGTGAAAGAGGGAAATCAGGAAGAGAGAGAAATCAGTGAGTGAGGAAAATCAGTGAGAGGAAAATCAGTAAGAGAGAGAAATCAGTGAGTGAGGAAAATCAGTGAGATGAAAATAAGTGGAAAAGGGAAATCAGTGGGAGGAAATTCAGTGACAGAAGGAGGTCAGTGACAGAGGAAAATCAATGAGAGAGGGAAATCAGTGCAAGGAATATAAGAGAGTGAGGAAAATCAGTGAGAGAGGGAAAATCAGTGCGAGGAAATACAGTGAGAGAGGAAAATCAGTGAGTGAGGAAAATCAGTGAGTGAGGGAATACTGTGAGTGGAATATCAGAGAGTGAGGAAAATCAGTGAGAGAGGAAAATCAGTGAGAGAGGAAAATCAGTGAGTGGGGAAAATCAGTGAGTGAGGGAAAACTGTGAGTGGAAAATCAGTGAGAGAGGAAAATCAGTGACAGAGGAAAATCAGTGAGAGAGGGAAAACAGTGAGAAAGGGTTAATCAGTTAGAAAGGAAAATCAGTGAGAGGAAAATCAATGAGAGAGGAAAATCAGTGAAAGAGGAAAATCAGTGAGAGAGGAAAATCAGTGAGAGAGGAAAATCAGTGAAAGAGGAAAATCAGTGAGAGAGGGAAAACAGTGAGAGATAAATAAGTGAGAGAGTTAAATCAGCAAGAGGCAAAACCTGTGAGAGAGGAAAATCAGTGACATAGAAAAAATCATTGAGAGAGGAAAATAAGTAAGAGAGGAAATTCAGTGAGTGCAGGAAATCAGTGAGAGGAAAATCAGTAACTTAGGAAAATAAAAGAGAGAGGAAAACCAGTGAAAGAGGAAAATCAGTGAGTGAGGATAATCAACAAGAGGAAAAATCACAGAGAGCAAAATCAGTGAGAGGGAAAATCAGTGAGAGAGGGAAATCAGTGAGACAGGGAATTCAAAGAGAGAGGAAATCAGTGAGTGGGGAAAATCAGTGAGATAGGAAAATCAGTGAGTGAGCAGAATCAGTGAGAGGAAAATCAGTGAAAGAGGAAAATATGTCAGTGAGGATAAGTGTGAGAGAGCAAAATCAGTGAATGAGGAAAATCAGAGAAAGTGGAAAATTAGTGAAGCAGGAAAAGCAGTGGAACGGAAAATCAGTGAGAGAGGAAAAGCAGAGAAAGAGGAAAATCAGTGAATGAGGAAAATCAGTGAGAAATGGAAATCAGTGAGAGGAAAGTCAGTGGAATGGAAAATCATTGAGAGTGGAAAATCAATGAAAAAGGAATAATCAGTTAGAGAGGAAAATCAATGAGTGAGGGAAATCAACGAGTGAGCAAAATCATTGTGGGGAAATTCAGTGAGAGAGGAAAAACATTGAGAGAGAAAACCAGTGAGAGGAAAATCAGTGAGAGAGGAAAGTCAGTGACTGAGGGAAATCAACGAGTGAGGAAAATCAGTGAGAGAGGAAAATCAGTGACTGAGGGAAATCAATGAGTGAATAAATCAGTGAGAGAGGAAAATCAGTGACTCAGGGAAATCAACGAGTGAGGAAAATAAGTGAGAGAGGAAAATCAGTGAGAGAGGAAAATCAGTCAGAGAGGAAAATCAGTGAATAAGGAAAATCAGTGAGAGAAAAATCAGTGAGTGATGAAAATCACTGAGTGCAGAAAATGAGTGAGAGAGGAAAATCAGTGAATGATCAAAATCAGTGAGAGAGGAAAAGCTGTGAGATGAGAAAATCAATGAGAGAGGAAAATCAGTGAAAGAGGAAAATCGGTGAGTGAGCAAAAGCAGTGAGAGAGAAATCAGTGAGAGAGGAACATAAGTCAGAGAGAAAAAGAGTGGGGTGAGGAAAATCAGTGAAAGAGGAAAATCAGTGGAATGGAAAATCAGTGAGAGAGGGAAAATCAGTTAGAGAGGAAAATCAGTGAGTGAGGGAAATCAACAAGTGAAGAAAATCATTGTAAGGAAATTCAGAGAGAGATAAAATCATTGAGAGATAAAATCAGTGAGGGGAAAATCAGTGAGAGAGGAAAATAAGAGAATGCAGAAAATCAGTGAATCAGGAAAATCAGTGAGACAGGAAAATCAGTGAGAAATGAAAATCCGTGAGAGAGGAAACTCAGTGAGATGGGAAAATCAATGAGTGAGGACCATCACTGGGAGAGGGAAAATCAGTAGGAGAGGAATATCAGTGAGAGACAGAAAATCAGTGAGAGAGGGAAATCAGTGAGTGAGGAAAATGAGTGAGAGAGGGAAAATCAGTGAGATGTGTAAATCAATGAGTGAGGCAAATGAGTGAGAGGAATATCAGTGAGTGATCAATATCAGTGAGAGAGGAAAATCAGTGAAAGAGGAAAGTCATTGAGTGAGTAAAATCAGTGAGAGTGAAAATCAGTGAGAGGAAATCTGTGAATGAGGAAAATCAGAGAGAGGGGGAAATCAGTGAGAGAGGAAAATAAGTGAAATGGAAATACAGTGAGAGAGGAAAGTCTGTGAAATGGTAAATCAGTGAGAGAGAAAAATCAGTGAGAGAAAATTCAGTGAGAGGGGAAAATCAGTCAGAGATCAAAATTGGTTAGAGAGGAAAGTCAGTGAGACAGGGAGATCACTGAGAGGAAAATAGGTGAGAGGGGAAATCTGCGAGAGATGTGAAATCTGTGAAAGAGGAGAATCAGACCGAGAGGACAAATAGTGAATGAGGAAAATCACGACAAAGAGAAATCAGTGACAGGAAATTCAGTGAGAGAGGAAAACCAGTGAAAGAGGAAAATCAGTGAGAGAGGAAAATCAGTGAGAGAAGAAAATCAGTGAAAGAGGAAAATCAGTGAGAGAGGGAAAAGAGTGAGAGAAAAATAAGTGAGAGAGTTAAATCAGCAAGAGGCAAAACCTGTGAGAGAGGAAAATCAGTGAGATAGAAAAAATCAGTGAGAGAGGAAAATCAGTGAGAGAAAATTCAGTGAGAGGGGAAAATCAGTGAGAGATGAAAATTGGTTAGAGAGGAAAGTCAGTGAGACAGGGAGATCACTGAGAGGAAAATAGGTGAGAGGGGAAATCTGCAAGAGATGTGAAATCTGTGAAAGAGGAAAATGAGACCGAGAGTACAAATAGTGAATGAGGAAAATCTCGACAAAGAGAAATCAGTGACAGGAGATTCAGTGAGAGAGGAAAATCAGTGAAAGAGGAAAATCAGTGAGAGAGGAAAATCAGTGAGAGAGGAAAATCAGTGAAAGAGGAAAATCAGTGAGAGAGGGAAAACAGTGAGAGATAAATAAGTGAGAGAGTTAAACCAGCAAGAGGCAAAACCTGTGAGAGAGGAAAATCAGTGAGATAGAAAAAATCAGTGAGAGAGGAAAATCAGTGAGTGAGTAAAATAATTGAGCGGAATATCAGCAAGAGGGGCAATCTGTGAGAGGGAGAACCAGTGAGAGGAAAATCAGTGGGAGAGGGAAAATCAGTGAGAGGAAAAAAAATCGTTGAGCGAAAAATCAGTGACAGATGGAAATCTGTGAAAGAGGAAAACCAGTGAGATGGCAAAATCAGTGAAAGAGGGAAATCAGGAATAGAGGGCAATCAATGAGAGGGAAAATCAGTGAGTGAGGAAAATCAGTGAGAGGAAAGCCAGTGGGAGGGGAAAATCAATGAGCGAGGGAGATCAGTGACAGTGGAAAATCAGTGAGAGAGGAAACTCAGTGAGAGAGGAAATTTCAGTGAGACAAGAAATTCAGTGAGAGGAAAATCAATGAGAGGAAAATCAATGAAAGAGGAGAACCAGTGAGAGGAAAATCAGTGGGAGAGGGAAAATCAGTGAGAGGAAAAAAAATAGTTGAGCGGAAAATCAGTGACAGATGGAAATCTGTGAAAGAGAAAAATCAGTTAGAGAGGAAAATCAGTGAAAGAGGGAAATCAGGAAGAGAGAGAAATCAGTGAGTGAAGAAAATCAGTGAGATGAAAATAAGTGGAAGAGGGAAATCAGTGGGAGGAAATTCAGTGACAGAAGGAGATCAGTGACAAAGGAAAATCAATGAGAGAGGGAAATCAGTGCAAGGAATATAAGAGAGTGAGGAAAATCAGTGAGAGAGGGAAAATCAGTGCGAGGAAATACAGTGAGAGAGGAAAATCAGTGAGTGAGGAAAATCAGTGAGTGAGGGAATACTGTGAGTGGAATATCAGAGAGTGAGGAAAATCAGTGAGAGAGGAAAATCAGTGAGAGAGGAAAATCAGTGAGTGAGGAAAATCAGTGAGTGAGGGAAAACTGTGAGTGGAAAATCAGTGAGAGAGGAAAATCAGTGAGAGAGGAAAATCAGTGACAGAGGAAAATCAGTGAGAGAGGGAAAACAGTGAGAAAGGGTTAATCAGTTAGAAAGGAAAATCAGTGAGAGGAAAATCAATGAGAGAGGAAAATCAGTGAAAGAGGAAAATCAGTGAGAGAGGAAAATCAGTGAGAGAGGAAAATCAGTGAAAGAGGAAAATCAGTGAGAGAGGGAAAACAGTGAGAGATAAATAAGTGAGAGAGTTAAATCAGCAAGAGGATCAGTGAGAGGAAAATCAATGAGAGAGGAAAATCAGTGAAAGAGGAAAATCAGTGAGTGAGGAAAATCAGTGAGTGAGGGAATACTGTGAGTGGAATATCAGAGAGTGAGGAAAATCAGTGAGAGAGGAAAATCAGTGACATAGAAAAAATCATTGAGAGAGGAAAATAAGTAAGAGAGGAAATTCAGTGAGTGCAGGAAATCAGTGAGAGGAAAATCAGTAACTTAGGAAAATAAAAGAGAGAGGAAAACCAGTGAAAGAGGAAAATCAGTGAGTGAGGATAATCAACAAGAGGAAAAATCACAGAGAGCAAAATCAGTGAGAGGGAAAATCAGTGAGAGAGGGAAATCAGTGAGACAGGGAATTCAAAGAGAGAGGAAATCAGTGAGTGGGGAAAATCAGTGAGATAGGAAAATCAGTGAGTGAGCAGATTCAGTGAGAGGAAAATCAGTGAAAGAGGAAAATATGTCAGTGAGGATAAGTGTGAGAGAGCAAAATCAGTGAATGAGGAAAATCAGAGAAAGTGGAAAATCAGTGAAGCAGGAAAAGCAGTGGAATGGAAAATCAGTGAGAGAGGAAAAGCAGAGAAAGAGGAAAATCAGTGAATGAGGAAAATCAGTGAGAAATGGAAATCAGTGAGAGGAAAGTCAGTGGAATGGAAAATCATTGAGAGTGGAAAATCAATGAAAAAGGAATAATCAGTTAGAGAGGAAAATCAATGAGTGAGGGAAATCAACGAGTGAGAAAAATCATTGTGGGGAAATTCAGTGAGAGAGGAAAACATTGAGAGAGAAAACCAGTGAGAGGAAAATCAGTGAGAGAGGAAAGTCAGTGACTGAGGGAAATCAACGAGTGAGGAAAATCAGTGAGAGAGGAAAATCAGTGACTGAGGGAAATCAATGAGTGAATAAATCAGTGAGAGAGGAAAATCAGTGACTCAGGGAAATCAACGAGTGAGGAAAATAAGTGAGAGAGGAAAATCAGTGAGAGAGGAAAATCAGTCAGAGAGGAAAATCAGTGAATAAGGAAAATCAGTGAGAGGAAAATCAGTGAGTGATGAAAATCACTGAGTGCAGAAAATGAGTGAGAGAGGAAAATCAGTGAATGATCAAAATCAGTGAGAGAGGAAAAGCTGTGAGATGAGAAAATCAATGAGAGAGGAAAATCAGTGAAAGAGGAAAATCAGTGAGTGAGCAAAATCAGTGAGAGAGAAATCAGTGAGAGAGGAACATAAGTCAGAGAGAAAAAGAGTGGGGTGAGGAAAATCAGTGAACGAGGAAAATCAGTGGAATGGAAAATCAGTGAGAGAGGGAAAATCAGTTAGAGACGAAAATCAGTGAGTGAGGGAAATCAACAAGTGAAGAAAATCATTGTAAGGAAATTCAGAGAGACATAAAATCATTGAGAGATAAAATCAGTGAGGGGAAAATCAGTGAGAGAGGAAAATAAGAGAGTGCAGAAAATCAGTGAATCAGGAAAATCAGTGAGACAGGAAAATCAGTGAGAAATGAAAATCCGTGAGAGAGGAAACTCAGTGAGATGGGAAAATCAATGAGTGAGGACCATCACTGGGAGAGGGAAAATCAGTAGGAGAGGAATATCAGTGAGAGACAGAAAATCAGTGAGAGAGGGAAATCAGTGAGTGAGGAAAATGAGTGAGAGAGGGAAAATCAGTGAGATGTGTAAATCAATGAGTGAGGCAAATGAGTGAGAGGAATATCAGTGAGTGATCAATATCAGTGAGAGAGGAAAATCAGTGAAAGAGGAAAGTCATTGAGTGAGTAAAATCAGTGAGAGTGAAAATCAGTGATAGGAAATCTGTGAATGAGGAAAATCAGAGAGAGGGGGAAATCAGTGAGAGAGGAAAATAAGTGAAATGGAAATTCAGTGAGAGAGGAAAGTCTGTGAAATGGTAAATCAGTGAGAGAGAAAAATCAGTGAGAGAAAATTCAGTGAGAGGGGAAAATCAGTCAGAGATCAAAATTGGTTAGAGAGGAAAGTCAGTGAGACATGGAGATCACTGAGAGGAAAATAGGTGAGAGGGGAAATCTGCGAGAGATGTGAAATCTGTGAAAGAGGAGAATCAGACCGAGAGGACAAATAGTGAATGAGGAAAATCACGACAAAGAGAAATCAGTGACATGAAATTCAGTGAGAGAGGAAAACCAGTGAAAGAGGAAAATCAGTGAGAGAGGAAAATCAGTGAGAGAAGAAAATCAGTGAAAGAGGAAAATCAGTGAGAGAGGGAAAAGATTGAGAGAAAAATAAGTGAGAGAGTTAAATCAGCAAGAGGCAAAACCTGTGAGAGAGGAAAATCAGTGAGATAGAAAAAATCAGTGAGAGAGGAAAATCAGTGAGAGAAAATTCAGTGAGAGGGGAAAATCAGTGAGAGATGAAAATTGGTTAGAGAGGAAAGTCAGTGAGACAGGGAGATCACTGAGAGGAAAATAGGTGAGAGGGGAAATCTGCAAGAGATGTGAAATCTGTGAAAGAGGAAAATGAGACCGAGAGGACAAATAGTGAATGAGGAAAATCTCGACAAAGAGAAATCAGTGACAGGAGATTCAGTGAGAGAGGAAAATCAGTGAAAGAGGAAAATCAGTGAGAGAGGAAAATCAGTGAGAAAGGAAAATCAGTGAAAGAGGAAAATCAGTGAGAGAGGGAAAACAGTGAGAGATAAATAAGTGAGAGAGTTAAAACAGCAAGAGGCAAAACCTGTGAGAGAGGAAAATCAGTGAGTGAGGAAAATCAGTGAGTGAGGGAAAACTGTGAGTGGAAAATCAGTGAGAGAGGAAAATGAGTGACAGAGGAAAATCAGTGACAGAGGAAAATCAGTGAGAGAGGGAAAACAGTGAGAAAGGGTTAATCAGTTAGAAAGGAAAATCAGTGAGAGGAAAACCAATGAGAGAGGAAAATCAGTGAAAGAGGAAAATCAGTGAGAGAGGAAATTCAGTGAGAGAGGAAAATCAGTGAAAGAGGAAAATCAGTGAGAGAGGGAAAACAGTGAGAGATAAATAAGTGAGAGAGTTAAATCAGCAAGAGGCAAAACCTGTGAGAGAGGAAAATCAGTGACATAGAAAAAATCATTGAGAGAGGAAAATAAGTAAGAGAGGAAATTCAGTGAGTGCAGGAAATCAGTGAGAGGAAAATCAGTAACTTAGGAAAATAAAAGAGAGAGGAAAACCAGTGAAAGAGGAAAATCAGTGAGTGAGGATAATCAACAAGAGGAAAGATCACAGAGAGCAAAATCAGTGAGAGGGAAAATCAGTGAGAGAGGGAAATCAGTGAGACAGGCAATTCAAAGAGAGAGGAAATCAGTGAGTGGGGAAAATCAGTGAGATAGGAAAATCAGTGAGTGAGCAGAATCAGTGAGAGGAAAATCAGTGAAAGAGGAAAATATGTCAGTGAGGATAAGAGTGGGATAGCAAAATCAGTGAATGAGGAAAATCAGTGAGAGAGGAAAATCAGTGAGAGAGGAAAATCAGTGAAAGAGGAAAATCAGTGAGAGAGGGAAAACAGTGAGAGATAAATAAGTGAGAGAGTTAAACCAGTAAGAGGCAAAACCTGTGAGAGAGGAAAATCAGTGAGATAGAAAAAATCAGTGAGAGAGGAAAATCAGTGAGTGAGTATAATAATTGAGCGGAATATCAGCAAGAGGGGCAATCTGTGAGAGGGAGAACCAGTGAGAGGAAAATCAGTGGGAGAGGGAAAATCAGTGAGAGGAAAAAAAATCATTGAGCGAAAAATCAGTGACAGATGGAAATCTGTGAAAGAGGAAAACCAGTGAGATGGGAAAATCAGTGAAAGAGGGAAATCAGGAATAGAGGGCAATCAATGAGAGGGAAAATCAGTGAGTGAGGAAAATCAGTGAGAGGAAAGCCAGTGAGAGGGGAAAATCAATGAGCGAGGGAGATCAGTGACAGTGGAAAATCAGTGAGAGAGGAAACTCAGTGAGAGAGGAAAATTCAGTGAGACAAGAAATTCAGTGAGAGGAAAATCAATGAAAGGAAAATCAATGAAAGAGGAGAACCAGTGAGAGGAAAATCAGTGGGAGAGGGAAAATCAGTGAGAGGAAAAAAAATAGTTGAGCGGAAAATCAGTGACAGATGGAAATCTGTGAAAGAGAAAAATCAGTTAGAGAGGAAAATCAGTGAAAGAGGGAAATCAGGAAGAGAGAGAAATCAGTGAGTGAGGAAAATCAGTGAGAGGAAAATCAGTAAGAGAGAGAAATCAGTGAGTGAGGAAAATCAGTGAGATGAAAATAAGTGGAAGAGGGAAATCAGTGGGAGGAAATTCAGTGACAGAAGGAGGTCAGTGACAGAGGAAAATCAATGAGAGAGGGAAATCAGTGCAAGGAATATAAGAGAGTGAGGAAAATCAGTGAGAGAGGGAAAATCAGTGCGAGGAAATACAGTGAGAGAGGAAAATCAGTGAGTGAGGAAAATCAGTGAGTGAGGGAATACTGTGAGTGGAATATCAGAGAGTGAGGAAAATCAGTGAGAGAGGAAAATCAGTGAGAGAGGAAAATCAGTGAGTGAGGAAAATCAGTGAGTGAGGGAAAACTGTGAGTGGAAAATCAGTGAGAGAGGAAAATCAGTGACAGAGGAAAATCAGTGAGAGAGGGAAAACAGTGAGAAAGGGTTAATCAGTTAGAAAGGAAAATCAGTGAGAGGAAAATCAATGAGAGAGGAAAATCAGTGAAAGAGGAAAATCAGTGAGAGAGGAAAATCAGTGAGAGAGGAAAATCAGTGAAAGAGGAAAATCAGTGAGAGAGGGAAAACAGTGAGAGATAAATAAGTGAGAGAGTTAAATCAGCAAGAGGCAAAACCTGTGAGAGAGGAAAATCAGTGACATAGAAAAAATCATTGAGAGAGGAAAATAAGTAAGAGAGGAAATTCAGTGAGTGCAGGAAATCAGTGAGAGGAAAATCAGTAACTTAGGAAAATAAAAGAGAGAGGAAAACCAGTGAAAGAGGAAAATCAGTGAGTGAGGATAATCAACAAGAGGAAAAATCACAGAGAGCAAAATCAGTGAGAGGGAAAATCAGTGAGAGAGGGAAATCAGTGAGACAGGCAATTCAAAGAGAGAGGAAATCAGTGAGTGGGGAAAATCAGTGAGATAGGAAAATCAGTGAGTGAGCAGAATCAGTGAGAGGAAAATCAGTGAAAGAGGAAAATATGTCAGTGAGGATAAGTGTGAGAGAGCAAAATCAGTGAATGAGGAAAATCAGAGAAAGTGGAAAATTAGTGAAGCAGGAAAAGCAGTGGAACGGAAAATCAGTGAGAGAGGAAAAGCAGAGAAAGAGGAAAATCAGTGAATGAGGAAAATCAGTGAGAAATGGAAATCAGTGAGAGGAAAGTCAGTGGAATGGAAAATCATTGAGAGTGGAAAATCAATGAAAAAGGAATAATCAGTTAGAGAGGAAAATCAATGAGTGAGGGAAATCAACGAGTGAGCAAAATCATTGTGGGGAAATTCAGTGAGAGAGGAAAAACATTGAGAGAGAAAACCAGTGAGAGGAAAATCAGTGAGAGAGGAAAGTCAGTGACTGAGGGAAATCAACGAGTGAGGAAAATCAGTGAGAGAGGAAAATCAGTGACTGAGGGAAATCAATGAGTGAATAAATCAGTGAGAGAGGAAAATCAGTGACTCAGGGAAATCAACGAGTGAGGAAAATAAGTGAGAGAGGAAAATCAGTGAGAGAGGAAAATCAGTCAGAGAGGAAAATCAGTGAATAAGGAAAATCAGTGAGAGAAAAATCAGTGAGTGATGAAAATCACTGAGTGCAGAAAATGAGTGAGAGAGGAAAATCAGTGAATGATCAAAATCAGTGAGAGAGGAAAAGCTGTGAGATGAGAAAATCAATGAGAGAGGAAAATCAGTGAAAGAGGAAAATCGGTGAGTGAGCAAAAGCAGTGAGAGAGAAATCAGTGAGAGAGGAACATAAGTCAGAGAGAAAAAGAGTGGGTGAGGAAAATAAGTGAAAGAGGAAAATCAGTGGAATGGAAAATCAGTGAGAGAGGGAAAATCAGTTAGAGAGGAAAATCAGTGAGTGAGGGAAATCAACAAGTGAAGAAAATCATTGTAAGGAAATTCAGAGAGAGATAAAATCATTGAGAGATAAAATCAGTGAGGGGAAAATCAGTGAGAGAGGAAAATAAGAGAATGCAGAAAATCAGTGAATCAGGAAAATCAGTGAGACAGGAAAATCAGTGAGAAATGAAAATCCGTGAGAGAGGAAACTCAGTGAGATGGGAAAATCAATGAGTGAGGACCATCACTGGGAGAGGGAAAATCAGTAGGAGAGGAATATCAGTGAGAGACAGAAAATCAGTGAGAGAGGGAAATCAGTGAGTGAGGAAAATGAGTGAGAGAGGGAAAATCAGTGAGATGTGTAAATCAATGAGTGAGGCAAATGAGTGAGAGGAATATCAGTGAGTGATCAATATCAGTGAGAGAGGAAAATCAGTGAAAGAGGAAAGTCATTGAGTGAGTAAAATCAGTGAGAGTGAAAATCAGTGAGAGGAAATCTGTGAATGAGGAAAATCAGAGAGAGGGGGAAATCAGTGAGAGAGGAAAATAAGTGAAATGGAAATTCAGTGAGAGAGGAAAGTCTGTGAAATGGTAAATCAGTGAGAGAGAAAAATCAGTGAGAGAAAATTCAGTGAGAGGGGAAAATCAGTCAGAGATCAAAATTGGTTAGAGAGGAAAGTCAGTGAGACAGGGAGATCACTGAGAGGAAAATAGGTGAGAGGGGAAATCTGCGAGAGATGTGAAATCTGTGAAAGAGGAGAATCAGACCGAGAGGACAAATAGTGAATGAGGAAAATCACGACAAAGAGAAATCAGTGACAGGAAATTCAGTGAGAGAGGAAAACCAGTGAAAGAGGAAAATCAGTGAGAGAGGAAAATCAGTGAGAGAAGAAAATCAGTGAAAGAGGAAAATCAGTGAGAGAGGGAAAAGAGTGAGAGAAAAATAAGTGAGAGAGTTAAATCAGCAAGAGGCAAAACCTGTGAGAGAGGAAAATCAGTGAGATAGAAAAAATCAGTGAGAGAGGAAAATCAGTGAGAGAAAATTCAGTGAGAGGGGAAAATCAGTGAGAGATGAAAATTGGTTAGAGAGGAAAGTCAGTGAGACAGGGAGATCACTGAGAGGAAAATAGGTGAGAGGGGAAATCTGCAAGAGATGTGAAATCTGTGAAAGAGGAAAATGAGACCGAGAGTACAAATAGTGAATGAGGAAAATCTCGACAAAGAGAAATCAGTGACAGGAGATTCAGTGAGAGAGTAAAATCAGTGAAAGAGGAAAATCAGTGAGAGAGGAAAATCAATGAGAGAGGAAAATCAGTGAAAGAGGAAAATCAGTGAGAGAGGGAAAACAGTGAGAGATAAATAAGTGAGAGAGTTAAACCAGCAAGAGGCAAAACCTGTGAGAGAGGAAAATCAGTGAGATAGAAAAAATCAGTGAGAGAGGAAAATCAGTGAGTGAGTAAAATAATTGAGCGGAATATCAGCAAGAGGGGCAATCTGTGAGAGGGAGAACCAGTGAGAGGAAAATCAGTGGGAGAGGGAAAATCAGTGAGAGGAAAAAAAATCGTTGAGCGAAAAATCAGTGACAGATGGAAATCTGTGAAAGAGGAAAACCAGTGAGATGGGAAAATCAGTGAAAGAGGGAAATCAGGAATAGAGGGCAATCAATGAGAGGGAAAATCAGTGAGTGAGGAAAATCAGTGAGAGGAAAGCCAGTGAGAGGGGAATATCAATGAGCGAGGGAGATCAGTGACAGTGGAAAATCAGTGAGAGAGGAAACTCAGTGAGAGAGGAAATTTCAGTGAGACAAGAAATTCAGTGAGAGGAAAATCAATGAGAGGAAAATCAATGAAAGAGGAGAACCAGTGAGAGGAAAATCAGTGGGAGAGGGAAAATCAGTGAGAGGAAAAAAAATAGTTGAGCGGAAAATCAGTGACAGATGGAAATCTGTGAAAGAGAAAAATCAGTTAGAGAGGAAAATCAGTGAAAGAGGGAAATCAGGAAGAGAGAGAAATCAGTGAGTGAGGAAAATCAGTGAGAGGAAAATCAGTAAGAGAGAGAAATCAGTGAGTGAGGAAAATCAGTGAGATGAAAATAAGTGGAAGAGGGAAATCAGTGGGAGGAAATTCAGTGACAGAAGGAGATCAGTGACAAAGGAAAATCAATGAGAGAGGGAAATCAGTGCAAGGAATATAAGAGAGTGAGGAAAATCAGTGAGAGAGGGAAAATCAGTGCGAGGAAATACAGTGAGAGAGGAAAATCAGTGAGTGAGGAAAATCAGTGAGTGAGGGAATACTGTGAGTGGAATATCAGAGAGTGAGGAAAATCAGTGAGAGAGGAAAATCAGTGAGAGAGGAAAATCAGTGAGTGAGGAAAATCAGTGAGTGAGGGAAAACTGTGAGTGGAAAATCAGTGAGAGAGGAAAATCAGTGAGAGAGGAAAATCAGTGACAGAGGAAAATCAGTGAGAGAGGGAAAACAGTGAGAAAGGGTTAATCAGTTAGAAAGGAAAATCAGTGAGAGGAAAATCAATGAGAGAGGAAAATCAGTGAAAGAGGAAAATCAGTGAGAGAGGAAAATCAGTGAGAGAGGAAAATCAGTGAAAGAGGAAAATCAGTGAGAGAGGGAAAACAGTGAGAGATAAATAAGTGAGAGAGTTAAATCAGCAAGAGGATCAGTGAGAGGAAAATCAATGAGAGAGGAAAATCAGTGAAAGAGGAAAATCAGTGAGTGAGGAAAATCAGTGAGTGAGGGAATACTGTGAGTGGAATATCAGAGAGTGAGGAAAATCAGTGAGAGAGGAAAATCAGTGACATAGAAAAAATCATTGAGAGAGGAAAATAAGTAAGAGAGGAAATTCAGTGAGTGCAGGAAATCAGTGAGAGGAAAATCAGTAACTTAGGAAAATAAAAGAGAGAGGAAAACCAGTGAAAGAGGAAAATCAGTGAGTGAGGATAATCAACAAGAGGAAAAATCACAGAGAGCAAAATCAGTGAGAGGGAAAATCAGTGAGAGAGGGAAATCAGTGAGACAGGCAATTCAAAGAGAGAGGAAATCAGTGAGTGGGGAAAATCAGTGAGATAGGAAAATCAGTGAGTGAGCAGATTCAGTGAGAGGAAAATCAGTGAAAGAGGAAAATATGTCAGTGAGGATAAGTGTGAGAGAGCAAAATCAGTGAATGAGGAAAATCAGAGAAAGTGGAAAATCAGTGAAGCAGGAAAAGCAGTGGAATGGAAAATCAGTGAGAGAGGAAAAGCAGAGAAAGAGGAAAATCAGTGAATGAGGAAAATCAGTGAGAAATGGAAATCAGTGAGAGGAAAGTCAGTGGAATGGAAAATCATTGAGAGTGGAAAATCAATGAAAAAGGAATAATCAGTTAGAGAGGAAAATCAATGAGTGAGGGAAATCAACGAGTGAGAAAAATCATTGTGGGGAAATTCAGTGAGAGAGGAAAACATTGAGAGAGAAAACCAGTGAGAGGAAAATCAGTGAGAGAGGAAAGTCAGTGACTGAGGGAAATCAACGAGTGAGGAAAATCAGTGAGAGAGGAAAATCAGTGACTGAGGGAAATCAATGAGTGAATAAATCAGTGAGAGAGGAAAATCAGTGACTCAGGGAAATCAACGAGTGAGGAAAATAAGTGAGAGAGGAAAATCAGTGAGAGAGGAAAATCAGTCAGAGAGGAAAATCAGTGAATAAGGAAAATCAGTGAGAGGAAAATCAGTGAGTGATGAAAATCACTGAGTGCAGAAAATGAGTGAGAGAGGAAAATCAGTGAATGATCAAAATCAGTGAGAGAGGAAAAGCTGTGAGATGAGAAAATCAATGAGAGAGGAAAATCAGTGAAAGAGGAAAATCAGTGAGTGAGCAAAATCAGTGAGAGAGAAATCAGTGAGAGAGGAACATAAGTCAGAGAGAAAAAGAGTGGGGTGAGGAAAATCAGTGAACGAGGAAAATCAGTGGAATGGAAAATCAGTGAGAGAGGGAAAATCAGTTAGAGACGAAAATCAGTGAGTGAGGGAAATCAACAAGTGAAGAAAATCATTGTAAGGAAATTCAGAGAGACATAAAATCATTGAGAGATAAAATCAGTGAGGGGAAAATCAGTGAGAGAGGAAAATAAGAGAGTGCAGAAAATCAGTGAATCAGGAAAA